>NW_019416232.1:476544-860114 GCF_000390285.2 Anoplophora glabripennis | reverse complement strand
TTAACTCGAATGACTGACATTTTTACCGTTACTAATTGTTTGTACATAAGTTTCAACTTTAAAATCAAAATTCTTAATAAGTATTGGGCGGAATTATAAAATTTAAAGTCTGTTGTAAAGAGAATTGTAAGAGCTTTCAAAAGAAATATTACTCAACCCCCATTGCCATTTAAATATTTTGGGGTGACGCTTACCCTTGCTGGGGGATGATAGTGGCGGAGTCAAAAATACCAGCAAAGAATGTCCCCCTTTAATCTAAAATCGATGGGTCTGAGCGTTTTTCTACAATCTTGACGCAGTTCCTGAAAATGGCTCTGTTTCGTTTTCATTTGGCCACCCTGTGTATTACATTTTCTTAAAATCTTGATTTTATGAAATATCTAAACTTCCAATGCATATGGCATCGGAATAAATCATAACATAAACTAAGTTTTCTATTCTCTATAAATTCGAGAAAAAATACATTGAATTATGGGAAAGAAATTTGAATTTAAAGAGAAAATATTGTTTAAGTGAAAAATTGAGGTAGTTTTTGAAATATGGGAAAGAAATTTGAATTTAAAGAGAAAATATTGTTTAAGTGAAAAATTGAGGTAGTTTTTGAAATATTAGAAGACATCAATGATGCCTCAATCTGCATACATTTACTAAGAACAACTGTAGCTTAAAAGCTTTAAAGAGTTTATGTAATATGGATTAGTTTGTACTTGACGCAGTTGGAATGGATTTTTTTAAATTTGTAATAGTAAAGCATTTAAAGTAGGTAATTACACAATGTAACAGAATTTATGTTAATTTGTAACATTGAAACATATTACATATACATATTGCGAAAATATATATTAGTGTCAATATTATAGCAATTAGTAATGGAAAAATTATTGTAAGTATTTGTAAATAAATAGCTTGTGGTGAAGTAAACCCAGAACTCTCAACTGATGTTTAATAAAACGTATTTCGCGTTATGTAAACAATTTGGATATCTGGAAATGTACATACCATTCTCTCTTTCAGTGTCCCCCCTTGTTTGCTCTGCATTTTAAAAAAGATTTTCTATACCTAGAGAGTTGATAAAATTGGATACGATTTTTTTTTCTATTAATATCATTATCATTATCTGAAACATTTGCAAGTTTCCTTACATTTTTAAACCCAAACGTGTATGGTATTAAACTTTATTTTAATTTATGTACATATTATATATATTTTCCATTCTTCATACCGTTTGCAAAATGCATTTACGTACATGTTTTTCTTGTATTTTAAACCGCACCTTAAATGTTTAATTTGTACATAAACAAAATATCAAATATAAACATGATTGAATTTTGCCAAAAAGCTAGAATTTTGTACAAGATAAAACAAATAATTTGTTTTTTTTTTATAATGAAATACTATATGTATAGGTTCTGTATTCTTGTAGAAAAATACAGAATTGGATAAAAAATTTACCGTCACAGTGATATATTATTTCATGAATCTATTTCTAACAGTAACAGAGATATGGTCAAAAATGTCTAGCACAGTGTGTTGCAAATTAATTTAATTCCTAGAAAAGATACCATGCTCATTACAGTTGAAGCGCGTTTTTGAAGCCATAACTTACTATTACAGATAGATGTAAAAAGAGTATTCAATTAAAGTATGTAAAAATATACAGTATAATTCATTTCATGAAAACACTGGCTGATATATTTTGACACTTCTTTTTTAGTATCGATGCAGAATTGTGGTGTTTCAGGAAAATTCATTTAATTACTTTTGTGAGGAAAATATACTAGTAGGATTTAGTTCCTGATTACTTCCAAATTGCACGAAAACGCTTAAAAAATTTTCTGCACGAAACGTAATTCTACCCACATTAAGCTAAATAAAGTTTATTAGACATCTAAAACAGACTAAAACTATTTATGAAAGATATTCGATGATTATTTTTAAATCATCTAAAATATACACATGTAATATTTGTTTTCAATTCTTACAAACATCCAATAAATACAAATTATTTACTTAAATAACATTAAACTAATATAACCTTTGGTTGCTGTCTCGTCCACATAAAATGTACATCAATACAAGATTAAGTATGACAAAAATAACTTAATTGTATGTCTAAGACTAAAGTTTCTTTTAAGTAAAGGGTGTCCCAAAATTCATGTAAGAAATAATTTTGATAGAAAACGCAGCTGTTTTATATAAAATTGTATTAATTTATTAAATTTTTTATTGATTCATAAAGTATACAGTATAGGGTTATGTATGGAACAGCATATCGTATAAATGGCCTTCACGCCTTTGCTAGCACATAGGCCGTCTTTTGTTGAAATTTTTCGTGACCGTATTGCATAAATGTGACTGAATTTCGTTGAAGCAATGCTCAATTATCTCATTCAATGCGTGGGTGATTGTGGAATTGTTGCATTAACCCTTAGACTTCAAAAAACCCCAAGGAAAAAAGTCCAACGGCGTTAAATTGGTTGATTTGAGTGGCCAATTCGGATCACCAAAACGGGAAATTACACAACCGGGAAATGACTTATGCACTAATTGAACTGTTTCTTATAGTCTGTATGGCATGTGGTACCATATTGTTGCAACCGCATGTCGTCTACATTCATATTTTGCAATTTAGACTTATGTCGCGATAGCGAGCACCGACATTAGCTTGGCCATTTGCGTGAACTTTGGGACATCCGATATTAAAGCTATCGACATGATTTTAGACATTTGATAATCTACACCACCTATTGTGAAAAATTACTCCATGCAGATGTTTAAAATATGCTTTTTAAAGGACATTCTTCGAAGTCGAGAAAATATTCGAATGCGTAATTGCAAATGCTTTTTGTTTACATCAATGTGTTATTTCATAATATATTGGACACAGAAGTGGAGAATATCATATCATTTTCATAATTTATGACTTAATAGATATTATACATACAATATGATAAGTCAATTAATTCAAATTTGTTTACTCAATTTATTAACTCATTATTATCGATTTCATATCGTCATTTATCATGCGATGAATGTATTTATATATCAATGGCTTGCAATAATTTTATTACCTATATGTATTAATTGTACATAATTTTCTGTTCTACAGATGTTAGACGTTTAGACCTCTTATATAACCTAAAGAAGTAAATTCTGTAAAACTTACTAGATATGTCTCGAAAGTGGAGAAATGTGAAAGTATTGTGGAATAGAATTCTGGGTATGGAAATAAATATACGGGACAATTAATAAACAACCAACATAATTCCACATGTGTTGATTGGTAATTTTCGTTACACATACCAATTAATACCTAAATATACCTAAGTATTGCAAAAATTGCAACTACCACAATTTACATTTATATGGTGAGATATGATAAAATTACTGAATTACTGCATTTATTTTTCAATTGTTTTGTCTAAGAAAAAATATAGAAAAGTCAGCTAAAAAAATGTGCATCATTGTATTTATGATGCCCTACTTTCTTATTATAACTTATAACAAATTAAGAAATAAATCAAATGCATTTTTGTTACAGCAATTAATCATAAATAAGACTCATACCAAGTTTTATTCAGATATACATTTTAGTGTTTGGACAAAAAACAGAAATATCGCTCTTTTAGTAAGACGTCTAGATGGAGATAAGACTTCCTTGACTCTCCAGGAATTATACTTAGCTGATATTATATTCCACGAAAAAGTGCACCAAAATCTCTTACGACTCCATCTACATGACGAATGGTGTGGATGGTGAACGTGATAGCATATTCTTGGCTGGAACTGCCACAGGTCTGAATAGGTACAGGAACGTCAACAGCATTCCAAATTAATTTACGTAAAGTCCAGCTCCAAAAACACCCTTCGCAAGGGGTTTCTTAGAAAACTAACCAGTCTATTTTATAATGATGACAACGAATTTCACAGCATTGAAATTTAAAAAAAGCGGACCCTCTCTATCAGAAAGGTAGTGGGAAATGCTTAAATCATTGGGTTCAGTGTTATTGTAGGACATATCCGCTAATGACAACCATATTATCAGAGAGTAGAATGAGAACAGAATATGATTTTTTTGTTTAACATAATATGAAAGACAATTTAGTTATATCTATTTTTACCTATTTACACAAATAAAACTAACTATAAAGTAAAATTTATTTAAATAAATAGCTGTGGATTCCCCGAACTACACTTAGCAGCTCTGCTAGTAATCAGTAATCAGCTGAAGTTCGATATCACCGAGATGCGAGTCGCCTTAACCACAGAGTTGAAATCAAAACAAGAACCTATACGCATCGAAATTAATGTTTTAAATAATCACAACAATTAGCTCAAAATAAAATACACAAGATGTGAGTAATTGCCAATAAATAATTAACAAATAATAGTAAAACAATTTGCCAATAGGTCAGTGAATTTGTAATATTTAACCCCAAACTACGTGCTAATAATATTATTATTTATTTTGAATAATAGATACAAGTTCTAGGAATTTAAATATAGTTAATATTTATAACATATATATTTTAAACATTATTGACTTTATGAAACCTATCAAATTCATTCCATGATTGTATGATTTGANTTTTACATGACTAAATATCGGAGAAATTCCTTAACTCTATCTAACATGATATGAAAAGTATTTGGTTAACCAATTATTAATGTTTTAAAAGTTTTATGAAACAAATTAACTTATATTACGAACATCGAAACTAAACTAATTCTTAAACTAGGAAATGTTCAAAACTGTCATTTTTAATTTTACCCACTGAAATTGTTTATGGTTTGAACTGAAGTTTTCTATTTCACAAACTGTTTTTAGTTCAAATTCGCAACACTTTACTTTATGTTTTTGGAGAATACGCTTATGCTTATGCAACTGAACTTACGTTTATTTCTGTCTGCTTCTGAATTTTCGATCGGCACTCTAACCTCACATTAGTTGTGGTTTGTCAGCTGTACTCGTACAGGACAACATGCACCCCTCACCAGTGTCCACCTCTCTTTTCCACTTGTTTACTTCTCAACGATGCTCTGTTGTTTTCCGGTACAAAGTAAATTTTCTGAATTGTCCCTTTTTTATTGGTCACTCGTATCCATGATATTATTTTCTAACTGCGCAATTTCTCCCACATATTGCGATGCATTTTATTTTAATTAACTTACGGCGTAATTTATATTTTATAACTGCGTAGTAAATTTTATACATCTTAAACTAATTTACAATAAATTTTTATATGACATTCTGCATGACAAATTTTTATAACAAACTTCTAGCCTATGTGTTTTCTGATACTATAATATTTGAATTTTCTTTTGTACTAGATTATTTAACGTTTAGTTATTCGTAAAATTGTTAAATTGGCCCTTCTTGTGGCATTTTTCTTTTACTTTCATGCTTCTACTTCGAACCTAAACTTTATTTTCTTGACATGCTTCTCATTTACAATGTATTAGTTAAATTTTGACTGATAATGTTTTAGTTTTTATATGAAATAACTATGAAAGGAGATTTTTAATTTTCTTTAAAAGTAATTGATATCTTTCTTAAAGTCTACATTATAATTTCATGAAATTTTCTCTGCTATTACTCGGTGTTGTTTCTTGAGATACAGTCTGTTCATTTCAACATATCCGCTAATGACAACCATATTATCAGATAGTAGAATGAGAACAGAATATGAATTTTTTGTTTAACATAATATGAAAGACAATTTACTATTACCTATTTACATAAATAAAACTAACTATAAAGTAAAGTTTATTTAAATAAATAGCTGCGGATTCCCCGAACTACACTTAGCAGCTCTGCTAGTAGGTAATCAGTAATCAGCTGAAGTTCGGTACCACCGAGATGCAAGTCGCCTTAACCACAGAGTTGAAATCAAAACAAGAACCTATACGCATCGAAATTAATGTTTTAAATAATCACAACAATTAGCTCAAAGGAAAATACACAAGATGTGAGTAATTGCCAATAAATAATTAACAAATAATAGTAAAACAATTTGCCAATAGGTCAGTGAATTTGTAATATTTAACCCCAAACTACGTGCTAATAATATTATTATTTATTTTGAATAATAGATACAAGTTCTAGGAATTTAAATATAGTTAATATTTATAACATATATATTTTAAACATTATTGACTTTATGAAACCTATCAAATTCATTCCATGATTGTATGATTTGACGTCAACATAGTAAACGCTAAACATGTTTTCTATAGAATATAAAACAAATATGTAAGACATGCATAATGTTGTAACAGAGACGGTTATTTGTGTACTTAAAGTCGTAAACGTTGTTGTCGGAAAATATTTGATAAGAAAATAATTTTTAATCGGTTGAATAATTTCCAGTAATAGGTAAAACTTGTTTATACACCCATTTGATATAAATGAAATTAGTTTCTACTTTTAAATGCACCCAGAAAATATTTATTTATACCAAACTTGTAGTTACATATAAAAATTGCAATTATTTATAAACAATACCAAATAAATCTGACAAAAATCAAAGGTATGGTACCTAATAATATAATAATTCTAAGAAATATTGCCCTGGTAGTTAAAGAAATCATTCTACACAGTGATGATGTGCGATATAACACGTCCAACAAAGTACTCAATGTAGACTTTCGACTTTCTTCTCAATGTATGTATGAAGCATCCTTATAGGAGGACGGAAATTGTACAGACTTTTACCTTAAATAAAATTAGAGGCCTTCTCATCTTATAAAAAGGTGAGTACTCTATAAGGAAATGTGATGGCAACATAAGAAAAATCGTCCGTGAGAACAGGCAGCAGCATTCACAAGATAATTCCGTGTTAAGTGATGATTATGATTATCATGAAATTCTTAATAAATTCATTTCAGATTATTAAGTTTAAGACATAAGTTGTAAATAGTAATCAAATTTAATAACTCTTACACTATTTGTAAAATATGTATTAGATAATTAAATTTGGGGAAAAATATTGCGTTTTATAATGCATTTATAATTACCTTCTTATAACATTATTTAACAGTTGTATTTATTTAATTATGACATTATTCTATTCATAATTATACTCTCAGTCAACCAATATTGCAATTAAAAAGGATATTTGTATTAATATCACAAATCAGAAGCATTATGAAGGGATATCAATAAATTCTACAGATGATATATTGAATTTTTTTGCAAACTTTTCTTAGTAGCTCATATCTAAGCGTTGATGATGACATGACTACACTTTAACAATTTAATTATCTAGGGTTTGCATTTCAATTAGGTGAATGTCAATCGTACTATCAGAAAGCTTAAAAAATGAAATCTGTCTTGGATTGCTTTTCTTATTAGGAATTGCAGTAATATATTTTCCTATCCATTAACAGTTTTGTACAATGTATGCCTATCTGTAATGATTTTAAACGTATTGAATTTCTAACTCCTTCCGGTACACCTAAGTGTTCTGTTATGGCACCATTATTATTTAATATATTTATAAGTAGCTTATTAATTAACTTATTTATTAGGTGCACCTTGTTTGCTGTATGCTGATGATTTCAAAATTTTTACAATTGGTCTAACCTTATAGTACTGTTGTAGGTGACTCCATGATAATGTAGACCATTTATTCAGATGGGGCATAACAAATAGACTAACATACAATGCTACAAAGATTATGCCGTTTACTAGGAAATTATTTCCTCTAACTTTAATTAACAGTGCAAGTAATATGGTATAAATTTACGAAGACCAGCTATGGTCTCTATATTATCTTCGATCCAAAACTATATATAAAAACTATATGTTTATGCACTCATGGGCTATCCGCAGCGTAATCTTATTTACTCATTTTCTATTTCCTCACCAGATGTGTATATTTTCTTTGATAAATTATTGATACCGCAATCTGCACCTATTCAGATGTCAAGTTCGATTGATAAAAGTGATAAAAAAAATTTGCAATTGCCTATTGCTATTTCAATTTATAAGATTTATTTTCTTATAAAATGTAGATGATTGATGCAAATTATATACATATAACACAGCCCCACAAAAAAAAAAGTGTTCGGACTTGTGGGTCGGACATATATATTCCCATGTATTTTTCGACGCTGAATCCGATCCCGAGCTCAGAAATGGCCCTTCACGTCTGGAATTGGCCCCAGGGGCCAAAAATGGCCTCTATAGGGCCTGAAAGATGGATTCCGGAATATGGTGAGGTCGAAGGTGCATTTTAAAGCCAAACCCGGATTTGTGGTCGAAAAGTTTATGGCCAACTGAAATTCCCCGTTTGGGACCGGGAAAATGACCCCTTAGGGGCCGGAAAATCGTGTTTCGGACGTCGCAATCGCAACACAGCCCCACAAAAAAAAAGTGTTCGGACTTGTGGGTCGGACATATGTATTCCCATGTATTTTTCGACGCTGAATCCGATTTCGAGCTCAGAAATGGCCCTCCATGTCTGGAATTGGCCCCAGGAGCCAAAAATGGCTTCTATAGGGACTGAAAGATGGATTCCGGGATGAGGCAAGGTCGAAGGTGCATTCTAAAGCCAAAGCCGGATTTGTGGTCGAAAAGTTTATGGCCAACTGAAATTCCCCGTTTGGGACCGGGAAAATGACCCCTTAGGGGCCTGAAAATCGTATTTCGGACGTCGCAATCGCAACAGTGGTATTTTTATGCACTTTTAAATTCTGGAACTCTGACTGTGCTTGAAAAGTTTATGGCAACTGGAATCTCCCGTTTGGGACCGGGAAAATGACCCCTTAGGGGTCGGAAAATCGTGTTTCGGACGTCGCAATCGCAACAGTGGTGTTAAATGGTTTTTAAATTCTGAAATTCGAGCACAGTTTGAGTTCCAGAATTTAAAAGTACATAAAAATACCACTGTTGCGATTGCGACGTACGAAACACGATTTTTCGGCCCCTAAGGGGTCATTTTCCCGGTCCCAAACGGGAGATTCCAGTTGGCCATAAACTTTTCAAGCACAGTCAGAGTTCCAGAATTTAAAAGTACATAAAAATACCACTGTTGCGATTGCGACGTCCGAAACACGATTTTCAGGCCCCTAAGGGGTCATTTTCCCGGTCCCAAACGGGAAATTTCAGTTGGCCATGAACTTTTCGACCACAAATCCGGCTTTGGCTTTAGAATGCACCTTCGACCTCGCCTCATCCGGGAATCCATCTTTCAGGCCCTATAGAGGCCATTTTTGGCCCCTGGGGCCAATTCCAGACATGGAGGGCCATCTCTGAGCTCGAAATCGGATTCAGCGTCAAAAAATACATGGGAATACATATGTCCGACCCACAAGTCCGAACACTTTTTTTTTGTGGGGCTGTGTAATTTATGTTCGTGCAAATTTCTTGAAAGTTGTTGATACGTTAGTTACTAAGATAATTACATGCAATTTTTTTCTTTACTAAATATTCTTGAAAAGTAAACTTACAAAAGGAAATCAATTTGTCAAGATTTCCCTGAAGGACAGCACAAACCTTTATCTTTAAATACTCGTAGATATTTATTTTGCTTATGAGCAGATATAATATTTACAGAAAAATGATTAGAATAACACAACTGCGATTGCGTAAGGGTTTTGGAAAATTAAGATAATCTTACAAGCTAATGAGACAAAAGGTGTAAATGTTTCAAAACGTGTCTCGCTTTGAAAGATTACTTTGATATCAAAAAGAATTTTCCAGTATTTTTTGTAAAATCAGTTACAAAAAATAAATTGTACGGACACATTTCCTTTTTATAATCTAGATATAAGTTTTTTATGTGTTGAAAATGCAGGTCAAAAGTGAAAATGCAAATTCAAAGGAGTAAAATATTACAAGTTTTTGAACAAAGAAATTACAGAGAGTTCAGTATAGTTTATAAAAAATATGAAAATGCTATTTATTTCTAAGCGAATTATTGTTCAGTTAGAGATACACCATCTTACTTAATTTACTTTAGCACACTTTTTTATTAATGTGCAAGTGTGATCTACTCTTTTCCAGATCCCTTGTAAGTATTATAATAAAATGCAATATACATTTAATTTAGCAGAAAATGGACTGCTACAGTGCAAATTATTATTAGAGCTGTCACAATCGTTCCAGTCAGCCGATTTCCCTGTAATCGGACAATTTCTTTTACAATTTTAGTTGTCTTTTGATACATAATTGTGTGTAATTCGAGAGTAGTTAGTAATAAAACACAGCAAACAATTTATACTATACTAACTAAAACAGAAACAAATTTATCGGTAAGTAGCTATAAAGTTATTAACATATGAAAACTATTTAGGTGGAAAGCAAATCAGATATATTATTTGGAATAGAAAACAATTTTATGAAAGTAAAGGAATATACCTAATGAGTCTAAAAATACTTATTTAAGCTGTTCCCTTTATTTAAAAGTTTGATTTTTTATTTTTTTTTGTAATATTAATAAAAAAAACAAAGCAGCATTCAACACGTGTTATTTCAAGTGCATGTGGTCATCGGAACAGTTAAATAACGAACAATACTTTGTTTTACTAAAAAAATTATAAACAATAATGTAATTCAGTATATACGTACTTGTATGTATAAAAACGTTTAAAATAAATATTAATAAACAAAAAGTAATATAACTGTTAAGCAGTGCACCACACGTATAAAAACTGGTGAAAATCAGAAGACCCAATTTATGTTTGATTACCCTGTATACTGATTGCATGTAACCTACCATTTGACATAGTAAATAATAAAACATTTCATTCCTCCTAGAATAAATACAACCCCGAGTGAAAATTGCCATGTCGAAGCAGCTTATAAGTAGATTATTTAATTATGCAAATATTACATCAATAGATGTCGAATGGTCATTTTCTTCAAAATAAGATATTTTATCACCGCCGTGAATAAGTTTCGCTGAAACAAGGGTAGAACCATACCTGATGATGCGATCTATAATGGATCCCATCCAGATTGTGAAACCGATGGTAACGATATGTAAAACAACTTACGTGTTTCACAATGATATATACAATGACATAAATTCATTGAATCCATTGTTCACTTTTTTAATGTTGATGATCCGCACGCCTTTGGTGATCGAACAGCTCTAATTACACAGCCCCACAAAAGAAAAAAAGTGGCAGGTTCCAAAGACAAGACCATGGGATCCATATGGTTCTGGAGTCGCTGAATCCGAATCCGGTGTCCGTTTGACACGATTAGCTCTGGTTTAAGGTCAGTTCAAGGTCAAATGTAGAAAATCAATTGTCAACGACCTAAACCTATGCATCTACCCGTTTTTGGAGTCTCCGAATCCGAGTCCGGGGTCCGTTTGACTCGATCAGATTTGGTTTAAGTTCGGTTCAAGGTCAAATGTAGAGAATCAATTGCTAACAAAGTAAATCTACATATCTATAAGTATAAATATTTTGGTTTTAAACCTAAGTGAAAAATTTGATTGGGTTTGAGCAGAGAGAAAGGTTTCACCAAGATATTAAAGAAGGGAGAAATTTGGGTGGCAATGAAATTATCACTGATATTGCTAGTGATACTAGTGATGACGAATAAATTCCATATAACGTTGTGAAAAAGACAGGAACAATATCACAAAAAAAGTAAATGATGTTCGAGATTTGGGCCTGGCAGAGAATGGAGCAGAGTTCCTAATATCATGGCTAACAAAATACTAAGCAAGCCAGAAATGTGAAAGCTTTTTACTATCAGTACAGAAATAAGGAATATTTTTCTAACGATGAAAAATTTTCCTTAGGTTACTACTATGATATTGTTGGATAAATCACTTCAAACATGGATGTCATAAACCTAACGCACATTGAAATAAGAGTGTCATATTTTGAGGATAGTCTTACATAGGGTCAAATACGAACCACATAAATGGCTTTACATTTGACGTTGAACTGAACTTAAACCAGATCTGATCGAGTCAAACGAACACCGGATTCGGATTCCGCAACTCCAAAAACGTATAGATACCTAGGTTTAGTTAGTTGAAATTGATTTTCTGCATTTGACCTTGAACTGACCTTAAACCAGAGCTAATCGCGTCAAACGGACATCGGATTCGGAATCGGCGACCCCAAAAACTTATAGATACATAGGTTTAGTTTGTTGACAATTGATTTTCTATATTTGACCTTGAACTGACCTTAAACCAGAGCTAATCGTGTCAAACGGACACCGGATTCGGATTCAGCGACCCCAAAACCATATAGATACCATAGTCTTGTCTTTCGAACCTGGCCCTTTTTTTTGTGGGCCTGTGTTAATATTAATGTGATGTTATTGCTTACTTTCAGTTTTTTTAAATATTTTTAGATTTGTGTAAAAAATGTTACATTGTATTTAAAATAATTCATAAGAAGGTTCGTGCGCCTTTAGTGTGAAAGTATCTTTAGCTCTAGATTGAAAAAAATCTGTTCCCGATAACCAAGCAGTGAAATTTCTTTTTTACACTTCTGTCAAAGGAGACACAAAAAGTTGTGAATTAAAAAATATCTATGAAATACTTCGTATTTCTAAAATTCAAAGGCTACGTAAAGTAAAGAGTTGTTTATAAAAATACAAAAATAACAATAAATAAGAATTACAATACAATACAAGAATTAAATTAGGAAGTATATATATTTTTTAGCTTAATGATGATGAAAATAAAGGCGAGCTGATACTATTTATTTCTATAAAGAAAACATTTCTCTTTAAATAACTTTTAAAATTGTCTGCATCTTTCAAGAGACAAAAAAACAAATGTTAAAGATATACTCATCTTATAATAAATATACTTATTTTACTCTATAATAAGTAAAAATTTAATTTAGATATATTGCATATAACTCTATATTCGTACAAAAAATCATTTCTTCTGACTAAAGCCTCGAACTTGAGATCACATTCGACGTTACGACAGCCTGACCTCTTCAGGTTAAGCATCCGTACGAGCACGCGCTACCGGGTAGGTGCTTTCAAAGTACGTCTGACCTAGTCCCTGGTGGTACTTTTATATTATTCAATACTCCTGCCGTGAAATCCACCAGTAGACGCTTCATTCTGCTTCGGTACGGAGCTGAGAAGTCTTGGTGAATGTGTGTGACAACCGGCAGATACATCCAGCATCACGAAGGCAGCAACAATGAGTAAGGTAAGGCTAATGGGTTTGTTAATGAACTCATTGTTTATGTTTATATCCTAGATCTGTGATATTGATCACGTATACATTTACTATATTAGTTTATTTCTAATACACCACGTTTTCTTGTAAAATAATGTCTTGGTCTTTCCTTTAGGAAATTATTTATTAATTACTATTTAAGGAAAGTATCTAGATAGGATCATGAGTTTTTGAAAAATTTGAGGGTTACGTCAAAAATATTTAGGAATTACAAAGTTTTCCTCTGTTTATTGGGATTGGGCAAAAGGTTCAAGTAGACACACTATTTTTGCTTAATCAAAATTGCCACAGAAAAATAAAGATGAACAGGTTCATGAAAAATATTTTCAAAGCTTTCAAAAGTCGTAACAGTTTATAAATTTCAGTGGATTAAGAACAAAAACATTTTTAATAATAGTTTGAATTAAAAAATTCGAGTCGAAATGTTAAGCCAAAAAATATGTTTTATGAAACAAATCGGTACATTATAATTCTTCAAATCAAAGCCTAACATCTTTCATGAGTCAAAAGTGAGAAAAAGATTTCCTACGTTCTTTATCGGAAAATTAGCTACGTCTCTTTCTTCAAAATAACAAGTTTCGTTTAAAAAATATTTTAAACAATTCACTTTTTAACCCCGGAAGTCGGTTGGGGCACCTCTTTGATTAAAATATGTCATTGACCCTATATTTTGACAATAAAATTTATACAAATGCAATAATTAGTAAAGTTGTAAGAATCATTATTTTCTTTTAATTCATGCAAGAAGATATTCTGAACATATTTTTTTAACCAAGTTTATTGCCACCTATTTTTACATACAACAGTGACGTAACAATGTTTTTGATAAAAAAAATTGTGAACTTTTCTTCACATTTGGCTCAAAAATTATATATTAGACCGAGATTAAGTCTTCATTCAAAATATCGGACACCGGAGGATGGCGTTGTCCGATTTTCAAAATTCTTTTTTTTATGTGGTCTACTTTTTGATATTATATATTTTGACGTGATATTTTTTACTGCCTACTATCATTAAGAAAATACCCTCAAAAATTAAAAAACATCATTTCCTATTTGATCACACCTCAAAACCCTAAATACAAAGTTTCATTATTATAGCTTTTACAGGGTGTTCACAAAACAGGTGCAAACTTCGAAAAATTTCACTTATTGCAGTATCCTCTATTAACAGTGGAAAATATTTTTTCATAATTTTATTGACCGAATGTCAATGCAGTTTCATTGATTTCACTCATACAGGGTGCTCACAATAGGACAACCAAATTATATACATTTTTTATTATACCAGAAATGAGTTTCGCAACGAAATAATATTTAAATATTACTGTTTTCTATTAGTCCACCATCATTTGACATGCACTGTTCAATTCGTTTCCTCTTATTTCTAAAAACTCGCCTCAATTGATGTGGTGTTATTTGTCGACATGCTGTCTAATTTTATTACATAAATCTTCTGGGGCCTTGTTTTATACACTTTATTTAAAGTTTCCCATAAAAAAATCAAGAGGCGTCAAGTCTGGAGCTCTTGACGGCCACTCAACTAACGGACTGTTGCGACCTATCCACTTTTACGGGAAATACTCATTCATGAATAGGTGCTCCATGTAATTGAAGGTTCTGCCTTACATGAAGAGGAAATGCATGTACTGAATCCCAGAAATCATTATTTAAAAAATTCATAAACATTTTTTCGATTAGATTAACGTAAAAAAAAGAAAGGACCGATTATTCGATCACATAAAGTCCCACAAAACACGTTATTTTTTTAATTAAGATTTATGTAGTAGAATTAGACAAGCATGTCGGCAAATAAGACCATATTAGTTGAGGAGAGTTATTAAAAATAAGAGGAGACGAATTGATTTCTAGTGTTAATACAGGACACTTTGCAATGAGTGAAATTTTTCGAAGTTTGCACCTATTTTGTGAACACCCTGTAAATGCTATAATAATCAAACTTTGTATTTAGGGTATTTAGGTATAATCAAATTGAAAATGCTATCCATTTCTTTCTTAAAAAAATGCCTAATATGTTTTTCAATTTTTGAGGGTCTTTTCTCAATGATGGTAGGCCGTAGAAAAGATCATATGTCAAAGGTGTTCCGACTTTAAGTGAAACACACTGTATATACAGACTGATAGTTTTTTTATATATACACTTAAACAGAAAAACGCCAAAATATGCTTCAAATAAAATATTTAAAATTTTGATACCTTGAAAAAATTATATTTATTCATATACCTACAATCAATTTGTTCTAACAGCTTATATTATCAAAATACAATCATCTCTAATTTTGTCACATACATTATTTAAATGAGATTATTAATATTTAAGTAGCAAAATTCTGGTATTCCAAATGAAGCTCTAATAGTGAATATAACATACATTCATTGGGTATTAATTTTTATAGACAAATGTAGAGGACCAAAACATGATAAAATATTTACAACGATGATTTCCCAAAATGTAATCTAGATATAATATTGTATCAATCATAACATCGATAAAGTAAATAGAGATATAATAATAAGTTCTCAAATACAATAATTGATTTAAATAAACTAAAAATAATAAAAATAAAAATAATACTTTAATAATATTTGAAATACAGTAATTCGATTGTTTTCGTAGAAAAAACTGACTGGCTCTATAAAAATATAATAATAAGCACTTGTATCACCTAGTACTCAACACAATTTTATTCCTTTTTTTACATAAATATAGACAAGATATGACTTACTAGTTATAGTTTATCAAAGTGTCAATATCATTGAATTTTGTTGAACGATTTTTAAACTCAAAATTAAAAGGTTACAAATCAGAATCAGCATTCAGCAAAAGTCTTGTCTACATACTCAGACTTTTCGTAAGTTCATTTAAAAAGCATTTTAAAACTAACTAGTCGTATTTATATTTTGAAAAACATTTACCACGTTTTAATCTTAATTTTATTGGCAAATATTTGAATTTGATTTTCAAAAGGGTAAAATCAATATCAATCATTTTTAAATATTTCTCTTTACCTCCTAATGTTTCGTTGGAAATACGTTACAGAATGTAGCAAATTCGTAAATACGGAAATGGTTACTCATTGTAACTTTCCGGTATGATACTCAAGTGTAATAATAATAATACCTAATTGACAGTGGAACTGATAATTACTTTATATTTTTTGTGTTAAAGGTGTCACATTATAATACTCTATTACATCTATTTACATGTCCAACACCAGTAATTTAATTTTTTTGAATTATACAAACATATCTTTAAGGATAATTGAGATGTTTACCTGTAATAAAATTAATAATAAACAAGGCCTGCATATAATTACAAGTATACATGTATTTCATTTTATATTATACCTGGTAACTCTAAGTTTGAATTATAGTATCTAACAAATTTTTTTAAATTCAGTATTTGAGTACTTATTCTTGCGAGCGAATTTATAAAATATTTTTGTTTTTATACTTATAGATTGTTATTTCTTTATTTCACAAGTAGTGCAGGGAAAACAGGAAACTGTCCACATTTATAATTAATAGAAAACACACAAACATACATTATGCATAAATATTTGATTTGTCTTCCTAATACAAACGCTAATTTATGTTAAAGCATAGAAGATTAGTTAGTTGTTCTGTTGCTTTCTGTTTGAATAAAACGTTTAATTCTGCCGGTATTTAAAACATTTGTCTTTTATTTCCTTTGCCTGTTATTGATAATGGAACTCCATGTTCAGTGTTTCTCGCACTAAAGTTGATGTAGGTAGACTAGTATTATCTAATAATAAAAAACAAAGAGCAAGATGCAATTTGAAAAAATATGTTAAAAAACCTTTTCAATTCAATTTATTTAATTAACCAAAATGCACACAATCAGGAAAGGATCCTTTCAGAAAAATAACATTACATAAATAATAAAATATAATATGTACCATTTTATTGTCTAGACTTAATTTGACTTAAGAAATCAGCCCTATTGAATTCTATTATATTATTATATTAATGTTAAAACTAATTTATCGATGCGATTGACATATTCTCTAGCTTCTAAAAAACTAAAAGTCAATTAGTAAAACTCTTACGTTTAATTAATTAAATTTTTACATCACGGATCATAT
Source organism: Anoplophora glabripennis (assembly GCF_000390285.2). Classification (NCBI taxonomy): domain Eukaryota; kingdom Metazoa; phylum Arthropoda; class Insecta; order Coleoptera; family Cerambycidae; genus Anoplophora; species Anoplophora glabripennis. The sequence goes on along the minus strand of NW_019416232.1, from coordinate 842,810 downwards.
TAATTGACTTAAAATGTTAAACGCCAAACGATTAAACGATACGATAAAAGTAAAAGTTTATAATTTCTCCACACGAAGGTAAAATGAAAGTATCTGTAAAAGCATTCGTTTAGTTGTTGTTATTAGAGCAATAGACTTCAAGTTATAACATTGTTCTGGATCAGTCTTCCCAGTTTGTTTTCAAAAAAAAACGTCATAATGCTTCATGAAGTGCGTGAAGTGTTTTGTTTTTTTTTTTCAGTGTCAGATTTTTGGTTACGCAAAACTATTTTCATAAAAAATATCTGTTGGCTGATCCTTCTAACACAAGAGTTTATTTGATAATTTCATTTTACGGTAATAATAAATAAAGAAAACAATTAATACTTTCGTGGATATAAATAACTTTAGACGATATGATGAGGTAATTTGTTACAAAAGTGCAAGAAAATATGCACTTCAATACGATGTAAGTAAATTGTACCATGTCATTCCGATAAAATGACATTTTCACAATTATTTGTAATCAACAATTTATGTGTTTGTATAAGAAATCTATTTGTAGGTATATAAATGAAAAGAAATATTATTAGACTACAAAAGCATTACCCCTTAAACTTAATTTTTGATTCACCGACTCGATTGAATTTAATATAAGAAATATTTTGTTATTCTTAATAGCCTAGATATAAATATTTTTTAGATTGGAGGAAAATTAAAATGAGATGTGGTAGTCTCCCTCTAAAACTACCCCTAGCCCAGGTGCAATATATTAAATTTAAATAATACTGCCTAAGTTGCACTTTTTTTAACAAGATACCTCGAAAGTCTCCTAAGATATCCCAAAAATTGTTTGAAATGCAATCCTGAATATCGGGGGACAGTTTATACTGTATTATTAAAGTGTCTGAAAAAAATTTACAAATAAATTAGCATTTTTTGCAATTTTTTAAATGATTTTTCTGATTTTTGCAACAACAATAATTATTTTTTTGAATTGCAACTAAGTCTATCTTGTTCAAAATTTAATTACAAAACTTTTTTTCCTCTTTCATTTTTGTCTAAAACGAATAGTTGCTAAGTCGACGAGAAATCCAAGAAAAAAATGATTTTTTTTTCTATTTTTTTATACTTTTTTGCAATAACAATTAAGCCCACGTTTTTTTTATTTGCATAGAAAAATTATCATTTCTAATGTTACTTAGAAGCCGTTAAAGCAAAAATCTCCGATCATATGCGTTTTATCCAACCCGAAACAGATACCGCCTGGACTAGTATAATAAGTTGTGTATTTATCTTACGAAGACAAATATCGTTATGCATGATTTATTACTATTATATATTACTTATACTGAAAATGTAAATAATATGAAACCTTCATATAAAACATAGTAATTTGAAATTCATATTTAAGAATTGTTATTTGCTTATTTATTTAAACATTATGTTACTCTCGTCAGTAAGTTTTCAAATATCCAGCAATAAAATACATATAAATATTGAAAATAAGTTACTGTAAAATAATAAATTAAAGAGGGTGTTTGTATTGTTCTTACAAACAGTGTTTGGGATGGCTGCATTTTTTTAAAATTATCATTAGACTAGGAACAAGATGTGGAATTCTATAATAAATTATCGATATAGCTATTTGTATGAAAAAAAATTAAGTTAACAATGACTACTGTAAGATGAAACATCACTGAAAATCTGGCTTAATATTCTATAGAACAGCCAAACTATACCCTTAAAACTATGTTTCCCAAATTGGTTCTTAAAATATATCTAGAATAGATTTAAAATCAAAATTATCGATAATATATTTTCCAAGAAATATTTTTTACTAAATAACTACTATCCAATTAGCTCCACCCAATTTGAAATACTTGTAGGTATATAGTTATCTTTTTTCTTATTTTTAATCGTAAAATATTCAAGCTATATTCTAGACACAATGTTATTTTGTTTTTAATAATTCCGAAGTCAATAGTCCCAAACACCTTGATATTTACACATTGGGTAATATTTAATAATTATTTACTAATAGTTTTTTGTAACCTTATTAATAAATATTGGACTTTTTTACATTTACCGCTTTTTATGAAAACAGTTTTATGTCACTGTAAACAATATTCTACGTATTCTCGTATTTTTGTGAAGTAATCTAAGCTGTATTACATATTAGAACACAGATTATACATAAATTTAACAGTTTGGGCGCGTGATGAAATTTTATATAGATCAATAGGTTTTTCAGTCACAACATATTTTAATTATGTATTCGGCAACCAAGTGATAAATGTTGATTAATTCTACTGCATTCGAAATAATTGACAAACGATTATAATGGCAATTATGTTAATACACATACAATTACAAAATCAACCTAATTAATGTTTATTCCATTGTTTGGTAACATCACTAATTACATATTTAAATTAAGATATATATGCCATATTTGAATTACCTTCTTATTGAATTTAGTAGCTAAAAAACAGTTGACTTTTACTCGTGAATTTACGAGAAAAACTAGAAAAGTTAAAAATTTGAGAATAAAAACACTCTGTACAAATTGATTAGTTATACTTAGTACAAAATTAATTTCATAACCACCATAAGCAAATAACACTAGACTAAGCCTGTATCTGTATTTACTTGTAACCTTTACAGGATTGTAGAGTTCTTAGGAATCATTTTAGAAACAAAGAAATTACTCCTTTTTTATTTTAAAAATACACCCTGTAGTTTTCCTAGTAGCTTTTGCAACACAGCTCATTGAATAAAACTTCATAACTTCACTAATATATTTTCTAAACTTTTTCGTTTGTAATCATCTTTCGTAAATATTTTACTGCAACTGTTGACTGTAAATCATTTTTTTTTATAAACATACTTCCATTCAATGAAATCTCAAAATAAGAAAGTTAATTGCGTTAACGTCACAAATTAAGTGTCCTGCGCTTTCCTCATCAAAATAAATAGTAACCACATAAACAAATAAAAAATATGGTAAGTCAAACGTGAAAGTTTATATTTTTTGTTTATCTAATTCAACATGACCATATAATATTTCTTTTCCTTTTATATGGCACCTCTAAAATTTACTGACTGAAATTTAGCACAGTTTCGAATACCATACCTCACAACAAAATGAATGCATCACTAAAAGTGTGTGATTTTCTCGCGAGCCCAATCTAATTTTAATTTTTTTTTTTTTTAATTAGAGATCCACTTCTCAGTAATGACTCGGACAATAATTTTCGCTAAAATTTAAATTTTTTGCATCTGAAAGGGAATAAGCCCCGAAAAATTTGAAACTCCCTGTAGAGTGCGTCTATTAAAATACCGAATGTCTACTTGAATCTTACTATAGTTTTCAACCTTTGTGTTTTTGTGTTGTTATCTTAGTCATTAACCCAGATTTACAGTAAAATTAAAGCGGACTAGTTTTTTGTGAAAACTTAAAAGGTTAACTTCTCTTTCGAGTAGGTACCAGTCATGTGGGGACGTTAGAAGAACTGTTGACTGATTTTCTTCTTTTTATTAGTTGATTTTGCCACTAATCTTTTTTTGTTATTATTATTACTGCCATACTTCAGCTCTCAAATTTTTGCATTGTTTTAACCGTTCTTGATCGTTTATTTCAACCATCAGATGGTATTTGAAATTGCAAGTAGGTTTAGTTCTGTTATTCGTTTGAAAACCTCTTTGCACACTCGCCCGACTTGTGGACCTCGCCTTCGGCTCGGTCTACCAATATGTCTCGCTCGTGTGCAAAGAGTCGTTTTCAAACCTTGTTGTTTAATATACTATTAATAATTGGATTTAATCCTGTGTCTAAACATAAATGTCAGACTTTGCTAAAACATGTGTCTTTATTATTCTTACTTCTTTGGACATTTGTATGGATCGGAGAAGGTCGGATAATTTGGCTGCTTTCTTTAGCTGCTGTTTTCACACCTATTTCTTTACAAGCTACATAAGCGCATAGCATAAGCAACCAACAATGCGCGATTGGTACCTACTGTCAACTAAAAATCCCTAAATCGTCATTAGTATCAATGATTTGTTTACAATGAACAATGGCAAACAGTTGCTTATAAGCTCAATATTTTGATCTTATTGTTTTAGTATTTTTCACTATAATTTTTCCAAAATTTAATTGAAAACGCGAAGGAAATAATATTAGGTAGTTACAAACAAAATTTCTGGTCACGTGTCTTGTAATCATTTATGAAGATTCTGTATTTAGTTTCCAAAAATCCGTTTTTACTTAATTTTCAACCAGCTCAACCTAATATACAAACAGTGGCAAAATAATAATTTTTGTTAAAAAAAAACTTTCACATTCAATGCAGCGATGACAACCTGTTTTACAAATGTTCAAAACTTAATAATTTTTCACGTAAACTAATTTACAAGGTTTCTGTCAATGAAAAATTTCTGTACTGTACTGCTGTCAAGAGAAACGTAATTATTTAATATAAGAGATGAAATAATTCATATGTGCTACATGTGAAGTTCTAAATCTAAACGAAGACTTTGTATAATTTAATTTACTCATCAGAATGCTTACATTCTCATACGCCAAATAGTTTTTTTATACATCTACTACAAAAAATTACATTTTCTTTTAAATTGGTTGGACAACCACATAGTATCTTAAGGCATCAATTGGTTCAACATAAAAACTGTGTACTGTGTGGACTTCAATGTTTTATTTTTTTATCCAATAAATATTGAACAAAATCCAACTGTTTAATATAGTTTTTCGTTACTAACGGTCAAATTTTGTTTGACCCTTTTCAAAACGCTTCTTTTCGAAGAAATCATGTAGAAGATGCCGACTTACTTTCTTATCCTGTGCTAAATTTTATTATTAAGAGACTAGGTCAATGTAGCAGTATTCTACTCGGATCTTGTCCGCAATCTTGTAACATTCCGTTAACATATTTACCATTGCTCTTGACCTTCTCAACCTGAATTAGAAAGAGTCGTTAAATAGTTGACCTAGAAATTATATTATAAGTAAATATGCTATAATAATTTCTCATATTATTTAATAACTTCTGACACGTTATCTTGACATGTATGTAATATTTCCTGATTGTGTTGTCTATATTATTTTATTGAAAATATATAATTTACCCATTTCTATTAGCATCTTTCCTAGCGGTAAATTACTTTTTTCTTATAAGCTCATACTGTCAACAGTTATGTGTTTAGTATATTATACATTATTAACATCGAGAGTTTTGATGGAGGAAGCAACAATATTTACATAAAAACTGTTGGTGGATTTAGATTAAGTACTCCACGTGATTTGACTAGCACATCAGAACTGGTTTCACTCATGTATTTAGTAAATATTTGACTGCAGCCAATTTGCTTAGATTTAAATATATTTAAATATAATTATGATAAATTGCCACAATTTAGTAAAATGACTATTAATTGCAAGATAAGAAAAGCAGTTACCTAACTGCAAAAATGCAGTGTACCTTGCCCGTAATTATATATAAATCAAAAGAGAATGTTAAGTAATAAAAAATAAATTCAAATTTCTATAAATTTTACAATACATTGGCAGCAATTATACTTAGACAAATTGAACGAATATACAGGGTGTGGCATGAATAATCTATAAAAATTATACTACAGTTTCCTAACGATATTTGTAATAGAAAAGTCTTATACGAAAAAGTTTTATTTCTACGTTTTTTTTTTCGTACATTAAAGTTCACTTATGGATCAAAATATTTTCTCTGGAACGGTCCTGTCCGTACGCTTTACGACGGGTTACGTGCTGTAAACGAGCCGTGTAAGCAAATTGTCCTTGAAAGATAGAGAGATACTTCTCAATTTTTGGGGGATTTTTCAATGTAAAAGTACAAACTCGGAAAAATAGATATTTTTAATAAACTGATATTTTCTTATTATTAATAGTAATTACTATCTTAAATGCATTGTTGTTACTGCAAGAGTTCGCAAACAAAACCACATCTGTAAACATCTGTAGTTGCCAACTGCGTGTATAAACAGACTCCATTAAAATGTGGAACAAAATGAAATAAAACTTACCACTTCAATGATGAAATTGATCTCCATTAGCGCGGATATAGGCATGGCACCGACGCACCGAATTTTGGCAAATATTTCCCAAATTCCAGGTATTCCTATAATTGTGTCAGCAGCTTCAAGTATACGGTTCCGCAATTCTTCCACCGGCACCGTAGCAATTGGAGTATTGTAAACCAATGACTTCAAGTGATTCCAAAGATAATAGTCCATTGGAGTTAGATCGGTTGACCGAGGTGGCCTCGGCACAGCACCAAAGCGTCCAATCCATCGCTGAGGAAACATTTCATTCAAAAGTATCGTTACTTCTCGAGTACTGTGTGGAAGAGCCCCATCTTGAAGATAAAACATGCGTGCCCGAACTTGTAATGCCACATCGTCCAATAATTCAGGCAATCGGTATTCCAAAAAGTCAGCATATGTTGGTCCATTTAGTCGTCCTTCAAAGAAATAGGGACCCACAAGTATATCGCATATTATGCCAGCCCTAACATTTACAGAGAACCGATGTTGAAAATGAGTCTCCCTAATCGCGTGAGGATATCTACCGGCCCATATGTGCATATTATCGAAATTCACTTCATCACGGGTAAATGTCGCCTCATCTGTTACACAAACATAAGCAGGAAAGTCTACTTGATTGGCACATTGCCGTAAAAACCATCTGCAAAAACGCATTCGTTGATCACAATACGGGGGTAAAATCTATTGAACTGGTTACGTTGATAAGGGTACAACAGCTGGCGCCTTAAAGGCCATGTACGGTACAAGATGAGGTTCCTACTTGCTGTGCGAGTCGTCGAGTACTAATTGTGGGGTCTTCGTCAAGATTTTACATCACTGCATCTTCAACATTAAAGTTCAATTGCTGATCAGGTCCTTCTCCTCGAGGAATAACAGTTCCCGTATCTCGCAGCCGCTGAACGCACTGTAGCATTGTATTTGCATATGGGGGGTGATGTTGTGGTTATCATTTACGGTACAACCTAGTCGCCGCGAGCGCATTTTCTCCGGCTGCACCATACACTAACACCATTTCGACACGTTCGGAAAGAGTAAATGCATTGTGAAACTATAATAATTTGTGCACAAACTAAAAAATTAAGCAAAGTAAAATATAAGAATCTCGTTTTTAATGTAATCGGCACGCTATTCTTATTTTTTACTTCTTTATAAAAATTACACTGTCACTATCGTGGAATTACAAAACAAAAACTTTTGTCTGAAATCTTTCACTTTTTAACACTGATGGGTCGAATACAAATACAAAATCAGTTGACTGCACAAATTTTTTGACAATGTACTAGTATTAGATTATATCGACTTAAATTATAAGGTTACATCTCAGGTAGCAAAAAAAACGTTTCCAAAGTTTTTAATACATAACACAGGGTCGGCCTTCATTTTCGTTGAATAAATGAACTTTAATTTACAAAAAAAAAACGTGAAGACAGAACTTTTCTGTACAAGAGTTTTCTATTACAAATATCATCAGGAAGCTGTAGTTTAATTTTTATAGATTATACACGCCACACCCTGTATAATAAGATTCAATTGATAGAACAACAACATACAATAACTGTGGACCCGGGTGCAAGAAGAAAATAAACGGCAATATGTTAATCGTTCAGGAGAGGAAATTATTTAGCCAAATGATGTCATCACATCATTTGGCTAAATAAGTATAACCTTTGCATTTGAATTAGCAAATAACTGACTAAAAATAATCTATACTGCAAGAACTAGATATATGCATTTGTAGTTATTTATTTTTTTGCATACTTATATAAATGGCCTATAAAAAGTTCAATAAAACAACGCATATGTGGTGCAAGAAAGGTATAAGTGATATATATTCTTATACTAAGGGATAAGTGATTTAATCTTATACAGTTCGGTTTCTGATAAGCACATTTTTTATTTCATATTTGCTAAGGTAGAAAAAACATTTTTAAAACTTTATCTACAATAGTCTCATTTTTCAAAAATAACCCCCTTCTTGCACCAGAGTCTTCCAGTGTCACACAAAAAGAAAAGTTTTATATTACTCTCAAAATTGTGTGATTGATTTCATAATTTTTTGTTGTATTTTTCCATTTTTTGAAAATGAAGTACTTAATATAAAAATCATTAATACATTTACTTTCAAACAGTTTTTTTACAGAAATCCTAAATTGATTGTATTTCTGAAAATTAAAATTCGTTACATTAGATTATCATTAGAAGTAGTATTTTTATTTTTATGATATCAAATTGGAAATATTTTAATGTTTTCATGTTTTTATTTTTTATTTATAATTATGAACAACATAATGTAAAATTAAAAATCCACTGTACCTCCTGTGGGATTGTTAATAATACTTGTAATATCAATAAAAAAACAAAAACATGAAATACTTGTTTCTGAATTATATGAGTGAGGCTTGTTTTTATTACTTTTCTTACCATTTTTAATATGCTTATAAATACAGTACTTAACAGTTGAAAATTAAAAATAAATAACTGTTATATCTTGCCTTACCAGATTTATGTCATCAAACCATTAGCAATATTTAATTAAAGTTCAAATTTTTCTTTGAGTTCATTTTGATATAATTAACAAACAATTTAAAGAATTATAAATTAAATAACAAAAAACTTGAACCACTAGAACCAGTTGGAGGTTATTTTTAATAAAATTGTTCAATATCATACTTACATGTAAAAACAATAAAAAAATTAAATATTTCACTTTCTATAAACGTTTTGAACTTTTTTGCATGCGCTTTTGACAAAATAATAGTTGAATAAAAAATTGTCTTCTCAATAAAGTTTTGATATTTTTTTAAAATAAAGTAGAAAAAGAGTATTGTTTTTAAATAATAAATAATGGCAGGTAAACAAAATAAAAACGAACTTAAAATTTTTAATTTTCAAATAAGATAAAACACAAATAATTTTAAAAGACGCTCAATCTTAAAAGTAAACCAGATTTCGAAATATTTTTACGTTTTTATAAACAAATCAAATATTTTAAATGTTTGATACAATAATGTTAAATAGGTTGATTAAGTTGCCGTTTTGGAATTTGAATAACATTGATTCTAAATTTGCAATAGGATCATTAGAAATATGTGAAATCTTGATCAATGAAACCACGTTTTTAGAATTATTAGAAGAACACAAATTAAATATTTGCGCAAATGTCTGGAAAGCTATACTTTCTATAGCGGTTTATATGAGGCGATTAGCTAGTCTTGTTATCTTTGGCGATAGAAGTTAGAGGGATTTTAAAATTTTAGACTGGAGACAAAATGTATGAACACTTACAATGATTTATTGATAGGTTAGTCTTGTTAACGAATATAAGGTGATAAAACATTAAGCTATATAGTGCAAAATGATATTAAATGAAAAATGTAACACATTTTCTCAGTTTAGTCTACAAATTGACATATTTATCCCATGAACTTACGATAATATAGTGTATATTCCCAATAGATATTACAGAGTTTAATTCAAATTCATAGATGTTTTTATGTGACAGAGGTGAAATAGGAAATATGGCATGTATTTTTAGATGCATTCTATTTCATTGGTTGTTGCAATCAAGGCAAATGCCACCATGGGTATTGCATTTATAAGTATAATTTTTTCTAAGTACCTACTCACCACAAGTACATTGGTGGAAAAATGTGTGGAATATGCTAATTTTATTCTGGTAAATATACATTTTTACGTATATATTTTATACTCATTTCATTTTTTTTGTGTACGGCAATTAGTAATACACATTGTTATTTGAAGTTTCTAGACAGAGGTGTTTAACCTAGTTGAACAGTTTGCTTCCCCACTTTGCTAAACCTAATTTCGTCCACTGATATTATAACGTTAAGAAAAGAAATGCATTTAGATACATTACATAAAAGTTAAGAGAGAGTAGGAAGTAGGGTCGTATATAGAAGTATGTACTATTGATTCTTTCATCTATAAGTGGAACGATAAGGAGAAAGCACTTTTATTTATGTATTGCTTATTGGAAAGGCAAACAAACTGATTCCTGATGCTTCATTATTAATATCTGAAAACTTCCTGCACTCCATGTTTCTTTACCTATGCTTTTTTTTTAAAAGCGACATTACAGGGAAAATTTTTGACAAAACTCATTTAGGTACCATTTAATGGAATGATGTAATGTAAAATATAAGTGATATTGGGGTCCCACAGGGAATAGTTTTTGCACTGTTCTTATTCATTATTTCTATAAATGATCTCAGTAAAACATTAGATTGTAAATTCTTTAAAACGAGAAGGATCCAATGTAATAATCATGGAATATGAGCCACCATAATGAGTTTAAAGATTGAGTATACAAAGGTGTCGTAGAAAGTGGTTTTCATTTTGTTAAGTTTATTTTTTGTGGTGCTATTTCATACAGCATTAAAATAATAGATTGTGAAAAATAGGAATTATAAGAAAAGCTGTTATCTTGACATTTAAAAATTGTTATGTATATAATTCTGCCACTATTACAACAAATCTTCAAATGAGCCACCATTTCTTTTTGCTCGTAATTTTCCTGGTAGGGACATCGCAAACAATTTATATTTTTTTTCCTCTGCTAGTAATTGTCTGGCCTGTGTGCTCTCTACAGTGTTCTTGTGCCCAATCATCGGAAAACATTCTGTATAAAGATGCGACGCCTCTGCATTTTACTAACGTTCATCATGGATTAGCAATAGATTACGTACATACAGTATGTCTGTTTTTTGTGTTAATATCCTATTATATAAAAGTAGGCTAGCGGTATCACTATTTTTTATTGGTATGTACCATTTGACAAGTATTGGTTTTGCATTAGTACGTACCTACACGTGGTCTGTTACGATTTTTTATATAGGTTCAATTTTGAGAAATACATTTTAGAGTTTCTTTTTTATTGAAAAAACAAGGCCATAAAATTATTATACATTCCCAGAAATAGTTGTGTACCAAATTTGAGGAAAATACATCTACTAGTTATTTTGTAGAAAATGCAAAATAAAATTTTTGGAGTGCATCTAGGATAACATGAAATCAAAAACACTTGCCCAACGTAACAAGAAAGAGTATTTAATTCGTTGCTAGAAAGGTACAGTAAAACAGTAAAAAAATAAATAACTAACTTAACAATGCAAAGTATATATTATTCTATTATTACTATTTCCCATTTAATAACCAAAGATCCACAATATTTTTTTGATGGGTGTGTTGGTTTTTAAGGGCGTGAAGAAAAAAATAACAAATAGATACTTCAAAGGGGGACGTAGTTATGAGATTATTTTTTTTAATAATAAAAATAGTGGCGCTTCTTGACTTCCATACCGGAAAAATTAGGTACAAAGCATTGAAAATAAAAATATAATTGAGTAGTTTTATTTTAAGTACTATTGAAATATAGGGAAAATGTACTCACCATTATTTTTTATAGTGAAAGTTCATTATTCTGCTTTTGTCCGAAATAAACTATTCAATTACATTTTCATTAAAGTTTGGTATTTTTCGCATCATTGATTTTTGCCAGTGCTACAGTCAATTTAAACATTTACATCACACCTCAGCAAATTACGTTTATTAAGAAAAAAGGCGGTGAATAGCTGTTATTTGGACTAAACAGAGACCAAGATTCATAGTAAATATACGTTACTCCCACACCGTCTTTCACTGCTGTGTGACGGAAACCATAACCACCGCTGTAAACACTTTACAGTTGTAGAGCTACGAGGAGCCCTCGTATTCAGAGTTTTGCAAACGACTTTTAGAAGTCGAATTAAACTTACTGCACATTACAAATTTAATATTTTCTATTTAATGTGTTTCATAAGACTAATATATTAATTATGTAGATAAGATTGTAAACTAAATTTTACATTAAATTTTTTTACTATGAAAATTTCTAGAGATTTCTAGATTTCTTTTTTCTTCTAACATGTTTATCTGAAAAATGCACCCGTATAAAATAACCAAAATAACCTAGGCGTTCGTGGCAATGTGATACCAATACACGTTAAGAAAAATTGGACTTATTTTCTCTCAATTTCACTCAATAATGTATCAATTTCTGTCCACACCCGATTGAGTGAAATTTTCCTCTATTAGTTTAAGTACGACTAGAATTTTTTACTACTGGAACTATCAGCTTTACTTCAAATTACTGTCTAAAATTAATAAAACAATTGTTACCTTTTTTGTAACAAAAATCCAATAAACATGCTTCAAGCTTCATTATGACACAATTTGAGTGTCTGTCAATGGAGCAGTTTATTGGGCATCTGTGATTAATTGTAAGAAAGTTTTGGGCATAAATTATTACCAAATCTTTTTAGTTAAAGAGTAGATCTTTTCGGATATAATCGTTCGAGGGAGAACATTAATATTGCACTTACGAGATATTATTTACACAAAAAATAACAATGTGACTGTTTAATGATCTGGCCAAACACGTAAATCGGCTACAGATTTAAACACATTTAATACATTTAATATATTTAATACAATATTACTATACTCTGTTTGGAAATGAAAGAGAGTAATAAAACCCCGAGATAAGAACCGGCATATTAGCACGTGGGCGTGACAGATAAATCCAGTCTTAGAGCTGAATATACGAAGACGTGCTAGTGCAGTAGAGTAAAATTCGACTTGTGTTTAGTGACTAAAGTACACTCATTTTATTTTAAAAAAGAAATACCAACACTAAACAAAATTTTAAGTGAACTTTCAGAGGACAACGATTTGCCAAAAATCAATAGAAGCAAATTATGGGCCGTCTTACGAGAGTTGAATTGTTGCTGGGAAAAGGAGAACAGGAAGTCAGTTCTTATCGATAAAGATGAAATTATTTGTTGGCGAAGATCCTACTTAAGATCAATTAGAAAATTCCGTGACGAAGGGAGGAATATTTATTATCTAGACGAAACTTGGGTCAACGAGGGATATACTGTAACAAAAGTATGGCAAGATAAAAATGTAAAAAGTTTTCGACAAGCATTTTTAGATGGACTTTCAACAGGGTTCAAGGCACTTTCTGGTAAAGGGCGAATATTAAAAGTGACACATATAGGTAGTGCCAGTGGTTTTGTAGATGGCGGTTTACTTTTATTTGAATCTAAAAATACAGGTGACTATCATGAAGATATGAACGCAGATGTTTTCGAAGAGTATTTTACACAGATGTTGGATCTTATTCCTCCCGGGGTCTGTAATTGTCATGGATAATACCATTCACGGCAGACCGAACGGACGCCTACGACTGCTTGGAGGAAAGCCGATATAATTCAATGGTTATCCGGAAAAAAACATTTCTTTTGAAACAAATATAGTGAAAAAGGAACTTTTGACATTTGTCAATCTTAATAAAGATCAGAAAAAATATGTTATCGCTGAAATGGCAACAAATCGCCAAATAACGGTACTACGAATCGAATTAGTCTGGGCGCAGGTAAAAGGAGATGTAGCGCGAAATAATACGACGTTTAAATTAAGTGATGTGAAAATTTTGTTAAAAAATTCTTTGGAACGAGTAACTGCAGATAACTGGCAAAGATGTATACATCATGTACAAAAAGAAGAGGAGAAAATGTTGGAACTCGATAATTTAATTGACGTTACTGTGGAACCTATCGTTATCAATCTAGGAGACGAAGATAATTCATCAGAATATTCAGAGAATGAATTTTAATATACCTACTTTTTTATTTTCTTTATTATACATTTATACAACACTACATTTACTCACCATAATTTGAATTTTCAAAATACATATATTTTTGTGTGGAATAAAAGTCTATTCATTAAATTTAAATAGATATTTTGATAATAATATTGAATAATTTTATTTGAATTACTAAAAACCCTCTTCACCAGGTTATGATGCTTAAAGTAGCCTCATGTTTTGAAATGCTGTTTTTATATTGTTTACTTATAAGAGAAATTGAAGCGGCATAGACAAAGACGGATTGTCGGGGATTAAATTTTAGCTACCTGCTACAATTTAGTATAGTCCGATCGCACGAAGACGGAAAATACATAATATAAAAATATTAAATATAAGCACCAGTACTACATTTATTTACGATTTGCATACATAATGAGCTTTTATTACTCTCTTTCATTTCTAAACAGAAATAGAATGTTTAGTTTTATTCTATAATAATGGATTTATTTATATTTTAAATGTATTTTATATGTGAACAGAAATGTTGTTTATATTTATATACAAAAACAGCAAATATTTCTTTAGTAGGTGTGGTAAATATGTGACGGAAATTAATACATAATAGTCCATATGATCACTTTCATTATTTTCAATGACTGTTACGAAAATCATCTTATTTACATTATAAACTATTAACACACTCGTAAATATGTCTAAAAGGTAATTATTACAACTATCACTTTCACAGACATCTAGAAGATGTTAGATTAGTCAATTATAAGACAATTAATATACCTTTTAATTCCACGGGGTGTTCCTTGTTCAAAGTTGACATAATTCTTTATAAGATATAATAACTTGAATATGTTTTTTAATTATCTCTAAACTAGTTCAATGCCTAATTTGAAATACATATATTTGGTTATCGGTAACTTATCTTTATACACAAAAAAATGTGTTACGCGAAAAATTTTTCGAGAACAGTCATTTTTACAAGTACATTACCAATACTCCCACATGCTACATAGTGACTTGAATTTTCCTTGAGAAAAAAAACTAACCAATATATTTGTATCAAGGTGGTTATAAAATACGTAAGTTTTACGCAACCAGTTTTCTTTTGATTCCCAGTCAATATGACGTGAATAAACAAAAATGTGTATCAAATTTGTTACTACAACAAAATGGAGGGTCATCAAAATATCCAGTTTGAGCGTTGCTCGTCTCCTGGCATCGGTGTTTAGCCATAGTGGCAGAAATAGGCCGACGTAAAATAACCAAAAAGCTAAAAGCCAAAAAATTTGACAATTTTTTTCGTTATTTTTATAAAGAAATAATATTATATAAAAGAAGGTAATTATTCTATGAGTACTAATAATTATTATGATTCGAAAAAATTCTTTTAATTTCTCTTTTTACCAAATTCATTCTTATCACAAGCGTTTGCAACTTTTTTATTTCTCAATACAATTAAATAATAAAAGTAATAAAAAAATGTCACAAATAATTAAATACAAATGAAGCCAGCGTGGTCATTATTATCTTCATTTACAGGTACACCGTGAACGAAGTCGCATGCAATATTTATTCAACTACCGAAAAATTAATGCCGTATAAATTAAATTATAATCTATTTTAGGTAGTAACGTGGAATAGTATTTGGTTTTACGAATGCAGTTCAGTAGAAACATATTTTTATTCAATTAAATTTTAAGTCTATGATTCATTTTAAATGAACGATTTTATTTAAATTTAAAATTCGTTTTACACGTATAATTAACTTTGCGGTTTAAACAAAAACAAAACAACTACTAATTAATTTTATCACTAGTTCCCAGACTTGTTTCAATTTAAATACGGTAAAGTACCTACAAATTTCTATAAAGCACTATAAGTTGTCAAAAAGAAAACAAAGCCATAGATAGATAGAGAGATAGATAGAACTATTAATTACGTTTTGAACCTGTAACATTAATATGCTCATCAAAAATACAAGCACAGTGAATAACTAAAGTACGTAGAAATATTTTAAGATGCGAATCTTGTCATATCAAGAAGTTTGTATGAACCAATAATACTTTAAATGGTTTAGTTCTTGATATTCAAGATATTAAATTTTCGTTATTCATCTACGTAAATATATCTAAAGATGTTTAACGAAGAGTGATAAAACTTAAACTAGTGAATTAATTAATTGTAAGTAAAAACTTACCGCAAAATTTCAATGTAGGTACTTATTAAATTAAATTTCTTTGGGACAGTTAATTTTCCAATTTCATTATTTCGCAAAATGAGCCAGTTTCGAGTTACTATTCTTACTTCTTACTATACAGTAGCCCTAATACTACTGAAAAAAGTGATTTCCTAACTCTAAGGAATCACCTTTTGAAATTTACGTACTTAAGTTAGACTTTGTATCAACACACCCCATACAAGTGTATCAACAGTTGCCAATTATATTATACTATAACCTTTTTTTAGGTTTTGGTATACGTGATGGATAAAATCGTATGGATGCTGTTAATAACCGCCTTAACGACACAAGCTTTACAAATTGCTGGTGTCATAAATGCTCCTAAGGGACTACAAGAAATTACATATACTCAGGTAAATATCACCCACCGATAATATAATTCCCTGTAAATTTGTTCAAAGGATTTAAAAAAAGTTTGACAGTATAGGCAATTTTATATCAAGTGCGATATATTTCGATATCAATTATGCACACTTTTATTCTCTAACTCCCCACCCCAAAAAATATAATTGGAAAAATAGGACAGGCATAATGTATGTTCTACATGCATCTACATCATCTACATAACAATGTCTCTTCCTTTTTCAGAAAAACTGGAAATTAAGTTCTTTTGGTTAGTATTTATATTATTTGCATTCCGATGTATCGTTTACAGTCACTGGCCCGTGACATTTCGGTTCTTGATGTTTAGGTATGAGTCGTTTCCAATGTCAAAGCCATTGATTCAGTTGGATTTATTTACACTTTTTTGGATTTTCATTGCTTCCTCAACTCGGCTAAAATTTGCCTTATAGTAAATCGATCTCGTAGCACGTCTTGGCAAAGTTTGACCCTATCTTTCTTGAAGTATCATACACTGTATTAATATTGTGCTTCCTTAAAGGGCAATCTAATTCATTGTATATCCTTACATATAGGTACTTAAATGTCTTAATATTTCTGTTAGTATTTCTATTTTCTTTGAGAACTGATCATAAGTGATATAATTCCTGTCGAAGTGTTCCGTTAGATAGTCCTTATGTTGACGATATTTTGTTCCTGACCCGAATGGTGACGTGGTTGGTTCCGTGTGCCTCAGTGTGATATCCAGTTTGCTTTTGACAAGGAGATCTAGGAACGAAAGAATACCACTTTGATCCAACTCCGTAGTAAAGCTGAGTTAAAGTCTGAGAGAGAGGAATGAATACACTATATTTTATTTAATCCTGTTGGCAAAATGTGCCCCTAGAATAAAAGGGTCAACTGTTTATCTAATGTGGATTTGAAATATTTCTAGTGTTCTTTGCAAACTCGTTAATAAATTTAAATATTGGTTGTTTTATCGTAACTGCTTAAGTATTAATCATTAGTAACAATAACAAAGAGCTGTTCAGTTTAAATCAATATCAGCAGTGGATATGTAAATGTTACGTAAACTTTTACTTACCTCGTTGAGAGAAATTCTGTTGAAAGTAGAATTTCTAATGTTAAGTATCTCTTACGGAAATTCTGACAGTATTACACAAACTTGTATGCACCCACTTACGAGTACATTATTTTAAGTGTACAGGAAACACATAACTTTTACCTAAATAATTTCACTTAAGTAAATTAAATTTTATGTTTATAAAATATTTGTAGTGTTAACAGTAAATTCTCAGAAATAAATGATAATGACAATAATTGACAAAGCAAAATATGATAAATATGGGATGCCCCTTAATTTAACATCTTGCTTAACAAGAGATTAAATGGACTAAAAGTCAATTTTGACTCCTTACGAAGATACACCTCAAAAAGGCTGTGACTATTATTTAGGACATTAATTAACATATGCATTTAATAAAGTGAGTTACATTTTAAATATGTAATGAGATTGATTTCTATATTTTATTTTGTAATTTGTTACAGTTCAGTGTTTAAAAAACATTTGAAATTTCTTCTTGAAAATCATATAGTTTATCAAAATTAATCATTCAATGACAATAACGTTTTTTCATTCATAATCACACTTTCTACAATGTCACTACAGACCGTAGACAAAAAAAGAACAAACTATTTTTAACAGATGTCTATGAAAACACTTCTGTAATATATATTTTAGTGACTGGGACTACGAATCACCAATAATAAAAATATACCAAATTAGGTCAAAGTGTCTGCAACTGGTTTGGTCTTCTTCAAGATGGTATATCTTCTTAAGAAGTCAAGTCACACCTAGTTCATTTCGGCCAAGAAATATTTACATTTGGACATATTTAATTCGAATAGAAATTCATTTAATATAAATTATTGTGGGAAAATGATTACAAATTTTGAAAATTTGAGTGAGTTGTTTAAAAGTAAGTAAATATAAGTATACAGTTACACTTACCAATACCAAAACTTATAAGAAGTATAAATTCCCTTTTAAATTCAGATATTACAGAGAGCATGTTGTGTGTTTCATCTTATGAGCCAACTCTGCAGATATTTCTGAATAACGTTTTAGAAAAATTCCTAACAAATAGTAAACCTTTTCATTAAACCAAAATAATTGATAAAACTGACGAACTTATTTCTTTGCTTAAATCATACAAACGGATCTCCATATACTATAAAATAAAGAGCGTCCTATTAAAAAAAATGTCGGTAATGTTATAGGTCTGTTACAGCTCAAAAAAAAAATAGAAAATATTGCAGAAAAGTGACAATTTCTATTTACTAATTGACCTGTACCAGCGATTTTTTAAAATCTGCAATGGAAAAAAATGTTAATTTTGAAACACAGTGTATATGTTGGTATCTAGACATTTTATATACAATTGTGGATGGTGAAAACTTAAACATGCTAGTATTAGTTTCAGATCAGAATTTAATTTCATGGAAATGTTGTACTGTCGTTACTAGGAACCAAGGAAAATATTTACGTTGTTAAGTGTCTTCAAAACAGTATTTGGTTTTCTTAAAATTTCATATAAACATGTTTTTATCAGTGGCTACTAACCAACAATTAATAACGTTCAATTCTCTTGAAAATAACCAGTCAACTTCCTGCTTATTTGAACTTAAAATGTCACTAACCGTTTAAAAATGCATACTAATTGGCGTTTTTATATATTAAAAATTTATTTGTTTATTTAAAAAATAACCCAATGTTAAACGTTACTGATTCAAAAATAATATTTTAGAGAGCTGACTGGTTTCTTACAAGTTTACATTGAATTGTTATCCTAAAATGTTTTTCGAATAGCGAAAAATATTCTGCAATATTTTACCGTGGCAAATATTTTTTTAGTTATTTCATAAATATTTGTCGTCCATAACTATGGTCATAAATTTGACCGTTCTTGAAACAAGTTAACTGAATCTAATAAAAACAATAGGTGGATAAAACATTTCCACCTAAATTTTAACACAATGCTCATTAATTAGTGCATTATTTTTAATATTTTAAGAGTTTTTAAGAAAGAAGCAATACCATTTCTATTCATTCAAATCTAGGGTATTTTTCAGTTAAAAACAGGTTTTAAGTAGTGTTTTGAATATTTCTTTTAACATCAAATATCAATTATACTATGTATGTCATTGTGTTTACCTAAAGAGTAATAATAAATTTGAAATACTTCATTGAATAACTGTTGCGTACTTCATTGATCTGTGTTGCTAATAAAATGTTATAATCAATGAATCAATACATTACATATAATGTTACATTGAGAATAATTGAAGATTAAGATGGAATAATTATGGCTGTTCCAAATTCGCTTCTCACTACAGGGATCTCGAAACCGGTAAGAGATACGAACTAGCTTAAATGAGGTCGAAGTTGTGTAATCAGGGTACCAACATTATGCCTCTAAAAAATCAAGACTAACATGAATATTTGAAATAAACTGAAATTTTGGAAATCCGTTTTTGTTTCATTTCAGCCTTGTTTGAGGTGATATTGAAAAAAGAAAAACACTTTCTCATGGCAACTTTTTGCCCTTTATCGATTGTCACAATCAATTTTTATATGTACCGTTCCGTCTCTCCAGGACAATTCAAACAAATTCCGATCTCATTTTTTTCAGGATATTCATAGAAATACATCTGACATGCTCTTTCACAGTTGCGGTTACAGGTATAATAAATTTCGATGATATTACGCAGACCTTCATTTTCAACCTTTGCCAAAACGGAAATGTTTTTGAACATTGAATTAAATTTTTTAAAGTATAATATTTATTTGGCGTTTTGGTTGTTCATATGCATTTTTAAGAATTAATTTGTTATAATAAAATTAAAATTGTAATAATGTTTTAATTTTGACGCAACAACTTATCTACTTATGTATGACTTACGTATCGACTTATGTATGATGGTAATAGTTAATAATAATAAATGTTTTATTGTAATGCGTGGTGGTAATATTTAAATAACTAGATGGATTTCACACGGTCTAACGACACTTACAATGTGCGATAATTCAATAAACATAGAAATCCAAATAAAAAATTTAGATAAATTTGGAACGAATACACTGAAGATGAATTTTTCGAGAAAAAATGTCTGAATCTGGTTCTGGCTGATGCAGTACAGTATTGGAGGTCGTGAAGGCTTGCAAAAAATGTATTAAAATTTACAGGGCCGTATTTAAAAAAACGAAGTTGATGTTGGTCCTGGGAAAACGAAAAGTTGTAAAAAGTAAAAATTGATAATGCCATTCTATAGAGGGGAAAAAGTTGCATGAGAAAGTGTTCTTCTTTTTTTAATATAGCCTCAAACAAGGCTGATATGAAACAAAATCGGATTTCCAAAATTTCGTTTTTTTTTTAAATACCCATTTCCAAAAGTAATCGTGTTAACCTCGTATGTCTTACCGTTTTCGAGATTCCTGTAGTGAGAAACGAATTTGTAACAGCCTGTATGCATTTTAACAATTATATTGTTTACACAACTACAACAAAATTATTGTGAGAGGGTTCTAGATGATAACAGTAATCCTTTGACATTTTTTTAAATTTGAATTTTCGGTTAGCAGATTCTCATAGGCAAATCAAAAGTTGCCACTAAAGATCAAATTCCATTTAAAATTGTATTATTTATTTCAAATATTCTACTTACTGCTAATAGACTGATATCAAATTGACCAATGAGATATGGTGTCATGAAAAAATTTTATTCAAAAAACAACTTGCAAGATTAGGTACGTAAAGATAAACCACGGTAATAAGGACACCACAGTAATATTAAATAAATAGCATTTGCCAAATCAGGCCGATTAAAACTAAACATAAGTACTACAAGTCTTCAAGACACAGATTTTAATTATAATAACTCCAAATATTTTTTTCTCAAAATCTGAAATATTTTTAATGATGCCATTATATTCCACAAGTTCTTTGTATAACATGTTAATCACCCTATATAATTTGAATATTTCAGTTACACTCTGTTTGTACGTCCTCTGGTAGTTAATAAATTATTGTTCGAAATTGTTTCTATATTATTAGCTTCAATGTATTAACATATTGATTTTAGTATATGCCTATTATATTTTTTAGGACAATGAGTATAATTATCAACTTGCTGTTGAAGAAGCTGACACTAGAGGAAAACGTGAAACACAAGAAAGGTCACAAATCATAGACAGCCTTTTTAATGTGAGTATTAGAACAATACAAGTATATATCAAATATAATACTTGCAACTTTTATAAATGCCTATTTAATAACTACATGTTGCACTGGTATCGTTTTTACTGATTTTAAATTAAATAAACTTTCAACTAAATTCGCATAATCCCATATCTCTCTATATCTCTATGTATCAGAATTTTGTATCCAGATTACAGTTTCAAATGTAATGTAATAACAAAAATTCGTTGGTGTAGTAATTCGGCATTTTTTGGGACTTTTGAGGAATACATGGTTTTTATAACATTATTTCAAATAAAAATCTTCCTAGTTATTTTTTAAACAAAAATATTGGAAAAAGTAACGCTATTGATGGATTTACATACCAATTTAGTAAAGTTTTATATTAGTTAAATTTGCATCAAACCATATTAGATATCAAACCATATCCAACATCTACAGATGTTTGAACACATGTAATATTTTTTTAGAACTTCTATATCTCGAAAAACAGTAGTTTTAGATCCTTGAGCTTTAAGGGCCTTTGGTCTAATATGATTCAAAGAACAATATCTATGACATGGACTTGTAAAAAATGGTGTAGTTTACATTTTCAGTAACAAACTTTTAATTTAGACATTGCCTTGTATCTGTCTATCTGTCTATGCATCTAAAAGTTATAATTGTATCAGAATGAAATAAATAAACCAAATAAACCTTGTCTTTTTATGTCAAGGTTTCTGTTTCATCAAAAAATCTATAAATTAACAAGTACTCTTCTAGAATAAATATACTAATTTTGCATGGATTGAAAAAAGTTCCTGTTGTTGGGAATTCCTCTTGGTGTCGATACGATTAGAAGTTGAGCAACTGTGCGACTGATAAAAAAATATCTATTATAAAACACAGTACCTATACGAGGTCTGTTCAGAAAATAAGCGAACTTTATTTTCCACTTCGCGAAGCAGTTCTGGATGGTTTCATTTGAAATACACTTTAAAGTATGTGACTAGTTTACTTTGATGTCATTAATAGTCTGAAAACGGTGTTGCATTTAAATGCCGCATAAAGTCAAAACTGATCAAAATAGACAGTAAACCGTTTCTGCTTTATAACAACTGACATTATTAATTGTCAATTGTGTCTTCAAAGCAAACAACATTTATCTTTCACTCTTTGTTGTCCTGCATTGTTATAATAAAGTATGATTAAAAATTAGGTCTGACCACAGCAAAAAAAAAAGAAAACTATAGTGTACAAAATGTTTGAAAAATTAGGAATGGAAAATAAAATATTAAGTCGCAAAGAAATTATATGACCAAAATTTTTTATTATGCTTATATGTCAAAGAAATGTAAGAATATATTTAGCAAAATTAGAAATATTCCAAAACTATACCTCTTGTTCATGTTTCCCATTTTAAAAATTATGCACTTTCATTTTTCCTGAAAAAATTATTGCTTTTACAAGTGAATAATTTTAGATGGTAAACATGAACTAGAGCGATTGAAACGATTTCAAAATTTTTCATAAACTTTTTTTTACACAGAAAGCGTTTGGTCAAGGCGATTACATCTTCAGGATAGATCATTCTAAAGTAATAACGGCAAAAATATAAAAGAGTAAGTTGAGAACTTAATTGGCTTTAATCATTTAGCAATTTAAACCTGCTCGTTATTTCATAAAAGAATCATAAATTAAAAAATATATCATTTCATATTTTAAGTTTTACCGAAAATTACATAAAACAACTAATTACTTTTTGTAATGTTTTGTATTTATTATATTTTACTGTTTTTACAGTGTTTTCTGTAATTTTCAAAATTATATTCATTTTGTTATTAATTGAGTCTATAAGAAAATCCATCTGCCGTCATTCAATGAATACCATATAGATATTAGTTTTACTACACACATACATAACATTTCATGCGTATTTGATGAATTTATTTTTTTTTACCTCAAACAAAGTATACCTATTTACAATTATTTAATAATATTACTTAAATATACCCAAATATATAATGTCTAAGTTTCCAATTTGTTTTAAATTATAAGTAGCAATTTCATATTTACTCGATTGTTTCATTAAAATGTTAAAAGTTAGGTAGATGTATCAGCAATTACAACAATAGTATTCATTTTCCTTATCCTAATTTAAATCTGTATCGAGTAATGAAATTTGACATAAATAAAACAGTTTCACCAAGCTATTGAGACTATGTTTTAGGTAAAAACATTCATTTTCATGCGAATAAATAAAAATAAAATTCATATTGAACGTTTATATTGATTTACAGATACCAATTCAGACTCTAAATGCTGTAAATAATTTGGTGCAGAATTCTAGACCAGCACTACGAGGTATAAGGGACTATGCCGTTAGGAGATTCACGAAATCCGGTAGATCCACAACTGTTGGTACTACCACAACAACTACTACAGAGCAGCCAGAATCAAACGTGTACAAACGGTCATATCCTGTTTATATCAGACCCAAGGAGGACGAAGATAAATATAAACTGTAGCTTTTGAATAAGAATTCTAATGACTGCTTAGAAATTATTTGGTGAATACATCGGTGAAGTTTATGTTAAAACTATTGTATGTATTATTTAAGTATAATTTCGTGTACCTATATAGTTTAAGATGTAACCTATGTGCTGTACAAAGAGAATTTTTAGAAACTGATATATTCGTAAGTTTTTATTTTTAGATCAAATATGTCCCTTAAAAGTTTTTATTATGTTGCCAGTGTAAAAATGAATTTTTTAAACATTCCATTTTTAATTCAATAACTTTCTATTGTACTGGGAATAGTAATTTTTTTAATATTTGTTTTTTTATGTAATAGACTGATAATATATACCTATGTATAATATAAAGGGTTTAGTTGTTTGTTTATCACAAACAGATAAATCTGGTGTGTAAAAGTTATAACTAAAAGGTTAGGTTAGGGTTGCAAAATACTTGTTATAGACTGAACTGTGTGACTGTTATCTAGTATATAAAAATAAATGTTTATTTTTTACACGTGATGATGTTTGATTTAGTCTTTAGTAGTACCCAGAAATGTTAAGATATATTATAAGTAAAAAAGTGCTACAAACAAAAAAAATATAATTTTCACATTCAAAAATATACAAACTGGTCCCAAAATGCTTCCCGAAATTTTTTCCATTTAAAAGGGGACGGTAGGTATTATACAGGCTGTTACAAATTCGCTTCTCACTACAGGGATCTCGGAAACAGTAAGAGCTATGAAGAAGCTTAAGTTGCGTAATACCAATATTATTAGTTTTCGAAATATTTGAAAAAAACCGAAATTTTGGAAATCCGTTTTTATTTAATTTCAGCCTTATTTGAGGTGATATTGAAAAAAGAAGAACACTTTCTCATGGTCACTTTTTGCCCTCTATCGAATGTCATTATCAATTTTTATATGTAACGTTTCGTCTCTCCAGGACCATCATCAACTTCATTTTTTTAACCCTTTGTTCCCTGAAAACTTTTTCATTAAAAAATTGAGGTAAAAGTTAAAGAATGTTACTTTATTGTGTTTCTAAAAGGTAAAAAATTTAAAAATATATANCGTGATGATGTTTGATTTAGTCTTTAGTAGTACCCAGAAATGTTAAGATATATTATAAGTATAAAAAGTACTACAAACAAAATAATAATAATTTTCACATTCAAAAATATACAAACTGGTCCCAAATTGCTTCCCGATTTTTTCCATTTAAAACGGGATGGTAGGTATTATATATTTTAAGGCATCTTCGAGATATTTATGTTGTTTATTTCTTAATTAATTTAATAAATAAGTAACATTAAATGTATTTCAAAATAATTCGTCAAATTTTAATAAAGGATTCTGTGTCTTAAATCAACAAAAAAGGTTCCTATAAACTTATGTCCGGAAATGCTTCATTTTTATGTTCAAATTTTAGCAAAAAAATATTTCTTTATATTAAGAAAAACTGTTGGAACAATTTCATTCAAATTTGGATTGTCTGCCAAAGTTTGTGCATGTCATAGGTTTGTTACATACTGAGATGTAATAATTTTCTTTCGCAAGTTTCCTTTTTATCAAATTATTTCAAATTTCTCCCACTTTTATGAAATATTAAAGGCTTTCCAAAAACGGTTCCTTACTGTATGTTATGTTAATAATAAAATGTTAGAAGTACCACGTTTAACTGGTTGCATACTTGCTTTGCTTGCATGCTTGCTTTTAATTTATTTAATTTCTCTTCCACATTGCTTCAAGCTAAAACTCAATGGTATTTTTGTTTGACAGAAGAAAATATAAAAGGGACTTATATTATGTTTTAAAAAAGATAGGGTAATATTAAAAAATCTCCGAGACACATTAATTTTATTTGTATACGGATCTTTTTACAAAAATTAATATCGTGTTCAACCCCCTTCTTATAATTCCCACTCCTAAATTTTAAAAGCGAAAAATATACAAATAAGAATTTGCTAAAAAGGTATGTTAATCCTATACTTCTAAAAATCTGTCTAAATGAGAAATAAATCTATTCAAATTAACTAGAAATTGTATGTATATAAAATAATGCTAATCAACTTTTATGCAATGCTGCAGTAATTTTTGAAACTTCTTCAATTTTTGATAACCGACATGTTTCTGAAAACATAACTATTTTACTGAAAAATGGTAAAAACCACTTTGAGCAACACATACGCAAGTTTTAACTTTTTGATTCTTTTTAACTTACCTAGAAGAAAAATTAAGTCCTAGAAAGACATGCAATAAATGAAATTCTCAAAATGTCGAGGTGAAACTATGCGCTTTGACTTAAAACCCAAAATAAAAGGCAGTAGCCAAGAGGAAGCTTCACACAGAACGAATTACATTTCTATCAGGACTTCTGAGAAATAAGTAATGACCAGATTGTATATACCTAAAATTAGTTCTTCTAAACAAAGTAAACATTTTGTCCTTATCTCTCGTATTACTGGGATGTTACCTCACGACAGACAATTTTGTAAAATGTTATAGTAAGCTATTTGATAGAAAAGAGATATGTAAATAAACAAAACGGTCACTATTATTTTAATCGTGAACATCAGTAATTACTACTAATTCAAATTAATACAGCTAATTTTACTGACGTCTAGTAGTCATCGCCAGTACAACAACAATGGTGATAAAAATAAAGTTTTGAGCAAAAGAAAAACAACATGAATGGATTGAATGATAGGAAAATAAAGTAAAAATGCAAAAAATGACGAAGTCAGTTCAAAATAAAGAGATTTCTGATGTGAAACTGGCTACAACTTGCGAATGTTTCAACTACAATTTTCTTGAAAAATTATGTCATATTATTTATTACCTATTATTACTTATGAGCTATTATTTCTAATTGTTTACCTCCTATTATTTTCTCATTTAGATATGTAATGATTTATCCAAGATGCCATTTTTTTCACACTGCTAAAAATCTTTCACTTTTCACAATTTTGAGAAAAATTGTCGGTCAAAAAGATACCTATATCAAAATTAGGTATTCCCTAAAAAATAATTGCCTAAATTATAAGATCCTCGAGGTAATTTCTGAAAAATTAAATTACATAACTCATCCTACTATCGGAAAGGCATTTATGATAATTTCCCTCCACAGTAATTTCTTACGTAACTTTTTTTGGTATTGCCAATATGTTTGGTCAGTTGACTTATTTGAAACAATTTCCATTTCCGATTTTCTTTGTAAATGTAATAAGGAAACTAAAGTAAGTCACCAAATTGGGGACGTTTCATATCGATGACATGATTACCATGTCACAAGGCTGTACTTGCCATTTAATTACATAGTTTAAGTTTTTGAGTATTTTGTTTCGAACTGTGAATACTTTATATGGTGATTAAAATACATGAACAACAGTAAATGTTGTAAAATGCGGTTACATGATATACTCCAGGACGTTCCAAGTGTTTCCTTCGATGAGTCATTATTATTAACATGTCTGTTGTGACAATGACAAATGACTAAACTGGTAAAGTTTCGCCCCCATCCCAAAAACAGCATGAGACACATTGCAATAGTTCTGTTGCAAAAATTTACATATTGTATGATTTTTTTTGTTAGGTACTGTATAGTATGAAATATTTACGGCATGTTCATTCAACTGTAAATAAAAATAAAATTTATGAATTTATTTATTTATTTATTTATATTGATATGTTCATAAATTATTTTTTGAACAATTGTAGTTACGGTCTTTGTCTATCTTAATTTAACTTTAACGTAATTTATTTTTAGTTTCTGAACTATCCCATTTCCAAAAAAAATAAGAGAAGAGATCAAGTTTGTTTCAAATAAATCAAAATATCTAAGATTTTTAAATAATTGATAAATTACTTGCAGGTGTAGTGTTACTTCTACACTTTGCGACCGAAGAGGAAGATTAGATTAGAAGAGAAATTATCCAGTAAATGTCACGAAAACTATACCTACATACATTCATATATTCTGTATATTTAAGCAAAAAATAAAAACTAAATTTTTCTCTCCCATTTGAAGAGATAAATCCGCAGGGATCTGCGAAAATATTTTTTCACATAAAAGCTCTTTCCCTTTAATTTTCAATGAGGAATCACCTGATGATTAATATTAAAAATTTAATTAAAAACGGTACACAAATTGTCCACCACTAGCATATAGCATAAAAGATGAAGAGGAAAACAGTTTTTTAAATCCATTTTCCCTGGCCTTTAAAATATATATATATATATATATATATTGTCATGACTGCCAGACATTACAATAACGACTTCTTTGTNATACACAAGGATTCTGTAGTTATTAGAAAGGTCAAATAATATGAGAAAATAAAAAAATATTTTGAAGTATAAGACAAAATTGAATGTAAAGAAAGTAGAATAGGGTGTATAAGTGAATAAGAGAAAGTGAAGTGAAGTGAATTATAAGAGGAAAAGGACACGTTCAAAGATATGTGGAAAGGCCTTTAAAAAAAAAAAAAGAAAAATCAAGATAGTAAGAAAAGAAAAGGATTTATTGATTAGTTACGAAAGGAATTTTGAAAACGACAGTTGTTAAAAGTAGGAAAAGAAATCCGAGAGAAATATAAGCAGTTAAGAAGCGAGAAAAGGGAAAAAGACTCAAATAGGAGAAAGCGAGAAATTAAAAATACCAGTTGGAAAAATAAGGTATCTAAGAAATTCGAGACAAGCGAATCATCCACAAACAAGGTCCAGGAAGACATAAAGAACGCTGAATAACAGTAGCAGGTTCCAGAGACCAGTAGGAAAATCAGGGAAACGGAAGATCAGTAGCAGTATCCAGGAGAGCAGTAAGGAAATCGTATATCAGTGGCAGAGGAAAGAATCAATAAAACAAAGGAAAGGAGAGAAATCAGTCGACACATCTTTATCGATTATACGTATAAAAAGGTACCTTTTATAATAAAAACAAAAGTCGTATACGAAATATAATACAGAATTGCAAAAGTAAAAAAANCAAATTTATTTAATCATTTCATATATACTTAAAACTGGCCAATTCTTTGTAGAATTAAATATTAATATTAGAGAAAATTAATAAGTATTAAATAAGAAGTTATAAGATAAAGCGACAGTGTCTTAAGGTATGCAACCAGTATTACATGAAATTTAATTTAACGATATTATCAATATAACCTCTTGTATAAGGCTTTATAAACATTGTGAAATACTTCAAAATATATTGACTAGTGTGTTTAAGAGTTTAGAGTGACAAATTTTGACATATATAGAACAAAAAAATTAATAAATTCATTTATTACTAAACCTTTTGTTTTTATAGCTGTGATTGGTGTGGTTTCTTGCTAAAACATAGAACCGACTACGGAGATAGAGTCTAGAGCTAGATAGGGCGAAGATATACAATACACAATACACCAATCCAACCAAATTAATATCAAAACAAACAAATTTTATTTTGGCGCTAACATATAAAATCATACACACATATAATCATAACAATATATATACAGTGTGTTTCAATTAAAACTTTCCACCTGGAAAATATTATAATTAAAAAAAAAACAAAAAAAAACTGACGTCTATCTTCTTTTCAAGGAGGACACGTGATGGTGTAAAACACCCTTAAACTTTAAATGGCACCCTATGTTGGGTGACACTTTATTATAAAGCTTTTTCAATTCTGCTCACGACGACATATACCTATGACTTGTTAAATTTTGGTTTGGATATGACAATAAAATCATCACTTAAACAATAAAACAGAATATGAATTGATGAAAAAATGTAATTTTATTAAGTGTTTAATTTGGTTTCCCTCCGCTTTCATACAATAATAAAATTTTCACTCCACTTCCGAACGAACATTTCGAAGCATTTCGGGCGTTATCTGAAGATATTCTTCAATAATTTCCCGATAAAAAAATTTGTTTTGATTTTTCGTTTATCTGCCAAAACAAAAACTTTATACTCTATCAGTTCAAGTTCATACCATCTCATAGGGCCTTTCTTCCTACCAGGAAATCTGCATGAAAACATGTATCTGAATCTACTGGAAACGAATATATGTTCGATGATTGTGAAGATTTTTTTTCCGATATTTTCCAGGTGGGAAGATTTAATTGAAACACCCTGTATATATCTAATCCTCTTACAATTTTCACTGTTGCAATTTTCATTCTTAAAACGAATAATTACAACTAAATATGGACGGCGTATATACGAACACCTGTAAATTATTAAAAACTTAGAAGCTTTATGATTATGTGCATTAATTTTTGACCTTCACTCATCCGTCCGCTTGTCTAACCAGGTATAGTGAACATCTACAACTGGCTATATATACGTTACTTGGACAATTACCCCGTAGTTTGGGTTTTGTCTTGGACTAGATAGTTTTGGCTTAGTGGTGATATAGCAAAGTTTAATCTGTGAGGGTATGTACCTAGTCTCTTATTTACACAAAGTTCATTAAGGTCATTAAAGTCCTTTTACAAAGCGATCTAAAATTCTGAGGAAAAGAAAAGCTTCAGTAAATAAATCAAAATCATAAATTATAATTACATATTTACATACAGGGTGTATATTTAGTACAAAGTTTTTCTATATGTCTGCGAGTACCTACCTATTATATAGAAATGAGGCTTTAGGCCATAAAATTTTTAAAAATATTAATACATTAAATTAATACATGCTTTTTTAAACATAATTTATTTATATTTTCAAATAATTAAAACTTAGGCGACGTTTCTTCGAAAAAATATTTACAATTTTATGTTTATTGCTTCAGTACCAAATTTTAGAGAAATTCGTCAACAGTATACAAAGGATTTGAAGGACTGAAGTATTTTAAAAACTTTTGAATAGCAGCTTGTTTTAGCACAGTGTGAGATTATGACTCTATCTTCCAGAATTATAGTAAATTCAAGTAGGTATATCGTGCAGTTATACTTGATTAATTTTACTTCCGGAGTTTTTTTAGTTTTTAGAAATTTTGTCGTAAAACTAGCCAATACTAATTTACGATTGGAAAAAATATAAATTACATTATAAATAAATAATTAAAGTTTCACACAATGAAATATTAATTCAATTAATTGATTGTCGCATAATTTACAGTTTTCTTAATTTATAAATTCAGCAAAATATTGTAGGTATATAATATAACATACTGTCAATAATAATTATTCATTTGTGAAACTTTTTAGTACTTTTTTTTATTTAAATGGCTATTTATTTTGCCATACTGAAGAAAAAAGGGTAATTTATTTAATATTTTTTTAATATTTTTAAATATCTCTTCTAATAAACATATAATATATATTTTTATATTAGAAGCAAAACTAAATTTGTCTTCAAATGTATTATTACTACGTTTCTCAAATGTAAACACAAATGCTATTGTCATTATATTGCTACTTAATGCAACCACTGCAATATTTTAAAAAAAATTACAAAAAAATTAGCTGAATTTTGTCAAAATGTATGGATAAGAGATATGACAACATTAAAACGCCTTACTGGGTTAACCTAAAATTATTATGTATTCACGTTTAAAAAATATTTAGGTATGGATAACTGCACATAAACTATAAATTTAAGAAAAAATTAAATTTTACTAAATTTTGTAAAACGCATCAACGCAGTTTTGGGAAGAAATGTAATGTAGATTTTCACCCTATTTTACATTCTCCACACATAAAAAAATTAATAATATTGACAGGTTAGATATTATGTACTTAAAAATTTAAATTTATGATTTTATAAATATCAAGATGTTCGTGTCATTTTCTAAATTCTAATTTAGATTTTCAAGAAAGTTCTGAGAAAGTTCCGAATGCATATGTATGTATAAACAATATTCTCCGAAAGTTGTAATTTAAATTTTGTCTTGACTTTTGACGTAGTGAATTGGATTTTTATATAAAGTTATGTTTTCAGCAATTTTAGCAAATACCCTTTTTGAATTTTGAGTTTAAAAAAGGCGCTATGCGTTTAGAAAATAAAGGACAATAGATTTTTGATGTTCTATCAGCTTTTGAATATATTTAGGTACATATGGTAAAACCGACATTCTTCACATCAGTCGTGTAATTTGCATCATTACCGTCAAGCCATTAAGAGTCACATTAATGCAATATTATATTATTCCGCTAATGATTTCGCTGAATGACTCGTGTATTATTAAGTGATACGTAAAATATTGATGAAAAAATTGTTTATCCATTTCCTAGTATGCCATTACAATTATAGTAAAGAGAAATTTGTAGGAAGTATCAACGTTGAATTAATTCTAGCTATTATGAGAAATTAAAATTGTGCGATGGTACATCATGAGAAACAGTCAAGATGTATGCAATTTTGGGAACACGTACATTTCATAA
Source organism: Anoplophora glabripennis (assembly GCF_000390285.2). Classification (NCBI taxonomy): domain Eukaryota; kingdom Metazoa; phylum Arthropoda; class Insecta; order Coleoptera; family Cerambycidae; genus Anoplophora; species Anoplophora glabripennis. The sequence goes on along the minus strand of NW_019416232.1, from coordinate 810,358 downwards.
GGTACTAGGTAATTATTTCTCAATTGTGACATAAGACTTTCTCCTGTTCCTCGTATTTTAAAACAAGCGAATTCATCACTTTAGTAAACTAAAAGTCACTGTGTGTGTCAAAGAACTTTCATATGTATGTACTAAAACTGACAAACAAAGCATTTAAAGTCCTATTACTTAATAAACGTTTTTGGAAAAGTTCTTCATTAGCTAAGTCAAAGTGGAAAGTATTGCAGCTGTATTTTATTTTTATTACAGTGCATGAATTATTAAAGCTACTGTACTAATAAAACAATTATTATTGATCGTTTTAGCACTTGTGTCATAATTATAGTTCAACTACACTTTATTGGGAAGCTACTAGGCAGTTATTAAAAAATAAAAATACTATCTACCATATTGAAAAGTCGTGAAGGGTAAGTGTACTCATCGCGTATATATTTTACTAAGATAAAAAAATGTGTTGGAAAATTGGAACTACTTGTCTAAATTCAAGATTAATAAAGTTAGACATAAATTAAAACCCAGGTGCTTTACACTAGAGATAGAATTACGTAAATATAAAAATAAGCGATTTCTTTAAAATTTTTATAGTTTATACAGGGTGATCTCAAATAATGTGCAAAAAACTTGGGTGCTGCTTACAAAAATAATAGCACAGTTCCTATGTACCTTTCTTGAAAATTCAGTACTAATATAGTTTTTTAAATTTGGTAGACTTAGTACATATTGGTAATCAACTACATTTGTGAATGAAAAATCGTAAAAATTCTAAAACTCTAAACAGCTTTAATTTCTTATCCTTTGCAATTAGAAAATTGGTTGAATCTGTTTTTCTATTTATTTTATTTCCAATTTGTTGAAATGTAGATGAGGAGTCCACATTTTTAAGCCTACCCTTTCAAAATTTCATTTTCTCTAAAAGATTGTGTTCTATACGTATATAATTTACTAAATACTGATATTCAAATATCATTCTTTTTAAAAATAGATTGAAACTCTTAAAATGCAGAAATATATTAATTAGTGTATCATGGCTGAATTTCGTATTGATCTGTCATATTTTTGAACAATAGGAGTTAACTTAAGTTACTTAATAATTTCAATGTGCCAGATATGTGATTTTCATTATTACAATCTGAATAAAGTATTTTTAGATAATTATTTCCTTTCTTGTTACCGAGTTGTTCCTATGGCATATCTAGATATTTCATACAAAAAATATGTAATTGCTGATAAGAATTTCGGAGATTTTTTTAAATCTGTTAGCATAATACGTTTACATTAACGTAAAAGAACAGCTAATAACAATAAAGAAATCTGAAGAGTAAATGGTTCATTATAGTTATACAGGGCATCTCATAATTAGACTAATAAAATTGATCAATATTTTCTGTTGTATCACCGAATTTAAAAATTTTATTGATTTTTATGAGCATCTCATTAAAATGAATAGGCTAATCCTAATTAACTTCACTACTATATTCTAAGTTCAAAAATAAAATGTTTGACCGGTTTATTATGGGAAAACCTCTATAAATTTCAGTAAAGAAACTACTGTGATAACTAATAGTAGCTTGCTGTTTGGAATACAATCAATGGAACAAAATACAAATATTGGTCCAAATTATTTGTTTATTTTCACAATATTTGGCTTCTTTGCTTCTCAATTTCTTCTGCTTTATATAGATTTGTTCAATAAAATGTAGCACCAAATTCTAATTTTTACAGATAGGGAAATCGATTACAGTTTGAAAAATATTCTAAGCATACGCAGGAATAAATTTTTGCAGTGTTAATAAAAGTTTAATTATATGAATATTAGCCTACTTTATTGCCTATATGAAAGGTCATAAAAGGGAGGACAGAGGAAATGGGTTATTAACTTGCTCATATATATGATTAAAAAAACTTAGTCGGTAACTAGATTTATTAGATCATTAACTATTTCCTTATTTATTAATCACCTTGGTAATGACATAGGCACACAAAACAAAAACTAATGCGGTCTAAGTTATTCTGTGTTTGGACATACTAATTATACCATGAAAAATACTCCAGTTATCAAAAACTGCCTATCAAATTCAAAAAACAGCCAAAACTTTGCATTCAGTAGGTGACCTCATGAGAAACCTGTCAATGCTCATATTCGTGGGGTCCATTACATATTTTGGAAAATCATAAAGGCAATCAACCCTTCAACCTTGGGAGAACACCAAGAAACCACCTCTAAACCTAAAAATCACATACAATTCTACATTTGACGAATTCAAGTTACAAACTCGAACCACAACACGACACTACAGACAAATGAGTGAAACTATCTTATATGAATAAATCTTAGATACGAATCTCAGTTCCTAACTACATAGTAGGATTCACTGATTCAATAATGCAGGAACATTTTGAAGACAAAATCAATCCTGTAACCCTGCAGTTCTTGATAGATACAGAACCCTCTGCTTCCCGAAGCTCCGAAATGTGCATTATTAAATTTCTCTTTAAATGGCGACAAAGGAACATATCTCCAAACATGAATCTGAATTTTCTGAAGGCAGTTATGAATAAGTCAATAAAATGCTAAGATTATATTTTTACAGTAATTTTTAGTTATTCTTTACCAGTAGACCGATCAAAATAACTCATTTAGAGGAAAAAAAAAGAAAATTGTTACCTGGACTTTTATAAGTGGAAATGGTAAAGGGGCTTATAATAAACGAAAAAAATAAATAAATGTGGCGGAGGGTTGATTTGAGGGGTTGAAAAGTTATAATTGGGATTTCTGGCGAAAGTTGACGTCAAACAAAAAAGTACCTAATACAAAAGTTGTATATAATGCAAAAATCTACAACTTTTGTAGAAGTTATTTTTTAACAAAACCTCAAAGTTTCCGAGAAAAATGCGAAAAACTGTTTTTTTTCTGATTTTTCGTTTTTTATTTCTCATTTCCGCAAAATTAATTTAATTTTGACGAAACTTGGTGAAAGTATACCTTTCTCTGTCTTAAATAACTTCAATTTTTTTTTGATAAAAAAATCAAGAAGTTTCCGATATATTCATTTTTTCCGGCCTAAAACACTTTTTTTTCAAAGAAAAATTCTACTTAAAAATTATCGTACAGAGTTCTGCCGGTAATCATTTTTTTCGTTTTGACATATACTTTTTGGTGAAATAAAAAAATTTGTAATCACAGTTCAAAAACATGCTCAAAAATGTAAAAAAAATTAAAAATGACTTTCAACAATGAATTTTACAGTTGTTATTGTTGATAATTTATTTAAATTAAAAAACATTCAAAAACTGATTACACCATTCAATTCTACGGAAAAAAATAAAGAAAAACTGTGTTTCATTGTTTGACCCAAAACTTTATTTTTGTACAGTATTGCTATAAACATCTAAGTCGAATTACAAATGCACAAATGATAAATTATCTCAGGATGTTTTGAGATTTCAGCAGTACAAAGTATTAACTGCAAAGTCTACTGTTGACGCGAAATCCGAAAACCCGAAATTTTGCAAAATCGTTTTATTTTTTTCTGGCTTTATTTGAAAACGAATTTTAAATAAATTGCATATTTACATTGCCACTTTTTTCGCTCTATCCAATGGCGTCAACATTTTTGCAATCCGTCGTTTCGTCTTCGACGGGCCATCATCAATGATTTTTTTAAGTAGAATTTTTCTTTGAAAAAAAGTGTTTCAGGCCGAAAAAAATTAATATCTCAGAAACTTCTTATTTTTTTATCTAAAAAAATTTGAGGTTATTTAAAACAGAGACAGGTATACTTTCAACAAGATTCGTCAAAATTAAATTATTTTTGCGGAAATGAGAAATAAAAAACGAAAAATCAGAAAAAAAACTGTTTCTCGCATATTTCTCGGAAATTTTGAGGTTATCTTAAAAAGTGACCTCTACAAAAGTTGTAGATTTTTGCATGATCTACAACTTTTGTATTGGATACTTTTTTGTTTGACCTCAACTTTTGCCAGAAATCCCAATGATACAATTTTTCATAACTTTTCAACCCCCCAAATCAACCCTCTGCCGCCCCTGCTCAGGCATTTATTTTTTTTAGATTTATTATAAGCCCTTTTACCATTTCCACTTATAAAAGTCCAGCTAACAATTTTTTTTTTGCAGATACGATTTCACTACTTTATTGTGAAAACAAAAGAAATGCTGAATTTTACCTTTAGTTTTGTAGCATAGCAATTTTATTAATTAAAATCACGTGGCGCAAAGTGATTATAAATTTTCCACATAAACCTATAGGGAAGACCAGTCACGAGTAAGAACGCGCATCAATCAAGTAATATAATTCGAATTTTGTTGTTTGGACGATTTTTAAGTTTTATTCATTTTTATCTATTATCATTAAAGCCCAAAATCAGTGGGAGATAATATGGTGAAATTTTTATACCATCCAATTATTGCTCAAATCTATAAAATTTGTCATTAGTTCTAAACTGTTCTGAAGATTCTCGCAATGACAATGACTTTATGCTTCGTTACTTTCCTCCTGCAGGAGTAAAAGACAGTAAAAAAAATAAACCCTGCAGTGCTACATCTCTAAACAATAGGTTCACGAATACTGAATGAACCGGAAAATTCGCGTGAGCAATTGTTGCCTATTCGGATCACGTCCAATTAAATTCGCATTACATTACATTAAGACTACTAGTGTCTGGACCCGTCTTAATATTACTACATCATAAAACACTTATGAAAAGCAGGTACTGTTTGTTTTTGTTCAATTCTGAGAATTTCATTATGATAGTTCATAGAAAAGTAATTAACCATTAACAACAACTATTTCTATATACATTACTCAAAGTACTTAGGTACTGCACTTAAGTTAGAAATAAATAAACATAAACGTTAAAAATACCTCTTTGGAAAAAATTATTCACTATCAGTCAAAATCCACAAAAGAAAATTAGGGTGCAGTCTTTTGTTGGACATGCTATATATTTTTTAACGCAATATTAAAACTAGTTTAAGAGAAAATGGTTGGTTACAATGTACAATGAAAAACGTACGTCAGCAGCTGACAGAGCATTTAAAAATAAGACGATTTTTTTATTGGGAACCATGGGCTTGTCGTCTTTTATTTTTGAAGTACAGGGCGTCAAAAGTGATTTTTTTAACACACTTTAGTGACATATTCCCAAAAAAGTGTTCCTAGATCCTGATCATATTTTGGGAGGTTAGGTTTTTTACAATGAAATATTACGTAAAATTTAATTTTACACAAAATGGTACTGATTTAAAGTTTAAAAGCTATTCCAAAGTCAGCCGGCTTCTATTCTTCTGTCCGGAAAAGAATGAGCTATACTTCAAGGGTAACTTGCTTGGTTGAAAAGAAACCGATTCAGAGCAAGTGGTTTTAATACCCTTTTGTTGTTTTAAAAGTCATAGACATTCATAAAAATGAACTAAATAATAAGGAGATACCTATATACATCAAAAATTTTAACAGAAATACAAAATCATATGATTGTTTTTGTGCACATCATAATGTAATACCTACTATTTAACAAAAGTTTTGGAAAATTAATTTTTTAAATTTATTAACAAATCCCTTACGTTATTGGCAGCATTATATACATGTTTGCATGCTTATTAGCTTCAATACCTGGTAATGGAACTCCTCAAAATAAATAAACTTCTCAAAAACACGCTTAGTTTCTGTAATACAGGGTGAGCAAAATAAAATTTCTGAGAATACATTGTTTAAATATATCTAAAATGCCTAAAAATAAACTAATGAAAATTTGTACAGGTATTTCGCTTTTTTTCTCTAATGACAAATGCAATTATGAACCGAAATCATTCAGAAAGGAAATCTAAATATTTCCTAACCCATGTTGATTGGTTTTTTGTTTTAATGAGTTCCATCACCAGGTAAGGTTTGACCCATGCAATTTACCTTGTATATTAATTTAATTGAAAAATATCATGTTACAAAAATCTAATACCAAAGTGAATTTATTTATTTATGCTAGCAATACATACTTTACCATATGTTTTATAATGGGATGGTTAATTAAATACACATTAAATATATGACATACGATTTTTTATTACCTTTGTGCTGTCCTCTCTTAATTATTTTTACTGCAGTAAGTATTATTAGTTTGTTTGGCCAAACATGTACAAAGTTAGAAAATGGACCAATATTGTTGAATAATACTAGTTCATAAAAATTAATTAATTTTAATCCCAATTAAATTACTTTTTCAACAAAGATATGTTAAATATATTTAAATATCAACATGTAGATACCAGCGTAAATTGATTAAACGAAATTCAGAAATAGTTGAGAATTTGGTACAAATTCAGACTTTAATAGTTTTGATATGTAACAGATGTTAGAGAATATTAAAAAAAATTGAGTTTAGAATACAAAAATTTACAGGAGTTTCTGCGGAATTACCTGAATTACTTATATTATTTTATCTCTTAACTACGTAGTTGAGTTTATAAATAAAAGAATGTTGTTTAGTAAAATTTATTACCAAGATAATAAATTTTGCTAATAATGAGTTAAGGAAGTATGTTTGAAATACGTAAATGTAGCTAAATCTAATACTAATATTTCTCGTAATATGATTAACAAGTATATAACTAAATATAAATTACTTATTCCTTACTTCAAAAGGTTAATACGTAATAGTTAATTATAAGAAACAACTACTCTGCGGACTAAATAAAGTCTCATCTAGCATTGAATTATCCTTTTATATCTAATAAATATGTTACTTCATCCATTCATATTATTTAATAATTATCCAGAAAAAAATATGTAATAAAAACATAATAAATATTGTTAATGAAAAAAATAACAAAATTTAAACCGTTAAAACCGCCATCAATGAAATAATTGTTTGACGAGAACTTTTAAAGAAATTATTTTCATGTTTTTATTTAATAATTTTAAAAGCAATAATAACTTTATATCACTTAATTATTTCAGTATGTCATGTATGCGTTTTTTCATTAATAATTATTATATTCTTATGGTGAGAGATTATAGTTTTGCTAGACATTGTATGTGTATAGGTCAGGAAAATAAGCTGGGAAATGACCATTTCGCGACTTTTTGTTTCGACAAACTGAATTTATCACTATAGATGCTAAATATTATGTATAATAACATATTAGTTTCCACAGTCATAAAAATGGGGGGAAGATTGTTTACAGGGTGGAATCTGTTGGTGCTACGCTTTTTGATGGGGAACCTCCTTAAGACAATTTTTCGTGGGTCCCTTTATCTTTGGAGTAGAGTGGCATATCGTGATTCGCCATTTTCCTGAGAAACGTTGCGTTTTAGGAAAAAAATATTAAGAGACAAAAAAATTTCTAAATTCAACGGTTTTCCAGCTAATTATAGTTTTTCCGATATCAATTGAAGAACCAACAGATTGATAGTATGTATCAGGTTCGGTCGCTGACGCAGCAACTTGGCATTGAAATGTTTGAAAAACTTGTTCCCATATTTATTTAGCTATACCCATATACAGGTCTGGAAAACGATTACAGTTGCATTGGGCTACTGGGCAATAAATCACATCAGATGACAAGTGGTTGATAAATTTCCCAGCAGTGCAGTGCAGCAATGCGGAATTTGGTGTGATTCAGGTAATTTTAATTTATTATAGGCACCTTCTATCAATCATTCAAATTACAATTGCGAAAGGGAGAAATGAGAGGGATATTTTGTTTACTAATATTATCACAACATGGTAGGCATGGGTAACACTGTACATTTTCGTGTATTGACACAACAATACCGACACGGCTTGCTGTATCAACACAACGTGTCAGCACAATTGTGTCATGATACAGTAAACTGGATCGGATAGATGCAGATGTGTGGCACTGTCTGCGTGTCTGCGCCGCGTTCAATCTCGTTATGACACGCCGGTTCCTTTACAAGTTCACAATATAATTCTAATTAGTCCAATTTTTGTAATTTATTTTAGATTATTTTGTTTTATTTACGAAGCCATAGCTATCAGTATTTTTTTAATGTTTCAGTTTTAGTTATATGTTTTTTTAATTTTGCGGTATGTTTTTTTTTTATCAAAGATATTTATTTTTACTCGTGTTTTATGTAAATATATAGATATTTTAAATGACTTGAGTTTTAATAATTAAAATGCCTAGGTATATTTTGAGTATTAAATTGTTTTACTCACAAGTGTTATATACGTAATAAATAAGTTTTGGAAAAAAGATTAAATCGGGGACTCTGTGGCCCCTTAACTCCCATAATCGCGCTTCCGCGGTGTCATAATATAATCCTCATCCCATCGAGAATCAGGATGGTGACTCGTGACACAGCGCGCCATTTAGTAACTCGCAATCCACAATTTCTGCCATCTTGGGTGTTATTAAGTGTGTCATGGTGTCACGTGGGCTGTTTCAGCACCCATGACACCCAGAGAGGTGTCAACACAAAAGCGCCATTCAACACGGTGTTACCCATGACTACAACATGGCATTTTGGAGACCTTTTGAAACGGAACAAAACGACATTTACCACGAATATAATAAAATTGTTTGAGGACATAAATAATTCAAATATGTTGTTGCCCAAATGAACATATAATAGAAATTTTCTACACATTATATACAAATTATTATGATTTTTTACCTATAGCAGAAAATTTTTTTAGGGACCCCTATGAAACTAATTAAATTTTATTACCAGACGTTTTTCATATTCAATTGACTTCGGAAAGACTATAATAATTTTTAAAAAATTCAAATATGCGACCTAATTATCTTAGTTTCAAAGGGGGCTCACGAAAAAATGTCTTAAGGGGGTTCCCCGCGAAAAAGCGTAGTAGTATCAGATTTCACATGTCACAAAACCCCTGTATTCCAAATTTAGTGATTTTCGTAAAATAAGGTTCTGAGATATAAAAAAGACTATTCTTAAGGGCGTATTTCAGGGGGCTGTAACTCCGAAAGAGGGGACCATTTGGCAAAAAGAAAAACTACCCTTTTATCTTAAGAATCTGTGACCAAATTTTGTTGCTTTAATTTCGGGACACCTTGTACAGTTTATTTAATAGACTAATGACATCTTTCTCGATGTGCCAAAAATTTTTTTTACGTATGTACCTAATTTAAATCATAATAACCCTAGAGAAAAAATGGATTATTTAAAAACATCTAAGCGAGGAATGTATCAGAATTAAACAGAGACTTTAAAATATTGGACCGGAGGTACTTTAATGCATAAATAAAAAAAATGATTACTTAGAATGGGCGTTCTTAAAGGAGAATTTGTAAATACCACGGATTCAATCACTGAAACTATATAAAATTTAATAAAAAAAACGGGAATTAGAGGTTTGAACTCGTTTTTTGGTATAGAACTAAATAAATAATGAATATCATAATAATCGATCGCCAGTGAGTCATCAGTTCTTGTTCATGGTTGATGGCTGGACTGGACACCGATAAGACCAAATCCTGATTTAATCATGAACAATGAGACAAACTTATAGAAAAAGTATAAAGTGTCTAATTTATTCGCTTTTGTTTTAAAGTAATCAAATTTTTACAATAGGACTGCTATGTATGTACACTTTTATCTGTGAATGATGATTGTAGATATATAAGATGTTCTATACAAGAAATTGCTAAATAGACAATGAAAGTGGTAACAAAATACCTATAAATTACAGGGAACATTTGTTATTAAAAATTTATGTCCTCTTATTACTATTGACCCTCTAGTTCGGGTTTTCCAGTTATTTTATAACTTGGAATAACCATCAATCGCAGTTAAACTTTAACCTAATAATTTTACTGATATGTAGATATACGCTTTCATTAACAGAGTACAAGGTACATTTCATAAAAATCATTTACACATTTATGTTTATTATTCATCTACTTTTAAATTACAAGAAATATTAAGTATAGAGTTTTTTTATTCAAAATCGAATTTCAACTTATTTTTTTGTAACTCAAAAAAGTATAAAATATTATGAAGTGTATACAGGAATAATAGACAAGAATAAAAAAAGATGTAGCATTAATAGTACATTTAATTTCTTTTTTATGGGAAATTCCATGAATGTCACGTTCGTAAATATTTGTATGTAACACCTTATCGGCAATTTCCAGTTGTCTTTGTATCTTACTAAATTAACATTTGACGTCAAATCACGTTTCTTAATAAATATTAACGGCAGAGTCTATGTAAAATATTCCGTATCAATAGCATTTGAAAAAGTAAAATAGTGCCAAAATATAGATAGGTAAGACTAAAGTTATATGGAATATTCTAATAATGTGGCAGTTCTCATAATTAAGAAATATGTTGTTTAGAAGCTACAAAGAAAGTAATACATTAGTCTTACTTCTGATTAACATTTTCTGTATTTTTAAAATAAAAATGGAAAACAAATTTGTCATAGTACATAATTTATTTTTTGTTGATGTTATTTAAATAAATATAGTCTAAATTATACATATAATACATATTTACCTGTTTTTTATTTGGACAGGTAAAAGAAAATAACTAAAAAATTAAAATAGTATATAAACTTCATAATGATGCACACAATCATTTGTGTAACTGCTAATTTTGTGATTCTAATTTACCTACAATAAGAATTAAAAATTAAATTACTGGTTGTAATATCACAGACAAAATAGCTATCGCCACAGACCGCTACTGGAATAGGCCAGCAGTTTTAAATTTCCGAATTGCCGATAGAGTACACCACCAGCAGAATTTTAGGAAGAATCAAATGCAGCGGACCGCATTCTTACATGTATCCCAGCAACATATAAACTACGGTTTGGCAATGTTGTCACGTGTACTTAAGGATTTTTTTTATCAATGCTTGTTTTTTGCGTTACTGTATTTACTTAAATGTAGATATTGATAAAAATAATTTAAAGAATGAAAGCATAGGTACCTATGTAGTCATAGACGATCGGATATTCTGCAGTGGTTATTTAATCATAATTTGGTTAATTAGCTACTATTTTATTTTTTTGGTATTGAAATACTGCAGAAAATATATTTCCAAATACACAAAATTCGGAATAATATTTTAAACAGCTTGTTAATATACATTTTTTAATATTTGATAAGAAATTTATTTAATATACAAGGTGGATTATTAGTACGTCGCCGAATGTAGGTACAGGATTTTTGTTTGTATTTTGACATCCACTTAAAGGTTTAATAATTAAAGACAGAAAAAAAACTAAATACAAATGTACGACTTTTCCTTTATTTCTTTTGACATGAAAATTTGCTGGCATAAAATATGCGTTTAAAGTAAAAAATAATTAAAAAAAAATCATCCTTACCGAAATAACAAACAACATGCAAGTAATTGTGATTATACAGTTGAAAATATGCTTTAATTTACTATTTATTGCTTTAAAGACAAATTCAGAATTATCCAACATTTCGCCCTATATTTTTTCTTTCAATACTTGTAAAATTTGAGGTCTTTAATAGTATATTTGTTGAAGTGTCGTCACAAAAATATGTCTAAAGGACTGAGATCGGGGCTGTTTTATGGGCACCTAAGGTTTCTGATAATATTTTTTATGGTGTTCGTTGACGGGATCGTCCTCCAAAATAAATTTGCCGATATTCCTGAAGAACTTTTACAAATTATTGTTATTTGAATAATACAGTTTAATTATGTTTTATTTTTCATCAGAATAACCCAATTTAATTTTTTTTTAATTTTTAAAATTAAAATGGATTATTCTAATAATGGATAAATCCCATCTATTTTTAAAGGAAGGTTCGTTTCTGTCGTTTTTGTCTGATTGTGTGTGAGAGAGATAGAGTGACTTTGTCCTCATAGAGGGCTTTTCTCTCTCTCTGTCTGTCTCTTTCTCTGCTGGAGTTTCTAGGGCTTCCCCAGCATCTTCAGAACACCTAGGGAGGAAGCCTTTTTAGCCTTCATTATCGAACTATGACGTCATAGTACATTCGAAAAAAAACGGTTTTTGCTCGTAACTCGGAAATGGCTGGAAATCCAAATAAATCTCCCCTTGGTTCTGAGTAGAGCACTTGGTGGGTGAGGCAGAATGGGGCGTCACAATATATGAAAGAAAAAAAACAGTATTTGCTTGAACCTCGGAAATACTCGAAATATCGAAAAATCTCCCATGGTTCTGATTGGTGATCGAGTGAAAAACGTCCGAAGTCCGCATGTCTAAAAAAAAAAAATCGGGACCAACGGTGTGTGACATCATAGAATAAAAAAGTATTTATAACTCGGAAACGGTGCATTGAATCGAAAAAATAATAACAAAAATCTCCCGACACCCCCGGTCCTGATTGTTCCTTCCGCGTTGAATGCAAAAGGTTCGAAGTCCTTATGTGGAAAATAAAGTTCGGAAACAATAGGTGTGGTGAGGTGATACAGTAAAAAATGTCTTAACTCGAAAAAATAATTGAAAAATTCTCCCCCACACCCCTGGTTCTGATTGTCCGTTCCGCGTTGAATGCAAAAGATCCGAAGTCCGTATGTCGAACAAAAATTTTTGAAACAAGAAGCATGCGACGTCATATAGCAAAAAGGCCGTATAACTCGGAAACGGTGCGTTGAATCAAAAAAATAATTTAAAAAATCTCCTCCACACTCCTGGTTCTGATTGTCCCTTCTGCGTTGAATCCAAAAGGTCCGAAGTTTCTATGTGGAAAATAAACGAAAGCAAGAGGTGTGTGAAGTGATACAGTAAAAAAGGTCTTATATCTTGGCAACGGTGCGTTGAATCGAAAAAATAATTAAAAAAATCTCCCCCACACCCTCGGCTCCAATTGTCCGTTCTGCGTTGAATGGAAAAGGTCCGAAGTCCGTATGTCGAAAAACAAAAAAGGTAATCAAAAATTGCCATAGCAGTAGCAAACGCATTGTCTTATCTCTGTAAGGGATCATTGATTGATGATTTGTTGTTTTTTTTTAAATAAATTCCGTATTCAACTACTCCTTAAGGTTCCAGCCATTTTACATTGTGTTAATTTTTTTGAACACCTTGTGTCACAAATATAAGCACTACCAATGGCATCCATGATATGCAACACTTGTGTCAATAATGATTTTACTCAACTAAAGAAATCAACAATAAGAGAGCAGTACCCATTTAAGGATACACAACCTGTATAATGCAATTTTTTTAAACATAGGTGTTTTTATCGTACCAAACTGGAAGTTGACGCACAAATCTAAAAACATTAATTTCAAGTTTTTGAATTCTCCCATTCCAAGGTGATATAAAATAAATAATTAATTAGGTAAATTCATAGTTTTAATTCTAACTTGATTTATTTTATTTAACATTTAAGGCAAATGTGATTTCCAAACAGAAGATAAGTTCCATATCTCTGTAATTACATAATTTAAAGCAATAAATTTATTTAGCAGTTATTATTTGGCATCAAAGCCACCGCTAGAACTGCCGCCTATTACCAAGTAGAAGAGTTACCACCCTAAATTTTATAGCTGCATCCATTTTAGGCTGCCAATTTCCATCATTTAACACGCAGTCTGTAGCGATAAGCCATATTGTCTGTGGTAATATAATAAACGTAAGCAAAATTATTGATAATTTTCAGGAAGTTCACAAGAAAAAGAAATATTTAGTTGGAAAAGTGTCAGTGCTTAGGGCATACTAATTCGTTTTTTCATTAAATTTGTATGAATACAAACACTGTATAGGCAACATAATTTTTATATTTTCTCCTTCGTCTGTATTCTTAATGAGTATAGGGTATAACAATTTTACAAAAATTAAATTTAGAGATTCTATAGAAAATTATTTTTTAAAACAAATTTTCCGATTAAAAGACAGCCTACTAAATATTTTTAATTTGGTATCCTAAAGTAAAACAAAAATAAAAATTATAAAAATGGAGTTACTTGTGATCACTTTTGATGTTTTCTAGATATCATACACAAAAAAAATACCAAGAAAATAAATTACAATATTATTAAGCCCTTGGAGTTACTCTGTGATTTGATATAGTTTCGGTGTACTACAATGATGTGACAAGTTAACACTTTAATATCAGTAATAAAATCAAAGTGATAACGGAAAATAATAAAGGTGAATAATGAAGGAGAATTTGTTGATGATGATGATGAATAGGGCAATTTTTATAAGAAAAAAGTGTTTTCTGCAATATATTACGAAAAAAAGATAATATGAGAGTTTAAAACGTGCCAAAAATATAAATTAAATGTTTGTTACAGGAATTATACGGAACGAAATTTCTAAGTAAATCAATACATAGATTATTATTATCCATTTTCCTTTCTGACGTTTATAGTAACAAAGTATTACCAACAGTCGCAAAGTAACCTCATTTTAGAGAAATTTTGTAAATAAGTAATAGCAAATCATTCTAGAATCTTTTAATTGGATATTATTTTTGTTGCTACTTATATAAAATATTTCTTTCCAAATTGATAGAACTGATAAGCAAAAATACCACTTTTGTCGATTTTGAACCGAATACGCTACTTTATCCTTTAGGGTGAATTCTATGTAATTAAACTAAAAACATAATACCCAATGTAAATTTTATCCAAGGTTGACGATATTTGATAAAACTGGATAAATGTATTTATTTAATATAACCGAGATTAAACAAAGATAACACCTCTTACTTTGGATATGTCCGGATGTTCCTAAAAATGCTATAAAATTGTCAACACTGAATTTGTTCATAGAAACTATCGCTCAATATGAAACCATAATGTTGTTCATTAAAAATTTTGTTTACCCTTTATTTATTATCTACAATCAAAAATTTAAACTTTAGTTATTTATAAAACATTTCAGTACAAATTTATATTATAAGAAATTTAAAACACCCTGTCCAATGTCTACCTTTAACAACAGAACATTTTAATATGTTCAACCTGTTAAACCTTGAAAGCAAGTACGAGGAGATTGTACAAATTAATAAAATAATAATATGGCAAGCATCAACGTTCCATCGTTGTAAAAGGAACAGCATCCACAGTAGTGCACTTACCCAGTTCTGTAAGTACTTTATTTTAGCAGTAATAGGTATTGTAATACACAAGTGGCGAAAGTTTATTTGTTCAGGCACACTTTTGTGAGTATGTGTTGACAATATGTAATGTGTTTGCGTCTGTGCAGTAGGAAATTTTATACTATAAAAACTACAATATAACCCGGAAATTTTATATTTACATTTGTATGTGACGCAATTATAAGATCACAAAAAATATATTTCTATGACGCAAAGCATAATGATTGGGATGAAAGTTCATTTACGTAACTATAAACAATAGCAAGTAAAATATAAAAAAATACATGTTTGTTTATAATTTATGTTTCTGATGCAAATGTTCCAATGTTTTTCTTTCAGGAAAAAGGAAAATGTATAAATTAACAATCATGGGCCTTATAATCACCCTAATCGCCTCCAGTGAAGCAGCACCCGGTGGCGCAGTATCTGCAAGTGGATCAGCGGAAATAAGCGGTGTAAGTAATCTTGTTAATAACGGTGCTAATTAAGATTACCTTGATACATTTCTTGTTAGTATGAAGACTACATTTTTTTCAATAATAGCTTTCAAATTTTAAATTATAAAGTATATTTTATGAACAATATGTGCCAACATAATTTAGTGGAGCTTGTTACTACTGATCTGGTATTTACTGGTTCTTAATTTAGTAAACATATAGACAACCATAAAAGTTAAAAAAAAAATATTTCTTCACCACCCTCATAGTGAAATGTAGAGATAAATTATTAGTTCCTTTCCTTTTCCATGTAAATAATTCCCTCTATTCTTCAAATGAGAAGCAGACTTGCGAGATGTTTATCCATGATTGCAAATTTTCACGAGAAAATGTGTTCCCCAAATAAATTATTCTGTAACACAGATTTAAATAAGAATTAAATATTAAAACATGAAAAAGATTCAAGTCACATTAATTGAAAAAACAATAGAACAAGTAGTATAAGTCAATTCTTAAGTCAGTCAAAATTTTGTTATAGAAATAAAAATATGATGAAAACCTTGTTCTATTACTATTATATTTAATTATTTCTTGCTAGCATAAAGGTTCAAGTCGTTAGTCTTCAAACTGTGGTTTAATTTTCAATTACCAATAAATAAACTACGGTTTAAACATCTAGAAAATATAGTTGGATGTCACTTAAGTATATGTTTTGAAAACTAAAAACAACGTAAATTAGTAGTAATGTCCTTCAACAAATTTTCGAATTAAATTACAGATTAGTAGGACATTAAATGTTGAAAGTATCACGGGTGTTAGAGGATAATAATGCTATCGGGTCAGAGACCCTCCGAAGTATATTGTCGACTTTAACACATTATCCATCACATATTTACTTAATTATTATAATGTCGCTTTCAAACCTAACACCTCCTATAGAAACGAAAAATTAAACAAATTTGGATCCACTACATTTTGTAAGTCTGCTTCTCAAATTATCTCGAATTTCTTGAACTGGCAATCTATTACCTACGTAGCTATAATTTTGCTATATTTCTCTAACATATCCTATATAAATCTATAGAGAATTTTGAAACTATATTTCCTTTATCTTTCAGTTGTCCAATATTAGAGAAACATGTGACAGTGTAGGTACTTAGAATACACTTACTTCTCAATATTTTAAGAATAAATGAACGAATCCTGAATTTGAATTGAGAGTTATTAATATTTAATAATTAATTACCAATAATTAACAACTAACTTAACTTTAATATAGAAACAATATGCTTTTTGTACATATATCTTAGTTCCTAAGTTCAATATATAACATTAATATATTGAATTTTGAAAAAGATATTTACATTTAGAAAAGCTTGACTTGGCTTGGGACAATTGCATGCTGCATACTTTTTTCCTATTATATAATTATTTCTTAAAATAATATAGTAAATAATATGAATCTAAAACTTTCAAATAAATGCCAAGAAAGAAAAAATATTTCAGTTTCTTTCAAGTATCTCAAAATTTAATTTAATTAATCGTAAATGACAAAAATTTGTTATTTGGAACACGTTATACACACATATTAAAGATACGTAATTTTTCCATACATAAAGTTAATTTAAAATTAAAGAATTATTAAATTAAATAAGTTTGAAGCAACATTGCATATTTACTAATTATTTTTGTAACTAATATTTGCAATTCCTTATATAGAAACGTCCCCCCTTATTTTATTTCGAAAATGGCACTATTGGAGTAAACTTTCTTGGTTTTAAAGCATCAGCAGGTCTTGGTGGTCTGCTTACAGGGAATATGGCTGATGGTGGTATTCATGCCGAGGCAGGAACACCTTTCGGGCAGAGTGCTGGTGCTGGTATAGGTGGCAATGTAGACGAGAACAGGGAAAATAAGGGACATAAATATAGCTACGCTACAAATAGAATGTCTAGAGTGTGATAGTACCCAAAGTTTTTATTATTTTTAAAGATCTTTATTGTATAAAATTTATAGAGATTTAGACTGCACTCGTCTCGAAATATGGTATATAAATGCCGCAATTTACTCTACAATATAAGGGCACCAATTTTAAATGTATCAAAGAGCAATTGAGAGAAAGATAGATAATATGTTACCACCAAAACCATAAGACTGGCACTTAAAATGTAACGCACCTTTATTTCAATAAATTTTATAAACATTTTTCTAGTTTCTTGGGAAAAAAGCTTACTGTATGATTTTAAACATGCCGAAAAAATTAATTATTAAAAAAGGATATCGATTCTACATTTATAAATATCAATTTGTACAAACAGAAATGTGTTCATTTTAAAAAGGGTTTTATATTTTTATTCGACTAACAAGTTAAAAACATAAATGTTTCATCAAATAGACATCGTTATCTAAAATTAAAAAAAATAAAGTTCTATTCATGTTTTCAAAAGTTAAGGAATTTTGTTATTGTCAAAATATATGTTCTTATTTATTTAAAATAAGGGGTCATAAAAAAAAACAATTTTGGATAAACTTTTAACACATTTTGGATTTACTACCTATAAATCCATTAACAAAAAGTTTAAGTTTTCTAATTGGTTAAATTGTTTAATAAAAAAATACGATATACTAAACTGGCCACTTTCACTTTCATAGCCCCACAAAAAAAAAAATAAAAATTCTGTGCATCGGACTATCCTTATGTTTTCGACGTCGCTGAGTCTGTTTGGAATGATTAGGCCAGGTTCAAAGTCATTATAGGGTCACTCTAAGGTCAAACTGAGAAAAATCCACTATAGCGGGGACAACCAAAGTAATTAAATGTTTTTTTGATAGTTGCCGTGCTTGAAGTTGAGGGAGAATTTTGGTAGACAGTTCAGTGCGTTATATGTTACATGTCAATAATATAATATTGGTTTCGTATTTTATGGTGAAAGATGAGTATTCACATTTTTGATTTTACTTAGAAGCCTAACTCATCATCATTAAAATCATCAATTATCTAAGTAAAGGCTTCATTTCTATGATAGTTCTAATAGAGTCTTTACAATCCTACTACCCTGAAGGATACTGTAAACGATAGCAACTGCTCCGAAATGAGATGTGTAGAATGATTCGCTTTTCGGTTTTACCTTGAAATGTCCTTTAACCTGACCTGACAAGGTCAAACGGACCTCGAATTCGGACTCAGCGATCTCGAAAACAAAAGGATATAGTGTAGTAAGGATCTAGTCAGATAAACAGATTCTTTTTGTGGGGCTATATATTTTTATTCAAATAACTTAGTAGGAAGATATTGATTATTTTTTCACCACAATCAATATACTCGTATGGCAAATTTTATTAGTGCTGGTCCGAGACCTGCAACCAGTAAAACAACTGTACTTATATACTATATTATGCTAGGTAGTCTATAATAAATGTAAAATGTGGATAGTTACATATTATTGGCTTTGTTATTCAAATTTCTATATTAGAATTATTGAAATGTTACACACGAAAATCTACGAGAATTGCCTTGGGTTATTTCATACACTTTTCTCAAAAAAACTATATAAAGCGAAAATAAGATGAATGCATTCAATGCGTGCGGTAATATATTCTACACAATATTAGTGATTTCCAGGCTAGTCATCTTCAAATAGTTGAACACTTTTGAAAACGTTAAGACCGTAACATAACGAAATAATTTTTTAAATGAAAATCTTATGTAACATCAGTAATTTATTTTTAATGAGATAACAGGATGTCAATGACTGTCAAAAAATAGAATTTACTGAAACGTTAAAAATTATTAAATTACTAACACTCCTAAAAGTGTATAAACTTTCAGAAAAAACACTAATTTACCACTATCAGTCGCTTCTAAATGTCGAGTTTGCTGAAAAATTATGAATCATGAAATCCATTCTTAAAATAGGGTACATAGAAATAAAATTCTATATCTATCAATTTCTAATTAGAAACATTAAAATGGCATTACATTTTGCATCACTTAACAGTCGACAACCCCATTACCTTGTTTGTTCTGAGATTTGAGATAAAGTAAATTTGATTTTGATCTTAATAGACAAATTGTTTAAATCTATAATTTTCTTATGTATATGGCTATTTCTATTATCACTTATTACACCTTTTTATTCATATCTTCATAAATTCAATGCTATTGCTGTGGTTGTTGTCCTAGGAATAGTATTAAGGCTTGTATTTTTTACACTAGTGCCAACAATGAATTACTAACTAAAATTAATTCAGATACCTAACTTTCTTTAGATAATGTAGCACTTTTTTACAAATAAATTAACTGATGCATATGATGATGCAATCAATCTTTATTTATATTAATAACGAGAAATTTCATCTAGGAGGTGTTAAAAACAATTATTAAGTATTGTTAAACCCGTAAAAAAGGAAAAAGATTATTTGTGACGCTATTTTATTGCAGTCAGTAAGAAGTTACCAGTATAAACATTTTAAACTTAGAAACCTAACCAAACCAAACCTAATCAATAGTAAAAGAATAAAAATTCGTTGACGGTAGCTATAGGCAACTCAATATACCTAGGTGTTATCTGTTTGGTTATTAATTTATTTTAATTTACTACTATATTATTTATATATTTATCCAACAGGATTGATTTGCAGAACTACAGAATATGAATGACAAAAAACATAGAAATTATTTTTTTTCTATACAGTGGAATATAAGTTTCGTTCATCACAAATAATCTCGCTTTTTTTGTTTTATTATCCGGTATTTTAATCAAAAGCTTTGATCCCAAATCATCTATACTGTTCAAATTTAATTGATACAGTTCATCACGGCGACATGCACTAACAACACCAATTTTGGTACTTATTATAGGTACCTATTAAACTTGATTTGACTTTTGTCATAATAAATCAATGATTGTCAAGGAAACGATTTCATAAGAGATGTAACTTGAGGGGTTATTTCTTTAATTATTTATCTACCGTTATGACCAGTATCATAATGAATCTGGATTTCAAAAGAGTTTACTATTTAACTCTCGAAATGGAGTTTATAATTATCATTATACTTTAATTAATACGTGGGAACTTAGAAATGTTGTCCGTTCAGAGAATGAATACCAGACACTTACCGTATGTCGCTCATGTACAAGGTAATCCAGTGGTTGGTTGTATAGGGTGACAATTAAGTTGGAAGAACAAGAAAGAAACACCAAACTTCCAGGAAGGGTTTTAATAACAACAACAACAAAACAAACAAACAAAATAACGACACAACGGGCTCGAACAATATTATTAATTAACTTATTGACACGCGACAGCGTACCGAGATTCATGGAATGCGCAATCCATAGCAAAATTTGGAATGACTTTTCCCATTATTAAATTAACCCGAGACTCTAAAACTAAGTAGACTGCTCAATGTGAAACCCAAGAAAGAACTGCCATTTTTTCGTAGATCTCTCCTGAATTCGACACTTCGCTTCGACACGCCCATTTCTTGGTTCTAGAAGTTTCTGTTCTAATCTTACTAGCGGGAACTCTGTATATCGGGACGCTTTGACATAACTATGCCATGTTAATAGTTGTCTAATGGACTGAATTTTACATTTATCTAAATAATTTTGAGACTAAACTTACAAATAACCCTAGCCTTCCTCTAGTGACTCCGCATAGCAATACGGAACGGATTAGTCCATATAATTTAATCTATTCTTATAGCTTGGAAAATCCGCCTAAAAAACGGCTATTTGATCTATTATTATTTTCCTGAAAACATTCTAACAACTTATTCTTGGAATTTCTACGTTGTTTGGAATGCATTTTGCGCGTTATTTGAAATATACATTTTTCTCTTTACCAGATGCTCAACACATGGCCCCGACGGTCTAAGTGAATTTGTTAAAAAATATTGCTAAATTTCTCCGAAGGACGATGCTAAACCTACTTGAGAGCCCGTAACTTTCGATAAATTAGTGTTGACTGAAATATTTTACTTTTTGGCCTATCCGATCCGAGAACTAATAAACAAATGACTGCGCGTCCCGGCTTTTGTTACAGATAGCAATGAAGAAATGTTAGGTATGCATTAATAAAAATGTTTTAGTTCATATTAATTAATTAATTAATATTGTTTGCGATTTCAGAAAAAATAGTATGTGTACCTCATTGTAAAATTATATTCTCGGATTCAATGCATTGTAATCCGTATCAAGTAACCATCACTATAAAAACATATTTTCGACCATGCAGGTTTAAAAAAATAAAACGAAATATTATTCACAAGAGATTCTTTATTTATATTCTGTGAAGTTGACAGGCACACTGAAATAATTTTTCAGTGTTATCTAATATCGATACCCAAATATTGGTCAAATTTAAACAACTGTATTTTCTATTTAAAAACTTTCTGCTCTGTAATCAAATTTTATTTGGGGTGCTACACAAAGCCAAATGTTTATTCAAGCGTGGGGAGTTTGTGAAATACATTAGATAATCGTTCATGGCACCATTCATAATTACATACATGTCCAACCTACATAACTTTTTGGAGTTTCTCTTTGTTAGTTCTACTGTTTAAAAGGTTTTATTTTTTCTTAAATGCTCAGTTTTGTCAGAGCATATGACTAGATAATTAAACTACCAAACACTACTGATAATAATGTACTACAAAATTTAACAAAAACTATAAATTACAAAATTTAAATTAATTAATATTTAACTATTTTTAATATCTGAAGACGTAAACAAACTACAGGTAAATGTACAATGTTATAGAAAGAACGTTTGGAACAACTCTTTAAATTATAGGAAATGTTTGACAGCTATACACTTAATTTTTGTCAAATTAACAGAAAAAATTAAATAAAAAATATACTTTAATATGGTAAATAATTATTTATTTCCTTGAAAATGTAATATCCTGAAAATAATTTACACTCCTTGCTCTAAGTATTGTATTTTCTACAAAAATATAATTTAATGTTCAAATTTTCGAAGAAATAATGTATAATTTTCTAGATATTAGGTGTATATTAAAATAATTTCTATACATTTCAGGTTCCGAAACTACTTTCTTTTGAAAATGGGAATGTTGGTGTTAATTTCCTTGGATTTAAGGCTTCTGCTGGACTGGGAGGATTACTTACGGGAAACGCGGCTCATGGTGGACTTCAGGCGTCTGCTGAAACTCCATTTGGTCAAGCAGCTAGAGCTGGATTGGGCGGAGCAGTTAACGGAGAAGGTACGGAAGATAAAGAAGTTATCCATTTTCTAGCTACTAATTTAGAATATTGGAAAAAAAATAAATAAGAAAGTGGTAACTATATCTGCAATAAATACAAAATTCAATATTTGATGATATTGAATTTTGTATGTACTTACTTGTTAATCAAAGCGTGACAAACTATATATTATTTCAATAATGGCTGGGAAGGTATGACTATGAAAACATCCATAAATGTAACAAAGAGAAAGTTGGTCGGCTGCTTGGCAATCAACATATTAGCATCATATTTTAATAAAAACTAATTGGAAATAATTGCACTATGCGAGAGTAGGTAAATAATATGCGGACCAATAGAAATAGGTGGATCAATATTCGTACAGTTAAACGTCCTCGAAAACTGTCTAAACTGATGCTGATGGCAATTCTTGAAAGAACTGAAAGTCATAGTGGACCACAATAAGTTTATCTTGATAAAGGTACCGGTATATTTAGGGAGTTAGGGCAATGAAAAAGCTAACGAAATAACCAGAAAAGTTTCATAAATTTTTTATGTTGGTCAAGGGAATATCAAAAATCATGGGACGAAATAAGGGAAAGAGTCAACAATCAGCTTAGAAGATACTGGAGTAGCTTAGAGTCAACAATCAGCTTAGAAGATATTGGAGTAGCTTAGTTTATTAGAAAACCATCAATAAGGAAGACTAAAAATCTGCTGTCAGGAATCAGTTGTGTTAGTAACAATTCTCCTCACAGAACATACAAGGCGACATCTGAACAGAATTGGGCTGTATGAAGTATAGTACATGTCGCACTCTGTTACACCTGACTATAGGGAAAATTTTCCTTCACGATGAAGTTTCTAAAGTCATTAAGAGTCTAAAGCCCTCTAACAGTTTAGATGTTCTAGAACTAAATAGCCGTATTGTTATGGAAACTTTTGACCTAATTGTGCAACCTTTTACCATTTTAATTAACTTAATGTTCACTAATGGCGTATTTCCCGATATATTTAAATTTAGTCGAGTTAATCCCATTTTTAAAAAAGGCGATCGACATATAATTTTGGTAAAATAATAGAAATAATTTTGAAAAATAGACTCCAGTTATTTTGAATCGAACTGTTTTTTGTTAAATAATCAGTATGGCTTCCGCCGTGGTAGATCTACCATACAGGCCTTACAGAAAATTGTTGAATACATTGTAATGGGACTAGAAAGTAGAGAACACGTAGCTCTTACGTTGTGTGACTTGACTAAGGCATTTGACTGTATATCTCACAGCTTACAACTGCGGAAGCTAAGTTGCTATGGTGTTAGAGGTTGCGCCGTCAATCTGTTCTCAAGTTATTTGAAAAACAGATGTCAGTGTGTTACAGTTAATGGCAATACTTCCAAGTTTAATCGTATTGACCACGGTGTTCCGCAGGGTTCTGTTTTGGAGCCCTTGCTTTTCGCAATATATCTTAACGACTTTTGCTTTGCTATCGCACCCAATAAGTGTGTACTATTCGCAGATGACACCACCCTAATTAATATGAATAAAGATTCCTCATGTCTAACTGAAGATTCATCTAACATGTTATCTAAAGTCATAAATTGGTTTTCGTTTAACAATCTTAAAATTAATAGAGATAAATACCAGAGTATAACGTTTACCACCAATCCAGGGCATGTAGAACATAAATATGTTAAAATCCTTGGCATTACAATTGATGATAAATTGACTTGGTCTGACCATGTTGATTCCATGAATAAAAAGTTGTCTGGGGTAGTTTTTTTGTTAAGGCAACTGAGAGAGGTGATTAGCATTGATACTTTAAGATCAGTTTATTTTTCCCTCTTTAATTCCATCTTGTCTTATGGTATTGTGCTATGGGGGGGCTGCTCTAGGGCTTTAAAAGCCTTTAAAATCCAAAAAACAGCCATTCGTATTCTGGCCAACGTAGGTTATAGATATCACTGTCGTCAACTTTTTGTGAACCTTGCAATTATGCCCTTGCCATCGCATTATTAATGTTTATTGGATATTCATAAGAATATTGCCCGTTACACGGTTCAATCGGATATACATACATAACTACTGTACTCGTACTTCTAAATTTTTGCGGCTACCTAGATATCGCTTAGCACTGACT
This sequence comes from Anoplophora glabripennis, assembly GCF_000390285.2. NCBI lineage: Eukaryota > Metazoa > Arthropoda > Insecta > Coleoptera > Cerambycidae > Anoplophora > Anoplophora glabripennis. Next base: position 785,515 of record NW_019416232.1, on the reverse strand, counting down.
GCGAGAAATTCCTTAAATTTAAACATGTACAATGTCCTCCCATCACATGTAAAATCACTATGTTTTGTCAAATTTAAATTGTGTATAACGAATTATTTGTTGTCAAAATGTTTTTATTCCGTTAGTGACTTTATGGATAGTATTCATGACTTTTAGTAGTTGCTTTCACGCTGACGTTTATTATGTTACAAAGTAAATTTTATTGTTAGGTCAATTAATCAATATATTGTGTATTTTAATTAGTGTTTGTATTTTCTTAAATTGTTGTTTTTATGATTGTGTGTCTTTGACTTGCTACCATAATATGTTATGTATTAATGTAGACCAATAAATATTCTATTCTATTCTACAACAGTAAAATACGGGTATCACAAGTTCAAAATGATAAACTTCAATTGCATACACTTAACTAGCTAAAAAAATATTTAAAAAGTCATATATTTAACATTTCTAATAATCACTACTGAACAATAACTTGTTCCAGTCATGTCTAGTATTTAATGAACATTTATTTGTATCTTAAGATTCAGTGTCTTCTTGGATTTGAAAATCATTCTTTATTAAATTTGATCAATAGGGTCAATAGCAAAAATTGTTTTCAATTATTTGACCCTTTTATGCTACAGTGGTAAACCGTATTAATTTTTAAGAAACGAAAAAAAATTTTATTAATGTAATCCTGAATAAGTAAGTTCCAACTTCCAACCCACCCATATTTTCGTTACTATATAGGTTAGTCACCAATAGCTAAAAACTTTTTTACTGTTACTTAAATAGGCTTAGATGAAAATCGTTATCAAATCATCGTCATACAATTTGCAACATAAGCATTTAGAATTTATCACGTTTTGTATCAATTTTGAAAGAAGGACGTTCCACAGAACTTTCAATCGAATTAGGGACTTGTATTAATATGCAACATTTTTTCCAGGACGGTCCCTGGGTGGCCTGTATGCCGGTGCTACCGCTGGTGGTGGGATCTCAGCAGGAGCAGGCTTAGCAGGGGACACAGGTGCCGAAGGATCAGTGGGTGGTGCTTACGCAGGAGCTTCTGCCGGTGGCGTTGGAGTAGTGAAATCCAGGACAAAAGTCACGGAATTTGAGAATCCAGTTGAAGTAGAAAAGCAAGTAGAAGTGTCGGCTCCCCTAGGTGACTACATAAAATAGTTATCTAACGGAAAACAAAAAGTCAAGCTTTAAAGATATGTCGCCAAAAAATTTTAATGTGATTAGTAGCATATATTACTGTAGTCTGTGATCATAGTTTTATTATTAGATTAGTGCTTTCTGGGTCATAATAAAGCTAGATGAATATACAGGGATGGCCAAAAGTACGGAATAAAATTCATATCTTTTGAATGAGTTAATTTTTTTTAAAACGCCAAAACACGTTAACTGATTATAATTTTTTCCCATCTTTCGGTTATATAATAATTTTTCTTCAACCCCCTAACCCCCAGCTACCCCTACTTTTTTTTCAAATGGAAACATAAGGCATGAGGGGGCTCGTTGAAAAGCTTATAGAAAACCGAATCCAGCCATACCAAATAAACAAGTTTAATTTTTTCAGTAACAAGTTTTTTTTTTCATTTAGAAATTGAAACAACTAGATAATTTACAAAAATAAGCTCAATGTCGCAAACGCTGAAAATGTCCTCCATTCACTATTTGGCATTCTCGACGATAGTAAAAGCTGACCACAGCATTCTAAATGACTTCAGCTGGTAAATTATGCATCTCTGCCCTAAGTCGGGGGATCTTGGCGGCCATTCAACTGTACCCCGTCTACCAATCCAGCGATTTGGAAACATTTCATCTAAGTATCTTCGAACATCAATACCAAAATGTGGGGGAGCCAAATTCTTTTATTCGGTATACCTGGATCAATTTCATGAGGGAAAATCACAGCTAGAGCAGGTATCAGGTCAAATGTTAGAAAATTCAGGTAGCGTGCGACAGTAAGATTTTCTTAAAAAAATAATGGGCCCAAGATTCTGTTGTTGATGATACCTGCCCAAACATTAACTTTTTGTGGATGCTGCGTATGCGATTCGCATGTCCAGTGTGGATTTTCCTGGGACCAAAAGCGATAGTTGTGCCTGTTAACCACTCCATTTAAATAAAACGTAGCTTCATCCGAAAAAAGTACGTCTCGTTGAAAACCATTATTGTCGTCACACCGTCTCATCATTTCCTCACAAAATTGTAATCGCCTATCATAATCGTCTTCCAAAAGCTCTTGGACAAGACATAGCTTATAGGGGTGGTATTTCTCTTGTTTCAGAAACATTCGAATTGCAGTTCGAGAAGCATCGTGATTGCGGGCCAATGAAACAGTTGAAGTATGAGGATTTTCAACAAGTTCTAATGCAATGTCTAATTTCTTTTCTTCATTCAAAGCACGTGCCCGTCCAGTTTTGGGTCAAGTCTGTACTGTACCGTGTTCCTCAAATTTGTGAAATATTTTACAAACTGTCCCTTGCGAGATTTGGTTTTCGGGATATTTCGCATTAAATAAATCGCGCACTTCAGCCTGACTTCTTATTATTTCGATGCGTTGCCTTTCCGACAATAACATTGCAATTCAGTTAATAACTTGATTTTGACACAATAGTAACGTTTCGAACTCCAATTTACAACTAAAGCGAAAAATTAACCAGAAAGCCTGGCAAGTAAGAGGTGCCAAAAAAAACGCAACATAAAAAATATAACTTTTTTGCGTTAGCAGCGATAGACACAGTTTCAAATTCTTTATTTTATTCTGTGCAAATTCATGGAGGATAACACTGAAGTTAATTAAATTTTATTTCACTTGTTAAGTAGGTGTTTTATACAACCCTAAAAACCTTGCTATTGAAAAAGTAAAACTTGTTTATTTAGTATGGCTGGATTCGGTTTTCTATAAGCTTTTTAACGAGCCCCCTCATGCCTTATGTTTCCATTTGAAAAAAAAAGTAGGGGTAGCTGGGGGTTAGGGGGTTGAAGAAAAATTAATTATTATATAACCGAAAGATGGGAAAAAATCAAAATCAGTTAACGTGTTTCGGCGTTTTAAAAAAAATAATAACTCATTCAAAAGATATGAATTTTATTCCGTACTTTTTTCCATCCCTGTAGATGTTCTATTCTTTCTTAAATTTTTGTTTCCAATAAAAGTTGTGTGAATTTTGTTGAAAGTATAGGATATATAGGAATTTAGGAACATGTTTTCAAAGAAGCAAAAATATATAAATAAATCGATAAAACTGCACCTAAGATATTTCATAAGCATGGGATTGTTCAAAAGAATATTGAAAAATAAAATATATGCCTGTATTCATTAAAATGAATTCTCATAAATATAAGATATATTGAGAAAGAATCTCGGACGGAATTCTCTCTACCAAATATTCATATTATATGCAATTTACTTTAGATGATTGAAACAATGTTATTACAGCTGCACCAAAACCTTTTGTAATGTAAAAGTTCATGATTTCATGTGGCTTGGTAACTTTGATATAAGTAATAATTATTTTTTGGGATGAAGTTGTAAGCTGTAATTAAAATGTAGAGACTACTCAACACATAATGGCACAACAAGAATTTGGGTTATATTAGCATCACTGCACAAAAACTTTTGTAACTTTGTAACTTTTGTAACTTTGATGTAAATAATTATCTTTCGAGATAAAGTAATAGTAGTAAGTAGAACTTATATGGCAAGACACTAATCCCAAATTATTGCACCACCAATGTACTGGGTATAGATTACAGTTGTTAGTTTTAGTAGAATTGTAAATCACGATTTTTTTTCTGATAGACCATTACAAGTTGGTATGGCTTTTTAGAATTTTTAAAAAGCCGGAAGTGTTCGTGTTTAAGGGATGATTTAATCTTCATTTAAACATAAATTATTTTTGGTTTCAGTTGTGCAAAAACATTTTGAAGTGTCAGTGGCACCTGCTGTCGAAAAGGAAGTTGAAGTTGTTGAACAGGCTAAGCCTCAAACCACGTATGTTCAACGTACTGTAATACCAAATTACGTAGAGAAAACAATTCAAGTTCCAAGTTATGTTGAGAAAACTATACGAGTTCCCACTTTAGTAGAAAAAAGAATCAGAGTTCCCGCTGCCCCAACTGTGATTGAAAAAAGTGTAGAAGGGCCTCCAGCTAATGTTGATTTTGAAAAAAGGTAACATTTTGTTTATTTATTTATTACATGTTGCATTACTTTCAACACAATCACAGCTGATGAAAGATGTTTCTTGTTTAATTTTATATTTCACTTTTAATGAATGATACTATGATAGTAAGTTTTTTTTATTTTTATATTTTTTTTTTGTTAAGAAATATATAAAAACCACAATATTTTATTGTTAACAACCAATGGAGCACATGTCTTATTTTAATCTCAAAATATGTCAACTACTTTTGTTTCGAATTTGGAATTAACTATTATATTGAAGGCCCCCAAATCTTTTGTTTAATATAAGCGAACAAAACTGTGTATTTAATTTTTAGAAAATTTAACATAGAAGATAGTGGTACATAAAACTTGTACGGCGTAGTTTCATGTTTTCAAACAGTGACGAAATTTTGCCGGACAATGGTGAAGAATGTCATATATGAAAAAGGATTGGACCATAGATCAGATCAATGTATCCTATGGTACCTTGGCCCACTGAATTCGAATCTAAATCTAAATCAAAATGTAAATCCGTTCCTGTTTTGACCCTAATATCCTGATACTTCTCTAGTTCTCTAGAGAGCCTTTTTGGAAATTTCATACAGATTTGGTAGACAATGATTGGAAAAATATTCGAATTCATGATCCCCTTGCACTATGTTGTAGCTCCTCTTAACTCGGAGCATGTAAGCTCCTGTAGGCCCATGATCTGAGATATACAGATTTGTATTACAAAGTCACCCCGGGTTTTTTCTTTATATCTACAGGTATGCTGGAAAAACTAATAGTACATTATGGGATTATAGGATTGCGGGGTTATCGGTTTGAGATCTGGAAAACCGCCTTCTAGAAAAGATTCTTATACCTCAGGATACATTGGTCTGGTCCATGGCCCAGAGTACCTTTTTTTCGTTGCGGGATGTAATATGTTAAATATCTGTTAAAAAAAATTAATACAACCTTTATTACAATATAATGAAAAAAAAACAACAGATGTGGGCTCTAAACAGTTTGCAGCAATTATAATCAGTATTATATATTGAAGAAATCGCTGCTGACATAAGGAAGAAACAGTGATGTGGTATTATTCATAACATCCTCTTTATCATTACACTGAGGATTATTTCATCATGTAATATCTTATCATTGATTTAACATACATAGATACTGCAAATTAAAACATTATGTAAAGTCAAATGCTAGTGTCCTTAATTATTTTCTAGTCAGCGCAAAATCAAACTTCCGTGACTTCGAATGGAAAACCAATTCTCACTTTCAGTCAAAGTAATTTTTAATTCCAGTTTTCATTTATAGTCTCAAACTGAAAACGATGACCACGTAATTTATTTGCTTATTTCTTCTTCCTTTAATTTTCTTCTTGAAAGACTTTAAATCATTTTGTTCAACTCTTTTTACTACGTCCTGTAATTGTTCTACTGAACTTATTGTTCTTGTATAACAAGTAAATATATTCAATTAAAAATTATCTGAGACATGTCCCTATAATCTGGACAATTCCTTCTCAATGATAGATAGAATTCAACCATTTGATGCCCGCAAAAAGAGATGGGTATTCGGAGATGTGAACATTGTTTCCAGATAAAAAATGATGTTTCTTTTACTCCTTTTTCCTTTTGTAACGATTTATTCATCTTCAAACGATCTATACATTTCTGTTTTATGTGTTTTTTTCTCGTTTTTTTCTTTTAAATATCCAACAGAAATCTGCCACCTTAGTCAAGATAAACGTCTAATAAATGTAATGTCAAGTGCATCAATAACTTTTCATCAATAAGTTTTGCAACAATTTCTCAAGTAAATTCTGGTAATCGCACTGTTCTGATTCCCCAAGAAATTCTGAGTGACTTCCTTGAAATTTAGCCGTTTTTGCGATTTAAAAAAAAATTAGGGGCGATGGACCAATTTTGGCCCCGGATTCAGATTTACAGGGTCAAAATACATTAGGATACATGGGTCTAATCTTTGGAACAGACTACTATTATTTTTTTGTGGAACTGTAAATTAATCAGCTTTTCGATGTGTTTTATCAACTCATATATTGAATGTCACACTAAACAAGCACATTAAATTATTAATACTATTGCCCTTTGGTAAAGAAACAAACAGGATATTGCAATTCACCGACCCACCTTTACCATCTCTACCGACTTTACAGATTTTTTTTATACTAGTTACACCACAACTATTTCACGTTTCATTAATATTTCGAACCATATGATTTTGTTATCAATACTCTGTCTTTAATTATGTTCTCTTTTTTCATGTTAAGTCACTGTTTTATGGAATTGATTTGTTCTATAAAAAGTTTAATTTCATTCGTTAAAATTGGCAAAATGCTCAAATCAGTAATTGAGAAAGCATATTATTTAATCACCTATTTTGCCTTTTTTTAGGTCACTGATCATAACCCACCTAGTATTTGGTAAATCGGTTATATTTATTAATTTGTTTTTAAGGTGCTGTAACAATATTAGTCAAATGCAAATTGAAATAGAATAGTCTCGTCAAACTTTTACCTATGTGAAACTGATTGATCAATACTTATTTTGTTAAGAATTTCATTCCATGTTGCGGCTAAATCAAGGACATGTAGGTTACACTTGTCAATTATTTAGAAATACGCATAATAATGATTAAATTACTTTAGATTTTTTGTGTATTTCTTCGTTAATGTAAGAATGTTTTATATTTTTTAGGCAGTCTATATATGAAACAAATTAATTACTTTAAAACAATCTTTATTCAAAGTTGGGTCGTAGCAAATTGGTCTTTTTCTTCATATTACTCTTTACCACATACCATTTACCATTAACAATACATTAATAAAAATTCTGCTGCGAGAGAGGCAAAATAATAATTTTGTTCTATATCTAACAAAATGTTACATCAACAATAGTTTTAAAGCACATTTCGATCCATGTATTGGATGATCTGCGCGAACGAATGATTCGAAGTGAACTCGTTTTTAATTCAATTTATTTTTTAGACGTTTTGGAATTTTTATACAATTTTTGTGAAGCTTTGTCTCCCAAAACTTTAGTTTAGTTAGTTCTATTTATCTGCTTTATTATTTCAAAACCATGGCTGTTCTTGAAGCAATGTTTTAACATCTCTTTCATATTAAACATCCTTATTATGTATTATTTAATCAAAAGAAATGCAATCATAAAACAGAAGCTTTAATTATAGAATTCTAAAACCAACAGTGTATTTAGTACACTGCAGGGAATGAATAAAAAATAAAACAGGTTCTATTTACATTCATCATTCATCCCAGATGATTCTATTATTTATATATTCAATTTTCATTCACATCGGATGATTCATTCGCGTGGTCAATCAATTGACCCGTGTCAATACACCTTTAAGTATCTGTTAAATTATGAAATTAGAAGAAAAACGAGCTTAAAATTGTCATTGGTAAAAGCATGAATTAAATGTTTTGTAATATTGACCAACTAATCAACTAATCTTCCATCTTTCATCAGTATTTAGTGGCTTTACAACATTTCATTATTTTCAAGTTTATGAAAGCAATTTATTGAATATAATAGTAGGGATAAATGAGGAAAAAAACATTTATATTCTGTGAATTGTAATTTGTAGAACAGTTGAAAACCAATGGTAATAATATTATATGATAGAGTTTTAATTTTCACTGACCTAATTTGTATACTCATTTCAGCAAAGATAAAGGGGATATAGGTAATTTAAAACCAATAAAATAGATGCATCCATTTTTTTTATTGAAGGGAAATACGTTAGAAACTATTTCCCTTAAGTCTAATATCGAATAGCATTGGAATCATTTCATGTATCTATTTAACCTTATAACATGTACTGGAACAATATGAATTCAGAACGATTTACCATTTTCCTTTTAAATACATTTTGGAATAATAGACGGTTAATAGCGCGTGAATTATTTCTTAACGGCATCGAGGCCATAAGCAACGTGGTGTCGTATCGACAGATCTCGTACAATTTGCGGTATCGATAATACTCGTATTTCTATTGCAATTTATTCAACCTCAAATCCTCGAAATGCATTTTGACTACTTTGGATCAATAATACAGATCCTAAATCTGTTAAAAGAAAATTTGCTATAAAGTGGATCAAACGTTTTCCCTTTTCTTCTACTACATATGATACTACATTTTAGATGAAACAAGGGTATGAGCAGGAATGAAAGAATATTACCATTAATAAAACATCTACATTATTTATTTTATCCCATTTTCTGCAAAATCATTCGAAAATAAAAAGGACCGACCTGTTCTTAGTTGAATAATTATGTTAACAACTTCGTATTCCACTTAAAATATTTGTTAACTAATAATTTTCACAATGCACACGTTTCCTTAATGAATATCTTACAATTGAACTAGTAGTGTTTTCTTATTTACTACAGAAAAACGGACAACACGCTATTTATGGCTACAACTAAGCACCTCTTTTTATGTAGTATGTTAGTCGAGTACGATTCCAGAAGTTCTCAATAAGTTTCAATAATAATAATTATTATTGTTAATTTGAAGTACCGTTTTGTAGTTTCAACGGTTTTGATTCAATAATCAAAAGCATCCATATGCTTATTTTTATATTATTAATGCATTCTACCTATACAATTAAAAAAATGTTCTATACTTTTAACTATATATAAGATATCTTTACGTATCTGTTCACCAGGCTACCACATTTTCAGATAGTTTTTAATATTCTTTTGGTTTATCCTTGTCTTTTGTTATATTTTTTGTTTCCAGCTTCAGAGAGAATTGTACTAAAAAAGTTTAATAACATTTTGATTATGTCCGTTAATATTAACTAATTAGTAATGACTAATCTGTTAATATTTGCTGAAAAATAATTAATCATATATTTATTTTCAAGCACTGTGCAAGAAGTTGCACCAGTTACTGTGGTGGAAAAGACGAGAATCCGCACTCGTCCCCATCGTGTACATTTCCGCAAACATTTGTAAGTAACTAACAAGGTTGTAAGCAGTAACTAACACATTACACATCAGTGTAAACTAAAATTCATAAGTATACTAAACGATGTAGTTCTGTGTTAACTGTATTTAAACATCGATTCCGAATTGACAAAATAATTTAGTAGGGCAAATTAAAATAAAACAATAAACATAATGTACTAACTAAAAGAAGTAATTATTAGAGAGGCAAATAACACATAATATTTAGCTGCTATTTATACCTACCTCTCGTATTTGAACCATAGGTCTTAAAATGGCTAATATTAAGATGCGCGTATTAAAAATGGCCAACATTGTTTTAAATTGACATTTTTAAGTGAATTTAGTAAAAAAATGTGTTTTTAATTTTACTTCTTTTACAAAAGCAGATTTTTTTTATTAGAAATACAATTTTGCGTATTAAAAACGGTCAACATTGTTTTAAATTGACATTTTAAATTGAATTTAGTAAAAAAATGTGTTTTTAATTTTACTTCTTTTACAAAAGCAGATTTTTTTTTATTAGAAATACGATTTTGAATACAACGTACCATGTCAAAAAATAATTGCCATGGCAATTTTGATATTTCTGTACCTTTATAAAATTGAAAACAATAAATTATATTTAAAATTATCGACTTTCAAATTTTGATATTTTCTTAGCAGCTGTTTTTTCAAAATTAAAACATATTTTTTTATGTCGAACAGTTTTGAAGTTATTGAAGTTTTACTTAACTGATGGTAAATTTATTTTAAAATTTAAAAAAATCAACTTTAAAACGGCTCATTCTCTGAACAAAATTGAAGAGATCTTTATTCTTAGAAGCGAAACTCGGATTTGCGCCATACTCAGCGTTACATTTCTGAGGTTTTTAGTAGTTATGGTCTCGGTTAGGGTACTGTAGTATAACAACCCCGGGTTCAATCGAAAAAAATATATATATATATAAACGTAGTTGTGGCCAAAAATATGTGATCGTCATAAGGAATACCTACGTTGTATATGTCATTTTTAATTGACCGGAAGGCGCTGGCTACTAACTTTAAAGAGGAGAAGTATGGTTTAATTTTATAAAACAAAAGCAGAGTAAATCCACCTAACTTTATTATTTACGTACAACAGTCTTCAAACTAAACATGTGACAAATAGAAAGAACAACAAAAACATTAACAACCATTCTCACCTAGAGCTCCTGTGAGGAAAGAGCACGGCACGATCGTTGCTCTAACTACCCAGATATAAATACAAAACAACCGCTAACAAAAGGCATACATTAAGATCCTTTGCTAATGATAAATAAGACATGACTTATTTAATTTCTCACTAAATGTCACCTCACTCGAATTAGACATACACACTTCCAAGTAAAACTGAGGAGGTTTGGTGTTAGTTAGCCGGCAGGGCCGGAAGGTACTGGAGTCCGATACGGGAGGCAATCCAGCTATGAGTTGAGATTTCGGAAGATTTGTTTTAACAATTCCTTTTTTTGGTTTTAATGATTCTTTTTACAGATTCATTCCTCACGGGCGAAAACGTTAGTAAATTCAACAAGGCTCTTATATGCGTATGACATAAAGTGAGCAAAAGAAATGCTTTATTATTTGTTTTTCGAATAACATAATCATGACAAAACAAGTTAGCTGTGAAACAAAGGAGTTGTTATTGCAATATCTGGGCAGTCACGACAATATATACATATTTTAACATGTAATAAATGATGAGCAATCGCTAATAATAATTGTAACAATTTTACCTTAGAAAAATATATGCCCTTGAGCATAAAGCAATGGAGGCTAAACATACAGAGAAGAATTATAACATTACACACAACAATTAACAACAAAGTACTTAGAGAATATTACCTGCTAATTAATACGGGTTAAACACTTTGATTTTTCACTATTTTGCCACACTGCCCGCCGATCGTCTTACTCCCCATCTCCACCCTGTTCTCACTTCAACTATCAAGGCTTCCTTCCAGAATTCCCCACCCAAGGGTTTGTTTTTGCGCTTCCTTCTACCAACTGTCAATATTACGTTTTCATTATTATACAACACCCATGTAACAGGTGACGTCGAAGATACGATGAGTATGGTTTTGCACAGTACCCCATATCTAGGCCACTGGTTGTCGCATTTTTAAGTCAACTTAGCAAAATTTTTATTTCTAAAACAATGGTGGCTATTTTTAATGTAGGTACATCATAAAAATTATTCATTTACTCATATAGTTGTATATTAGAGGTTAGTTTAGATCTTTTGTATACTCTACATTCCTGGTATCTAAGAACATTATTTGACTTCAATTGAATATTGATTTTTAGAAAAAAATTTGTTTGAATTTTGTTTTTAAATTATACAAATATGGAGGGAATCTTTAAAAAAATACCAAAAAAGAGGTGGATCCAGAAATGCCTTCTCAAAAGCATCTGGGCTGGAAGGTAAATTAAAAATATGTTTTCAGTAACGCATTAGGAGCGTTAGGAAGTGGTTATGGCGGAGGTTACGGCGGTGGTTATGGAGGTGGTTTTGGAGGTGGTTTCGGTGGTGGTTATGGCGGCGGATATGGAGGAGATTTTGGAGGTGGTCAAGCCACAAGTTCTTACACAGTGTCCAAATCCGTCAATCCTAATTTTGTTAACGACATATTTAATGTAGGTAACCTTACTAAATTAAAAATAATCTCCACATTCATGTAATATTGCAAGAAAAAATAGTTAATTATATCTCAAGTAATATTTATTTCAAAAAATTGATTAGAATTAGGTAATTTATTTAGACTGATCAGAAACATTTTCTAATTTAAATTATGTTAATTGAAATTTCTCTTTTGAATATGGTATGAAAAGTGTCTTTGATTTGAAGATGCCTTTTAAGAAGACATCCCTTCTGTCATTAAATATACTGACTAAATAATATTATATGTTTAGATCCCTATCTCGACGCTAGGAGCAGTCAGCAACCTGGTTAGTGGAATTGTAGGAGGAACAAGTGGATCGTTTTCAGTTTCCAAGTCAATAGGAGCATCTACCTATTAATTTAGAATACTCACTCAATTATATTATTCATACTCATAATGAAATGTACAGTAATTTTTACTTTTGATATAATTAAAAATTAATGTTAAATTACATAAATATAATTTTTGTGCCAGTTACCATAAGGAAAAATGTATTACGAAATACAATCATATAACGGCAAATTTAAAAATTTCTATTAATTTAATTAAACGTTATGTATGATGGACGTAAGAAGAGGGGGGATAACAAGAAGACATACATTATTGGATATTCTATTAATTTTTCACTTCTCTCATCTACAGGCGAGAATTATAACATCTGTATTGACACGCCGACCTCGCTATTTTGTTGTTGAGTTACTCATTTGCAAAGGGAAGCCCGCCATAAACTCATTTGCAGGGGGAAGCCCGCCATAAGAGCTGTAGAGTTAAAATTCAAATGTTTTTCAGAATATTAATTATTTTTATTCTAATTTTCATAATTTGGTGCTATAACAAATGCCTAACGTAAACTCAATCTATAGCAAACTGGCAGTAATCTCATGACTAAAAATCATCGCAATGATGCAACCTGAGTGGTTATTTCTTTAATTATCTATCTTTAATTAATTATCTATTTAATGCTCGAAAGAGTTACTATTTAATTCTCGAAAGAGTGATTACTTAACTCTCGAAAGAGTGACTACTTAATTCTCGAAAGGGAGTTTATTTAGTTATCGTTATACTTTAATTAACACGTGGGAACTTAGAATTGTTGTATGTTCAGAAAATTACTTCCAAGCACTTACCCTTTCATTGCTTACGTGGGATGTAATCCAGTGGCTGGTTATACAGGGTAGCACTGAAGTTGGAGAAACAAAGGAAACACAAAACTTCCAGGAAGGGTTTTATTAACAATAAACAACACAAACAAAATAAAAACACAACGGCTCGACGACATTATTAATTAATTGATTCAATCGTGACAGCGTACCGAGATTCAGGGAATGCGCGCTCTATACGAAATTTAGAAAAACTATCAAAATTAATTAATTAGCCCGATACTTTAAAGTTAATAATCAGTCTGCTCAATGTGAAACTTAAGACCGAACTGACTTTTTCGGGATCCTTCCTGAATTCCACAATTCGCTTTGACCACGCCCATTTCTTGGGTCCAGAAGTTTCGGTTCTCATCTTATTGGCGAGAACCTGAATATCGGGACGCTTGTATATTTATCTAATTGACTGAATTTACATTTATAACAATAATTATATGACTTAGTCGATCTCATTTAATCTACTCTTATAGCTAGGAAAAATCCGTCAAAAAACCCAGCTGCTTAGGTATACTCTCTTTTCGAATTACTATCAATTTTACAATATAATTTAATTTTAAGGTGGAATTTCTACGGTCTTTCTCGCGGTTTCGCGCATTATTAAAAAGATGGGGTTCTACGCGGCGTCCCAGATGCACCAGAAGACTACCATATGGCCCTGACTCTAAGCGAACTTGTTACAAATGTTGATAAATTTCGAGCCTTCCCCGAAGGACGGTCTTGTCGACCTACTACTTGAAAGCCCTCAACTTTCGATAATTTGTGTTGACAAGAGTATTTTACTTTTTGCCCATCCGTTCTGGGAACTAATAAATAAATGACTGCGCGTCCCGGCTTTTGTTACAATGACAATAATGACATTTTGAAAGTTCTAATCCTCACTTGTGGGTCTGAATGGCGGAATGAGTCGAAGCTCGGTCGAGTTCGCTTCCGATGTTGTCGAAAGCCCGCCAAATAGCTGCATCTCGAACAGACCAGCCTAGAGTATCAAAATCTTCGTGGTGGGTAATGGGGTAGTTGTGTTGTATTTCATTGCACCTCTTCTCTCCCACGAATTAAGATTTGACCTAGCTACACTGAAAGAAATGGGCTTATTAAACTGTTTATCTAGAATAATGTGTATAGCGCATATTAAAACTTTTATAACAAATATACAACTTTTATTAAAAAAAGTAATCATCTCCATACCCATTATTTATTGAGTTTAACTGGAAGGTGCCTAATACACCTTATGCATCTACGAAATAAAGGCTATAATGGCTACATTAGTATGTGTTATAGACTTTATGTTCCAATTGTATAGTAGGGAAGATTTGTTTATATAACAATTATTGTATTAACAGAATTATTCGTTCTTATACTGAATATGTTTCCGTTTTTAAAGTGTAAAACGCGTCTTATAATGGTTAAGTGATCGTCACCTCTCGGTGCATAATCGGTTATTATCGTAAAATTTCCGACAGTCCGCTGTGCATCGACTTACGATACGACTATTACATGTCTAGTTTGATGAAAATGGACAGTACCTATAGGCACATGTTTTGTGGGATACATGATCATAATGGAAAATTATGTAAGTATCTAACTGTTTTATGACTTGTAATTGTTTTGTTTTTTCAATTGTAAATCTTGTCTAAATCTTAAAAATTATTATTTTGTATGCCCTATTAGAAACCGCTGATGTTAAGTTTTACATAAGATGGAGGAACAGAAGGTTAACGGTGACAAAGAAGAACATGGGTATAAAGTCAATCAACCAGAGGAAATAGAATTAGATGGAAAGAAGCTCAACCTTTCAGGGGATGCTTCATTTTTAAGGTGGAAGTGTTATAGTGCAAATTCTCATGTAATACAAGAAAATACGGGTGCATCGTTACTAAGAAAATAAACTGGACAATTTTGGGAGCGATTTGATACTTAAATGTATGTTTTATGTTTACATTAGAACTTTAGCTTATAATTACAGTTATCCAATAAAATTTCTGAAAACTTAATGTCGTATTTTTTTAACTTATACAGAGTATGCAACAGTTTAATACATTTATTATTATAAAACTTATAACCAGTACTAGATGTTCTAATAACGATATGGAACACTTCAGTAACAGTTATTGTTATTATTTCGTAAAGGGTATAAAAAACTTTGTATACTGGTTATATAAAAATTTAATAAAGAATAAAGTTTATAGTCACTATACAACTATGTTAGCAGTACGCATTTTATATCTATTATTCACCTGTTTAAGTGTCACATATAGTATCTAATGGTCTTATAATGGCATGTAGAATTCTAATAAAGAATAAAGCGCATTTCTTTCAGTGTAGTTTAAATAAAAATGGAACTTAGATTGAGAGAAATTAACTTTCACAAAAATTATCACGAACAGTTAACAGTGAAAGAGGGCGGTTATCCACTGGTTTTTTTTAATATTGAAGTTTCTAGACAGAGTCGTAGAAAAATATACAAAAGACAATTTAGTGAAGGCACTAAAAAGCAGATGGTTATGTAGAGTTGTACTAACATTAATATCACAAGTGTTATATCGACTTGAAATTTTTTTACATAACATATACGGGAGATTTTAACAGTATATTGGTTTTTGCCGTTCAACAATAAAATGTTAAATTTTGTCAACAAACTCTAAGGAAATTAAAAATAGAACTTAGTCACTAGCAATCAATGAACAATCTAGATTATTGTAAAAACAGTTCAAAAAAATTTTCTAAACTGTTTGTAATACGAGTAATGCTAATATGTTACTAATAATATTATTGAGGCAGGGGGAATTTACGTCCCTCTTACAAAGGAAAAAAGATTCATCTGTTAAGACCTGCTATGCAATACACCCTGCAAAAAAGTTACTGATAGCCACTACTCTGGTTTACAGTTAAGTTTTTACTATTCTAAAATAGCAATTCTACCGATTTGCGTGGGTAAAATGAAGACTCTTCTTTCTATCTCTTGCAATATCTTTGAATTTAATCAACAAATTATGTTTCGCGAAGTAGTAGCAAATTGATACTTCATGAAAAGATTATTCCAAATACCTATTTGATTATACAGGGAGAGAAGACATTCTGCTACAGAAAATCTCGCTTAATGGCCGCACATATAATCCAACTTTCTTTAATCAAGAAGTAAATCTTCCTTTGGAAATACCCTATCATCTTTTTCTGGAATGTGGTTGCACTTATTTAGAATACGAATATTGTTCGATGAACGCACTTTTAGAGGAAATGTGAAATTGTTAAGAAAGATATTTATCTAAAAGTTATATTTCCCGTCTTATGAAAATTTACACTGTAACACTGATATAAAACTCCAACTCCATTGAGAGACAGAAATTATTCATACAACCATTCACGAGACCAAAAATTTAAGAATGATGACGAAGTGAAAGAAGAGGTGCGTGCTCGTAGAGAAAACGAGGTCTAACCAAAAATGCTTCTTCTTGATTTA
Source organism: Anoplophora glabripennis (assembly GCF_000390285.2). Lineage (NCBI taxonomy): Eukaryota > Metazoa > Arthropoda > Insecta > Coleoptera > Cerambycidae > Anoplophora > Anoplophora glabripennis. Next base: position 769,058 of record NW_019416232.1, on the reverse strand, counting down.
TGCATAAAAAAGTTAATACGAATATGTGAATTGAGTACCGTAGACAAAAGTGACCGTAGCGAAAATCTAGATTATTTAAATCTCTAATTGAATGAAATGTTCATAATAATAAATTTGCTGTTCCTTCTTGAAATATATTTTCAAGTAGAGTTTCCAGCAACAAAAAACTAAGAACAAGATGTATCTACAGTGAATCTCAATATTGTTTTCTGAAAAAAAAAAAAAAAAATGATTAGGTATATTCGTGAATATTTGAGAAAACGTTATTCCTTATAAAAAATCATGTTCGTCTTCAAGCTCTGAAATATGTTATTATTTTCTTGATTTTTTTATAGAGGGTGTTAAATTTTTAAAGAAATTTAAGTATCCGCAAGCAAAGCTTGCATTTTTTTTAAATATGGAAGAGTGTCACCGAGAGGTAGGTATCGTTAGAAAATTCCAAGAAAGTGATAAATACGAAGTTTCAACTGTTTTGTAAAAAAAGGTATAACCTTATATCGTATTAGTTAGACGGTGGATACATTTATTATTTCCGTAATTAAGCTGAAAACTGATTAACGAATGATAAAACTCATTGAATTCAGGCCTAGACTTCTGGGAGGTCATAAAATTTTACTGCATTATCCCATTCTGTTATTAACTTAAGTCCGTGTTGTTGAGTTCTAGTTAAGTGAAATCTCACATGGTATTGTAACTTTAGACTAGATGTCTCCTAATACGTTAACATCTCTTAGGCACAATTCTCGATATATCAAAATAATTGTGCACTTTATAAATACTTTAAAATTTTTCTAAAAAATTGGGATTAAAGACAAGTAGGATTTTTTCTTAATACTATAATAAATATTTAAAAAAAAAATTTTTCCGATAACCATCCAATTCACATCAACATTAAGTTTTATCATACATTTAACCATTTTTGAAGAAGCAACAAAAGGGAAAAATATGTTTTCTTTAAATTTATTCAAAAAAAGCAAGGAACACACTTGGGTTGAATATCAGAAATACTGAACAACTTGTGAACCCTATAAACAACAACAAAAAATCAATTTGATTTTTTCTACATATGTTAGGTAAGTACTTCACAATCATTTAGCTATTCAAAATAATCGGTAACATATTAGCCTGCTACGCCGAATTAAATTTGAAACGTTACCAGTAAAAAATACAATTGATTTCAAAAGGATTTTTTTACTTAAGGTTACATACCGAAATCTCAAAACTTATTCTAGAATTATTGCTATATTTTTAAATTTATTTATTTTCTATTACTTAATCCCATGTATAACCATTTTACAAAACTGTGCTTTACCGATGAATCATGTTATTTCCAGTGAGATCTAGCGTTGCACCAACACAAGCAACTCGACGAGAAATGTCGCCTTGTGATATGTTAAGTAGCCGTCTTTTGTTACCGCGGACACGAAACGTTAATAACCGCACTTTTTCTAGAATTTGACCCGTAAAATGGAGAAAGTAATATTGCTACTAAACACTCAGCTATTAAACCGAAGTATCGCTAATATCTAGGCATTTACGGTATTACGTAAAATTCTGTATCAGTGAAATTATGTTCAGGTTGCGTGACATATGCATCCATGGTAAAATTTGTCTATAGAAAAGGAAAAAGGCAGAAAAACAACCAAAAATCATGGGAAAGATTTTTAATTTTAATATTTGCCCAGTTACATCAGAATAAAAAATATGAGCATAAGAATAACAAAAAAAAATTTATAATAATTATAATTTTAGAACTTTATCTTATTTAGGTAGTATTTCGAATAATATTTCAAAAATTTTAACTAAAAGTATTCCTAATCTCAAAATTTCCTTTAAAGTAAATAAGTCGATTCGTTCAAAATTTTCAAAAGTTAAAGATTCATAGGATAAATTGTCAAATAGCGGTATATATTTGTTAGCTTGTAATGGTTGTCCCGTCACCTATGTTGGTAGAACCATTAGATCATTAAATATTCGTATTAATGAATATTTAAAAAGACCTGAGAAGTCAGCTTTTGGGCATTATATTAATTTTACTAACCATTCATTTTCACCTTTAAACAATAGCAAAATTCTTCATAATATTCATAATAATTTTGATATTCATAAAATTAATTTATTGGAAGACTTAGAAATTCTAAGAGAAGTTAAAAGGAACCCTAATAACTGTGTTAATACTCAAGTCAATTTAAATTGTAATTTTAAACCTTTATTCAAGTATCTTTGGGAATCTCATTAATTCACATCTGATATTTTGTTATTAGTATATTGGTAGTTTTACTTTAAAAATTTTTTGTTTTCACTTAGTTGGTAATTCGTAGAATTGTAGAATGTCAATTTTCAATTTCATTTAACATTTAACTTCACTTTATTTCACTCCACGTGTTCGACATTGTTAGTCAATTTCTGTTTCTTTCTCTTGTTATTTACCAGTAATTGATGTTATATTTAATGTTGTATATTGTTATGTCGAACTTATTAAGATTTTCAACGTTTCCTAAATATTTTTTGGTATCTAAAATTTAACGTAAGTAAAAATTTTTTACTTTATAAAATGTCAATTCAACCTCTTGTTGATATTTTAGGAATAGCTCCGATGATGACTATGTAGTCGAAAGCGCTCAGCTAAGATTTTAATAAAAATTTTATAGTCGCTTTAACATACAAATTTCTTTGGCTTTTCTTTAAATAAGAATAACTGTTCATAATTAAGAATTTTTAAAACATTTGTCTTTAATTCATCAATTGTATGCTACAAAACAGAGAAAAACATCGGTTTTTTTGTTGATACATTAAAATTGTCATTATTTTCATTTTACATTGCAACAATATCAGAATAAAAAAGATATTTTTAATTAACAACACCTAGTAATTCTAAACATTGCTGTGAATATTGTCCTACTTTCTGAACAAGTTTTGAATAAGAAAATAGATTTTAGAATTGCAATATAATAATAATGTTCAAAATTATCATCTTTAACCACCTGAACTTCTATTTTGTACCCTAAATATTTCATAAGTTCCCACAGGTAGAAATCGTATGGATTTATATCTGACAATCGGGCGTACCTTAAATCCAGGTCCATTGCGTCCGATCTCGCGTCTGAAGTATGGCGGAAAACTATCATGCAAAAACAACTAACATGCCTTGTCAAATATTAAGTGATAATTTCTGCAAAAGGACAGAGGCAAGCCATTTTATAAAAAATGCAAATATTGTACTAATTAACATATGTGGTAGAATAAGAGATGAATTAGGATACCATTAACAATGCCCACTCAGAAGGTGATATCTGTGTTGGAAATTCATTCATCTCATGGGGTCTTCCATGGACCATACGTAGCTATTACGAAAGTTGTTTTCAACTTCTTTCCAATTACCTAAATGTTGCATTATTTTGTTTTAATAGCCTTCCTTAAAAAAGCAACTCTTGTACAAAGCTATTGTGTTACGGATATAGCCGTGTAGAGTTTTGGTTGTTCTTCAACAATGTTGAGAGTTTCTTCCTCATTTTTGCCTCTATAGCAATCTTGACTTTATCCATTGTGGAAAGTCAGTAAATAATCCAAAATATTGTGCAAACTATTAGAACAAATATACAGGATGATTCACTTTTTATGATTAGGACTTTAACCATCGATAGATTTCGTCAAAATAATGTTATTTTGAAGTATACACTTTTTCTTCCAAAGGCTTCATTTTAGAGATATAAGCTCTTGTAGAAACATTTTTTTTGTTTTTTTTTATTTTTTCTTAAACTATGAAAGCCATTTGTTTTATATTTAGTATGAAATGAACGAATGAAAAGTTCTATTGATTTTACAAATTAATGTGAAAATAGATCAATCGTAGGTGACCGTAAGGACCTTTGATAACCCCCATTTTTAATATAATTTCTACGCCACTGGAAATTTGTAAAAATAAATATAATTTTTTTACATTGCGGTTTATTGTACAGCAAAAAGATATTTATTATTTTTGAATGAAATACTTGGTTTTTGAGAAAAATTGTTTCAAACAAAAAAGAATATTTAAATACTTTATTCCACGACTTTTAAGGAGAAATATGTGGATTCGGATGGATGGCGCTCCGGGTCATTATGGCCTTCAAATTAGGCAGTGGATCGGGGAGCATCGTTGGATTGGACGTATTTTGGAAGTGAATCATGAAGAACCTGGTACCGGTCCCATTGGCCGTCACAATCGCCAGATCTATATACCATGGATTATTTCATTTGGGGATTTATTAAAGAAAGGGTGTATAATTGACCAGTCTGTACTTTTGAAATATTAAGAAGAAGAATTGAAAATAATTGTAAAACTTTTAAACACAACCCCAATATGATTAAGCTTATTTAGGAGATTAGATAAGTACTTTACTCTTGACAATTTTTGAAAATTTATCGTAAAAACACCCTGTGCATTAATTAATTGGAAGAATTTTTTCAACTACTTAGTTTAAGGCCAAGCAGAGAAGAAACCCAGAAGCTCAAATTTCAACTCGAAAAATGTTTGTCATTTACACCACACAAGCACTCAATCCGTGGACACATTGTATATTTCTTCGAAATCGCAAGAGACTTCCTAAAACTTTAACTTCCTCTTGTCATACATTATGTTACGCAAAAAAAAATTATATACTAAGGGACTATTTTCATAATACATATTGTAATTATAACTGTAGAATTTTGGAAATCAAATCTGTAGAGGAGATAAGAACAAATCTAAAAAAATCAAATAGTTGTGGAATACTGCGATTTTACAATTTGTGCAAGGCAGTAAGACAGTTTTAATTTAATACATAAAGAACTTTAATTTATTAGTGAACAATAAATGGAACTGATTATTTTTCTTAAATAATAAACAGTATCATTGTATAAGAAACAACTTCACTGTCATTTAATGTAGAAAAATGCTGAAAAATACAAAAAATATATTTTATTTCTAATTAATTTTCTGTTATCTCATTCTGACTTCAACTCTTATTGTGGTTGATTCACCGACAGTGTCAATAACTACTTTTCACTAATTATACAGACACTGCAAAACATGAATATAAAATTGTTTAGTCAATACAATTGCGGTAAAAATGCATAGATATAGGTTTTTATACATTTTATTTCAGTTAACACCAGTTTTTAATTTTCCTATAAGTTATAAACTATAAAACCCCAGTAAAAGCGGAAATACTTTCTATTCCAAAAAGTAGTGTTTTAATGTACACATAAATAAAAGTAATAGTTATAACTGAAGTATAAATTGTAGAATTGAACTTGGATACTACATATTTATTTAAATGAACTTGATAGTAGAAGGAAAGTAGGTACATCCAATGCAAAATATTACCATCTATTACCGTCTATTACCATCTAATTTGAATAATACACAGAAACATCACTATTTATTATTATATAGATAAATAAAAATTATTTTTTTAATTCTTTTATAGGAATCTTATAGAGATGACCACAACTTTTTAACCGTTTCTAAGAGAAAAAAAACTTTGTGACAATAGGTCAATTTTTAAAGCTATTCCAAAATATTAGGGGATTTTCAAGAGATCTTTTTTTAAAAAATTAATTTTGAGGATTGATTGTCGTAGGAACTTTTACCATTTTTGTGAATAAGAATATACCTTAATGTGTTTGCACTTTATTTGAGTTACCTTGTGTACAAAAATAAACACATGAAATTTCTTAAATTATGGGTAAATTACATTGAGAAAATTGATGTATATAATGAAGAATTTTTGATAAAGAAATATATTAAAAACCGTAAGGGCAAGTTCAGACAACTACTTCTTAATTTTTATTAATTGTAATAAAACAAAATGTCTGGTGACTAACAGATAAACATAACTACATATTTCGGTTAAATATTAATAAGCAGTTGCTTGAATGAAAAATAATTGAATCAAAAATATAATTAACTTGAACAAAAAATATCTCTAATACAGTTTTTAAACTTTGGCAAAGAAAATAATTTGCGTTCAGTAGGAGCAGAATTGTATAACTGTAAATAATAATTAAATTGAAAAAAAGACTAAAGCTTCACATAAGACTACCTTAAAATGATACTCGAACTTCTTTCTGTCTGGTATTGTTATTTGTTGCCTATCTACTGCTACATCAAAAGTATTTTAAAGTTTATTTCTCACACTTCTGATGACAATTATAATAGCATGGCCGATATAAAATTATACAACATTTAGTGTATTTTTGGCACATAATATTTTTTTGAAAAATGAAAATGAATTTTAGAGAGGTTTAAAAAGGTAGGACAGTCAACATATACAGACTAAATAACAAGGGTCCCAAAATAATACCTTGAGGAGACCCTCTGAATAAAAGTATTGGAACATTGGAAGCCCACTGTTTCATTAAAAAATCTGATTATATTTGCTCTCAAATAATGGAAAGCTTTCGTAATTTAAACCAATTGCTGTTATTAACAGTATTAAAGGACTTGCTGAATTAAGTCTGTACTGTTTCTATAACAGTCACAAAATATCTATTTGCTGCCCTCCACCTCTTTTTACTGTTTATCGTTAATTTGCAAACTTAGATTTACTCAATTATTATTGTTGTTGTTTTTTTACACCTTACAAAATACCACTTTTCAAACGAATTATTGAGCAATTAACATAAGTTTTGTCATTTTCATTTATTTTTAGGGTATTCCATGATTATTCATGATATCATTTGCTATTGTGTATTTAATTAGGCACCTATTCCCTAACAGTTTTAAAATAAGTAACTTTCGAATGGAATTATTCGGCGCCGTGTCTAATATTGTTCCGAGACAAACGATATAAGAAATGCATCGATCAATCTATCCGGTCAATGACATGTACGTTTTTTCTATTTCATCCTAAATTACTTCTGGATGTTGTATGGAACGCCTAGAAAGAAATTCCTTTTTTATGAAATAATATCTTCGTTGCACCTATTTAGAAGAACATGACGCTAATAAATCAAATTAGAATACATAATAGTTTCTTATAATATAATGTACCGATTAATCTACCTCGACTATGTATTTAAATGTGGCATTTTAGTGTTACAGGGTTTTTGTTGAGAAAAATATAATTTAAATTTGTCACGATAGGTTATATCCGTTGGTCACAAGTCAACTAAAAAGTTAACTGTCATGCAAAGTTCTTTTTGAGCCCATGTCATAACTTCAGCAGGTAGTTGCACGGATCATTTTGACCATTGAGAGAGACTGGTTTTCGAAATACTGAAGGTTGAAGTTTAAATAAATCTATAATATATTTATTCGGATTTTTTTTATATAGGTATATTTGATAGGTTCACGAATTTCAACTCACTGATTATTTGGGAAAATGGGATAAGTGTAATTCGTTGTATAATTCTTAATAATTGAATAAATCGAAATTAATAATAATATTTTGTCTCATTTTGCAAAATATTCCAAATGCAATTTTAATTCGAATGTATTCATCAAAGTCCAAAAAAAAATCTATAGTGCATCTATACATTAAAAATTATAAAGCACCTACTTATATGTGTTACGTAAAATTAACAGAATCAATCTCGAAAACCGCTTTCTAGAGTAGTGTCTTCATGTTAAAATTTAAACTGATCTTTTGAATTCAATGAATCAAAGTATTTTGGATACACTGGTCTAGTCCACAGCTCAACCCACTTTTTTGTGGTTCTGTGTTATTTTTTATTTACGTGTATTTTTTTATTGTCTATAACTTGGTATGACATTGTAGTATTAGTTGGTTTTCATAATGAGTATAGATAACAATTAAATTATTGTAACTTTAATTAAAGGTTGTAATCGGTCATTAGACTTGTTCTGTATATACAATATTTCATTAAATAAATAAATTATTGCCTTACAAGAATACCTCACACGTTATTTTATGGGCATATGTTAAAGTCTAGGAGCCAGATAGGGTTCTGTGGCCAATCAGAGTGTCTCGGCTGCAAACAACTTATTCTTAAGTATTTTGACCTCCTGAATCGAAAAAACTTGGTAGCAAGGCCTGAAGGTGGTCAGTTTAATTGTTATTAACAAATTAAATCTTTAAATGGCTGTAAAAAGTGTATTTTTTATAGCTAGTACAATTTTTTATTGCGTTAATAGATACGTTTTCTCATAACAAACATATATTTTTTGAAAATTAAGAAAATATTAACTTTAACCAGAGTTATTGCAAAAGTGCAAATATCCATTTTCCAAATACATTTTCCGTTTCCGCGCGCACCAATTTTACCATATCTCTGGTTCTATTGGACGGATTGAGACGCACGATATCTCATTTTGAAGCTTGAACTTTATTTTGCAAGATAAGTAAGTTCCATTTATTAATTTGTTTATTTAACAATTAATGGCAGCTTAGAAAGTTGTGAAGTTTCAACAAAAATGCTGGTTTTATTTGTTTATAAGGCTTTTTTATTATTCAACGATAAAAAGCCAAAAAGTTATCGGATATTGTTCCCCGCATCCTAACAATCATTTCATGCCTTATAGTTATTAGTTTTTATTACTACAAACACCATTCGGCTTTGCAGGAAGATCCTACAAACTATTTGATCCATTTTGGAAAAGGTAAAATGTAGTTCATTGTAAATTTCATTGTCAAGGCATTAATAAAATTAATCATATAACCGGTAGTTTAAATATTTAAAAATGTACGTGTCATTTTATTTTATTCAGGAACTATTATCGAAGCAAATATTAAAATGGCAGAAAAAGATTTAAATTCTTAAAGCAAGGTAGGTACAACCAGTAAGATGTTTGATGACCTACGAGTATACTATAAGAAAAACTAATAACTATAAGGCATGAAATGATTGTTAGAATGCGAGGAACAATAGTCGGTAAGTTTTTTGGCTTTCCATCGAAGTTGAATAATAAAAAAGCCTTATAAACAAATAAAACCGACATTTTCGTTGAAATTTCACAACTTTCTAAGCTGTCTTTAATTATCAAATAAATAAATTAATAAATGGAATTTACCATCTTGTAAAGATGGAAAAGAAAATGTATGATATTTGCACTAAATTTGCAATAACTTTTGTTAAAGTTAATCTTTTTTTAATTTTCAAAAAAATATATATTTGTTATGAGAAAACGTAACTATTAACGCATAAAAAATTGTATTAATTTTAAAAATAAACTTTTTACAGCCATGTAAACATTTAATTTGTTAATAACAATTAAACTGACCACTTCCAGGATTTGCGACCTAGTTTTTTGGATTTAGGGGGTTAAAATACTTAAGAATAAGTTATTTGCAGCCGTGGCACTCTTGATTGGTCACGAAACCCTATCTGGCTCCTAGATTATTAGAGACAGTCTCTTGCCATCGAAGTATTGATGATGGAGATTATTATTGCAGAAGCTATTATTTACAAAAGCAAAATCACTCATCTATTATCTACTTAATAACTACGGAGTAGGCAGCGATTTAATGCCAATTCATACACTACAGTATTAAACAGATTAGATCGATTTTACTTTAATTAAATTTAATAACGAGCTCTTCGTATGTATAATTTGTCAAAAATGTGCATGATTCCGTATACGAACAGATTTTTGTACAAATTCGTTCCCAACATAACTAAACTCATATAAAGTATTGATTACAGTATGTCCATTGACCGGACGAAAAGGAAAAACCAAGAAGAATCAGAAGATTTTTCTAGGAATTCCAGAATTTATTCTTCAGATGACGCATATTATTTAAATAATTAGTATCGCTTAGATAGATTTACGCTTGAATTGCTAATAATTTACCTATTAATTATAACACTGTAATCTGTTGATATTGTTTTATTTTGTTTTACTATATTGACCTCCATTATTCCATAGTACCACCACCGTACAGTCAGGATCTTCAGTCGTAATAAATTTTAGTAATTTAATAAAAATAAAGAAATAGAAAAAATAAAGGGAAAAATTCGCAAACCCATGGCGATATCTAGCAAAAGTTATTCACACTCAACCATTTGTATGCGATAGCATGAGATTTCAAAATGCATAAACAACAACAGACAATCGCTCAGAAAAGAAACAATAACACAATTAAAATAAAATACAATTACCTAACAATAATCAACAGTTTAAAATAAACATCTTCGAGTATAAACTATAAAATCAGCTGTCCACTCAATAGATATGATTTAAGTTTATACTTGAATTTGTTAATATTAAAAAATTTAAAGTATCAGGAAGAGAATTGTATAAAGTAATAGAATTATAAGTAAAATATCTTTTAAATAGGACACTACGTTGATGTGGCATTGTAAAGGTATTTTTAAATCGGATATTCCTCGAATAAACATTAGAACGTTTAATAAATTTAATTTTTTTTAATGATAAGAAGGAATGGTTAAAATTTTATGCACAAGATTGCCAAGATGGCGACGTCGACGATTCTCCATGTTGAGCCACTTGATTTCTACAATTTTGTGAGAAATATGATACAATTTTCTTAATCCATGTACAAGTCGACAACATGAATTTTGAACTTTTTGAATTCTATTATTTTTTCTTGTATATACTAAGGCATGAACCATAGACATAATCACAGTAATTAGGACAGAACAAGTGACTCACATAACATAATTTTAAGTCTTTTATTCAGAATATGACTACTATAAATTAATCTAAGCGAAGAATAAGATTTTTGGAGTAATGTTTTCACATGCTGATTGAATCGTAAGTTACTGCCAAGAGTCACTCCCAGATTTCTTACACTATCAGTAATAGGAATTGGAATACAATCAATTATAATATTAAAGTTGAGTCTTAATATTTGTACCTTTTTCTTGGTACCAAAAAAAATTATTTTTGATTTGCTAGAATTTAATTTTAAATTATGTTCACAGTTTGTAACTCAGAGCTGACAATATTGCATGCTTGATCCAGATCATTAATATTAAAATGATAATATAGTTGAGTATGATCAGCATAAGCTTGTACTTTACACTGTTGAATTGATTCTAAAATGGAAGCAGTGTAAATTATAAAAAGTAAGGGACCCAAAATTGACCCCTGGGGTACACCAGAAAGTATTTCTAAACTATTAGGTATATTGTAATATAACAACCCTAGGTTCGACAAAAAATAAGTAAACGTAGTTGTGGCCAAAAATATGTGATCGTCATAAGGACTACCTACGTTGTGTGTATCTATTTTTAATTGACCGGAAGGCGCTGGCTACTAACTTTGTAGAGGGGATGTATGGTTTAATTATATAAAACAAAAGCAGAGTAAATACACCTAACCTTTATTTACATACAATTCAAATTAAACATGTGACAAATAGAAAGAACAACAAAAACATTAACAACCATTAAACATAAAAGGAGAGTGCCAGGCTCACCTAGAGCTCCTGTGGGGAAAGAGCATGGCAGAGAAACCCACGATCGTTGCTCTTACCACCCAAATATAAATACAAAACAACCGCTAATCAAAGGCATAAATTAAGAACCTTTGCTAATGATAAATAAGTCCTGTCTCATTTAATGTGTCACTAAATGTCATCTGTTAACCCCATATTAGTCATACACACTTCCAAGTAAAACTGGAGAGATTTGGTGTTAGTTAGCCGGCAGAGCCGGAAGGTACTGAGGTCCCATCATACGGGAGGCTACTCAGCTAAAGTTGAGATTTCGGAAGGTCCTTCTTAACACTGGAGTCCCATACGGGAGGCTATCCAGCGTAATCCAGATTCATTCCGCACGGGCGAAAATGTTAGTAACTGCAACAAGGCTCGTATAGACGTGTGACATAAAGTGGACACAAGAAATCAAAGAACAACATGATCTTGTTTAAAACAAGTTAAATGTGAAATAAAGAAGTCGTTATTGCACTATCTGGGCGGTCTCGACAAAATACATATTTGAACATGTCATAAATAATGAACAACCTTAAATAATAATTGTAACAATTTTATATTAGAAAAATATACGCCCCTAAGCGTAAGACAATGAAGGCTAAACATATACAGAATTATTATCATGAGACATCTATATTTTACGAACAACGTCATCATTACAAAAACAAGTTAGCTGTAAAACAAAGGAGTCATTATTGTAAAGTCGGGGGCGCCCACGACGATATACATATTTTAACATGAAATAAATAATGAGCAATCGTTAATAATAATTATAACAATTTTACCTTAGAAAAATATATGCCCTTGAGCATAAAGCAATGGAAGCTAAACATACAAAGAATTATTATCATGAAACATCTATAAACATCACAATCACAAGATTACATAGAACAATTAACAACAAAGTACTTAAAGAATATTACCTGCTAACTAATAACACTTTAAACAATTAATTTTACACTACTTTGTCACACTGCCCGCCGATCGTCTTACTACCCATCTGCACACTGTTCTCACTTCAACTACCTATCTTCGACTAACTAGGCTTCCTTCCAGAATTTTCTACCTAAGTGCCTGTTTTTTGTGCTTCCTTCTACCAACCGTTATTATTACTTTTTCATTGTTATACAACACCTATGTAACAGGTGACGTCGAAGTTGATAAGATAAGTACGGTTTTGCACAATATAAAATGTTATTAACACATAAGTACATGTTGCGATCTTCCATGTAAATAAGAATTAATAAGATCTAAAGTCGGTTCATCAAACCCATAGTACTTAAGTTTAGAACAAAGAAGCTTATGATTGATTGTGTCAAAAGCTTTAGAGAAGTCCAATAAAACTAAAGCACTAACTAGTCCCTTGTCCTGTGCTTTTATTAAATCATCAGTGACGGTAATTAGAGCAGTTGAATTACTATATCCTTTCCTGAAGCTACATTGCGATTGAGGTAAGAGACTATTATTTACAAAATAGTCATAAATTTGATTATATAACAATAAATTTTGGAAAGCGCAGGTAGTATACTAATTATTCTAAGATCAGAGAACGATTCTGGATTATTTTTTGTGGGTATAGGCAAGCCGATCGCCTTTTTCCACAAACAAGGAAAGTATTCTCAATACAGCAATTAATTATATGAGTAACATACGGATCAATAAATGGACTACAGTATTTTAACATAGTGGGAGATATTTTATCGACACCAAATGCATCTGTTTTGATACTATTAAGAATGGTATGAATCTCATCAACAGTAGTCAAAGCAAATTTGAAAGATAGACTAATATCACGTACATTATTGTCATAAAAATTAATTTGATCATCACAATTATTAGAGATATTCCGCAAAAATAAAGCAAAAAAAGTCATTAATTTCATTAGGGTCAGCCATCTGAGGTGGCAAAATAAAATTTTTACAAAATCGAATATTGAGAGAGTCATGAGGTTTCCAAGTCCGTTTACTACTTTTTTTGAGAAGCAATAAATTCCAAGTACCCTTTTTTTTCTTGTCGTACCATAGAGACACAGTAATTTCGTAAATTTTTATATTGTAAGCAATCAATGTCCTCGCGAGTACGTTTAAAATTTTGAAGTGCCTTATCTCTTTGTTTCATGATTAATTTTAGATTAGGAGTCAGCCAAGGAGCTCGAGGTTTAGTAACCCTTACTTTTCTTACAGGAGCATGTTTGTCAAAAAGGCTTTTTCCACATCTACGGTCTTTACTGACCGTGGACGGGCGTGTTTTCTAGTATGAGCTAAAACAGTCCCTTTTTTCTGGAAATCTGGAATCATTTTACTATATCGCCTTGCTGATGCTAAAGTATCACATCTACATTCTCCATTATACCAAATGCATGTCGACCAATTCATTTGAACTGACTGATTATTCGACAAAAATTAATACAATTGTTATGATATATTGTGACAATTAAAATTTGTTGTCAAATTATAATGAAATCATAGTAGCATTTTCATGTTAATATTTTTAAATTTACGTCTGCTGCTTTGTGAGCAACGAGCTTCATCTTTCGATTTTCAACTAGATGGTATACTAGTTGAGCTACCCCCATTTTTTTCCAAGAGGAACTCGCTCACTAATTACATACAATGAATATAACATAAATAGGTACTAGTTTCGAAATTTTCTTTAATCGACACATTTTTCTATAGAAAAGTTTAGCTCGACTGGCCCAAATTTTTTTGAAATATTGAAAAAGTTTTCATATTTTATATATTGGAAAGAAAGAATCATAAAACATATTTATCTCAATCATTCTCTACATGAACGACCAATATTAACAAACTTATCCCAACCACTGATAAATGTAACTGTTTCATGTCATGTAAAGCAATCAGCCAAAAGTTGTAATCTGCATTACTAAGAGCTAAAGCAAAAGCAATGTACCTACCGCTCATATTGAAATGCATTTTTGTAATTCGTCTGTATTTAAGTAAATAGGCAACGATTTATCAAAAAGCAGAATTCATTTTTATCTCTACAAGAGTTGCATAGTACCATTGTAAAACCATTATGGTGTTATTTTCTGTGCAATCTTTTCCAACTTGCATAATATAAACGTACCTATATTTGATAATGACTTCCTTATTGAACTTTTCACATTTCTTTAACATTTGCCGAAGATATGAGCAAAGAGCAAAGCATGTCATGGGATCATTTTGTGCAACAATTGCAAAAAGGTATTATGCTACCGCACTATAGGACTGCACCTATATTACCGTGCTTGATAACGTTTGGTAGGAGATTTCAACGCTCGGTCGTATTGGAAACTCTCTATTTGAGTTATTAAGTTCAGTGCATAACCTACCGCGATAGAAACAAGTATTGTGGTGTGCAATTGTTAGTGCATCAGCAGCAAGCGGTGAGTGTTGCGATTAATTTTAAGTAAATATCTATAAACATATTTTAATATGTATTCAGTAGTTATCTACCATCTATTTTTTAATCATCTATTGAAAAAGACTCTATGTTTAAAAAGTGAACAGTTTTATACTAATCAATCACCTGCAAAGATCTATAGCAGGTATCTTTTACTATAAGTATTAAGTCTAGACGTAAGTACATATTTTTTATATTCAATTGCCTTTTTTGTTCTTCTTAGTACCTACTTAAATTTTGTTTACAAAGCAACACAAGTTACCCTCGTTTACCATCTGAAAAACTGCATTTATATTTAAAATTTAAGTACCTAAATTTTTATTATTTCTAACAGTATTATAGATAACTAATTGATCGGTATTAATAATCATAAATTGTAATACTTATATACAGATCTTTACTAACCTTAATAATGAAATATTTTTGTTATTGCTTGCACTACCAAACAAATCTACAAAATGATTATATAAGAGCGCCTTTCTAAAATGTCGAATGCAGAAAACTTTTGAATAAAATACTACCTACCTGTTTTTTAAACAGTCTGTGAATGAGGCGTGAAATTTTCTTTACTGATACATTTGTGTGTTTCCAAATGGTTGTGTTTCTTGCCATTGCTTTCTTTACATATATTTTCAACCCTGACAAATTGGAAATAAGGAACCAAATTTTATGCAATGTAGAAACGTAATTTTATGGATAATATTTACTTAATTGGCAAGAAATTTTGAATGATTGTTTCCTTTCCGCTGAATTTAAATTATTGATCAGTTACATGTTTCAGTAGAGTAATAGTTGCAAAATAGATAGTTCTTCTTTTATATCGATCTCTTTGATTGTTAATAAAACATTATAATCTTTTAACCATTTTACTATTTTATAAAGTTGACTGATACTACTAGATTGTACAAACTGTTATTAAATAGCATATTTCATTACAGTTGCATTGGGGTGTTGACATTTTAACTTTTTATTAGAAGTAAGATTCATTTTACTTAGGTATATCCTGTTCTTTAATAAGATCTAAAAAAACTGGACTGATTCAAATCTCCAAAGAGTATACGTCAGTGAACTCTTGCAATGACAATAGAATGAAAGCGCATCAGATGCTTCCTTTAGCTATTTTTTTAAAGATCATTAAAGTAAATTTAAAAGATAAAAAAAATTTTTTTTATTTATATTTTTATTTTTTTTTTACAAGAAATTCCAGTTCTATATTTCTTACATTTAATAATTATTTTTACTGTCAATTGAAAGGCTTCTACTTGAATAAAAATAAATTGAATCCTTTTTTGGCCAAAAACCTGACAAAAATTTTTCAACTTCAATAAATACAGTGACACTATTTATTGCCAAAAAAAACATTGTCTAAAATGTTGTGTAATAAAAAAGCTGTTTCCTAAAAGACAGAAATCGACTCAAGTTCAATGTGATCTTTTTTTTTGGCTAAAAACTGACCAAAATCTTACACTTTCGATCAGTACAGTGAATCGATAACACTTGCAAAAACAAACATTATCTGAAATAGTGTGTAATGAAAAAGTTCTGTTTTTTAAAGTACAGTGTTATGAAAGAAAACATTACTTAATATATTTTACAAGTTTGCAATAAAAACTACATGTGGCAATTTTCTGTACTTGCTTTAGTAACAGAAATTGTTAAATGAGTTTATTTTCATTATATCAGACAAGTTAAAGTTCCTATCCGAGACTATATTTCTTCCAAATAAAGTATTTATTTATGCAGTCTGAGGACATGGCAAAAATTAATATTTCGAGTAGTTGCTACAGATAAAGGTGTTTGAAAAATACTGCTTATTTGTTTAAACTTGGTTTAGAGTTAGATTTAATACGTAAATTTAAAATTGATCTACTGATCAAAAATTTAATTTTCCTCTCATATTAATATGGAAAAAAATAGCTTGAGTTGTAAATAGAAGCCTACTGCAATTTTCATTTATCATCGTACTTCTAAAATAGGTAGACAATAATTCACTTATTTTACTTTAAACGTAGTAAGATAGTTAAACTTAAATTTAAACGTATCCCAAACATTCTTACTAAATAAGCTAAAGTATGTGCTCTCTGATATCAAATATCAGGGTATGCTAAGGAGCTTTTTTAATTTTAATTGCTGATACACATTTATTTTGCTATTGCTATTTCATTTTATTAGTGTTGCATGTCAATAAAAATATTATTTCTACATGGAGATTACAGTGGGTTATAATCAACTTTTGGTCAGTCCTTAGTTTTCTTTTTCTAAGACTAGTTCTCTTTCTCATTTATATGAACTTAAACATTTATTCAGCTCATAGAAGCGAATGCCAGATAAAATTTACAAAAATATCTTAGGTTCCAGGATGATTGTAATAGTTAAAGTCTTTAGGGTATTATATGGCTAAACATGTAATAAGTTTGACAATATGTATGTACATCAACACAGAGCATTATTATCCTATAACACCCTTGATCTCTTCAATGTTTAATGAACCTACAATTTGTATTATTGAATATACATATTTATAGAGCCTTATGACATTCTTTCTCATTTAATATATCTCAAACTAGGATGATTATTGCAGAATAACACTTTGTAGGACATTAAAATAATTATACAATTGACATTGATCTCTACTACGAGAAACGGTTAATTTGTTTTTTGAAATGAACTAAGAATTAAAACATATTTATTATCTGAAAATCCTTGAATATTCTGAAAAAGTGCAGAGTTGTATTTTTTATGATAAAATAAATGGAGCTTCAAACAATACATATGGGACATAAAAACGTTTTTGAAAGCGGATATTGGAAGTGATAGTGATCATTAGTTTTATAGTTTCGATCTCTTAATAGATATTTTCTATTTAGTAACATTTATTTAGAAAGTTTTATGAGATTATAAAATTAATGTGTCTAAATTTAAAACCATAAAAACCACAATATAGATATGCATATTAGATTGCCATATTTGCGACGTGTCTGCATTTCTTTTATTTATGTGAAACAGTCATAAAGTAACAATAGTTTCAAATTTGCTCACTTAATTTTTTTTTACGAAGTACATATGAGTTTTTCATAATATTTTTTTTTGCTTATATTGTGAAACAAATCAAAGTTAGGTTCAGTCATATTTTCTTCTTTTGTAGCTAATAGACTTTTTCACAAATTTTAATTTTGCCCTAATGTGTACAGTGCAATGTATTTTCTTAAATTATTATTATTTATTTATTGTTATCATGTTAAACCCTAGAAAAATCGATTTAAAGTTTAACAATCGTAGAAAATTGACGTCACGTTTAAACGAAGTAATATTGTCAAATCTGCCAAGCCAGTTATGACTAAGTAGTTTTGTAGTGTTAATGATGCCATCGGATATTAATATAATTTGTAAACACATTTTGAAAACTTGACAACATTGATTTTGAATCAAATCCCTTTAATAATTTTATCATTCTTTAAATTTATTTGCCCAAATTTTATCACAAAATGATTTATTTACTTTTATGTTGTAACGCATTGTTGAATCAAAATTTCTTTCCCAAAACCTGAAATTAAAAAATCGAAAATACTTACTACCTCTAATTTGATATTCAACGGAATAATTTAACACTTGAATAAACTAATTAAACAGATAAAAAATTTGGTGTAAATTGCCGAAATATGTAAAAGGCGGAATATTATATAATCCTAAATGAGGTTTTAACGTTTTCGTAGTTTTTAGTCATCTGTTGTTGGTGGACGTGACAGTAGTTTGGTTAACAATAAATTTAGATCACAGTGAAATGGCTTCTTCCTGGTGCTTTGAAATGGGTAAAAGTGATACAATTTTTATAAACACACCTCATAATACCCTCTCTAATTTCTTATTATTTATGGTTAGAATAGAAAGATGATAAATTTATACGCCATAATTATTGTGTAACATCTTTGTACTTAAAAGTATATAATCTGGAAATGATGTTTTAAACTACAGGGAAACAATAGTTAAATTACTGAGCAAAAAATTGACTGTTAAATTGTTTACTGAAGAAATATTTTCATTGATCCGCATTTATGAAGGTAATTCGCACTATGCTCAAAATTGTTTAATAATAAACTACTATTTTTCGGGGTTAAAAACATAAAACAAATATTTCCATCATAATGACGGGCAATGATATAGTAAAGTACCGTAGGACGGCAAAGAGTTTTTGTAATCTGGAAAATGACACTCATTTAATGAAACATGCATCACAAACATTGTTTTTAGTTTATCTTTTGTGAAAGACGGCTATTTCTTTGGTACACACTCAGATATTTTATCACAGCTAATCTGTTTTTCAATTCGTCTGCTTTAAATTGGAAATTATAAAGTTGAAATTAACACACATTCTTCCTCTTGCCAATGGAGGGGAACCTCATCCCGCATCTATTAAATAGATATTACCCTGAATAAACAATATCTTACAATATTAGTTAAAAAAACAGAGTCTTGAACATAGTCGCAAATATAAATCCCCACTTATTATCTCTATATTTGTTTCTGAGTACCATCTGGCAATATTTACAGAAGCATCCCCTACCTTCAATCTTAGAATCCGTTTCAGTACCACAAGTTGAGTGCTTCTGCATCCAATTTTGTTTTTCCGTAAATAGCCCATCTTCTGTGGTCTAATGCTTCATAATCGCACATAATATGGTAGGATGCCTTTATTGTTATTACAATGTCTGCACTGTAGATCTTCATCAAACAGTTTAATTTTGTCATTGGTCATCCCAGACTGCAATGTCCAAAAGGCAACTTTCATTGTGCGTAACTGATTCCTGTCTAATGACAGTAGCTCTTCAGTATTCTCTGATTATTGTTAGATGCAGACCTTACCATGTTAATGGCAGTGACTTTTATGATTATATTATTACTTCATCCTGTAATGTTCTTTCACATCGCACGGTTCCGGACCAATACAAGGAATTGACTAAGTTATTAGCTTTTCGTTGACCTCGGCATCTAACAATTATCGATACTGTTGTCCATCAGAACTTTCAGTTCTTCCAGTAATTTCCATACTTATTTGGACCTTCATATTTGTCAATGCGTTCTGGAGGGCTTGACTGACTGTAAAAGTACTGATCCACCTAATACAATGTTTTATTGTACGTACAATACATTACTGGATAGATATTTGCTTGGAAAACGGATATGACACGACACCCTTTGGAATAATAGCAGAACGTTGGTCTAATATTATTATATTTATAGCTATTCAGTGAAGAATATTTTTTTAAATGAGATCTACATCTTAAATTTATACAGTTTTGTATCAGTTTAAAAATCTAGGACGCACTGGAAATTCCTGAAATTGAAAATTACCCATTTTGCTGCTGATTACTATACCTGTTTGTTAAACAATGGAATCTGTCCAAGTGCCTAAAATTGTGGAAACTTTAGGTCCAGTATAAAATTGTGAACATAACTTATAAACAGACTTTATTATTTATTATTAATAATCAGCAATGCCAGTAATTGGTAATTTCTCATATTCAGTCACTTTCATTGCCTCTTACATTTATAAATTAAAACAGAAACTTAACATATCTAAAACTAAAACAGTATGTTGCGTTATAAATTTCAAAGTTATTTTGCCAAAAATCCTTGTTAAAAAAATATAGTAGACCATGAATTAGCAACTGGTTGATCGTAATTTATTCAGCAAGTACCTACATATAGAAAGCTACTATATGTATAAAAAAATAATATACGTATTAACGAAATACAAATTTAACATATGTAAACATAAAATAAAGTAATTTAAGTAATAATAAGTAATTTACCACATATAATTTTCAGTAAACTGTAGCAAATTAATATTACACTGAACGGCCTTAGAAAAGTGATATTAATGGCTTAATGTGTACCTAACAACGAATTCAGTGGCGTACAGTCAAAAAAGGCAAAATATTAAAATTTAGAAAATACCAATACACATTTGAAAGGATTACTCATTTTATGAATAATTTTTACATATTGGCGATAGTTATATAATGGGACGGTAAAAATTTAAGTAAAATTGATAAACCGTTTTTACCATACTCAAATTGTTTTGACATCAATACTGATTGATTAAATGCTTTTATCCAACACTTGTATATAATGATACTATAATTTCTTTGGTTTTAAAGGAATAACATGGTCTATAAGTCACTAGTCAGTTATGACTTATAACCCACTAGTGACTTATAGAAGTCATAAAAAGACAAATGTTTGGTTTATTTTTCTAGTTTTTATTAGAAAACCAATTTGAAACAGTAATAAGTCAACAAATAACCTAAAATGCTACATATTTACAATCTACCTACTTATTAATATTAACATTAACATTTATGGTAAGGCCGTAATTTGATATTTGAAGGAGCACCATAAAAAGTAACAGAAACTATTTTGATACCTGATTCACTTAAAAATTCTAAACATTTTTTTAACAAATTAGCTTTTTCTCCACCACAAACCGTTTGTCAAGAAGTACCCAACAGGTATTTTCCAATGACTATTTATAGCTATAACCATAAAAACAAGGGCTTCCGTAGCTTCAGTACCGACATCGACATATCCAATGAATCGTTTCCAATTCCATTCAACAGGTTGCATTATAGACATTTCGTCAAATACCAAATTGCCCAAAATTTAACTGTTTGTTTCTCTTACTTTCATTTTAATAGCAGCCAATGCTTCATTTGTAAATCCAGGTGTTCCATCTATAGATCTGTACCACTTAGAAATTGTTTTTGTATGCGGCAAAGCCATCTTCTTTCATAATTATAAGCATCTGTTGATTAAAAGCTTAACGTTAAGGCAAACAACCTAAACTCAGGTGAATACTTTTTACGAGATTGTAATTTTCTTGATCTTTGACAGATTTCACCTAATATTCCAGGTGCTGATTCCTAAAAATACATATCGTTTATAGACACAGAAAGAATAAGTATTTTTCAACTTACATGAATGATACGATACATTGAGTCATATTTCTTTTTCAAAATTTTCAGAGGAGAATTAAGACTACAAATTCTGGCTTTTAGACGACCATTGCTTGCTGCAGATTTCGGAACTTTATTGTTTGCATTTTTATTCTTTTCTTACAAATACTCCCTCCCTTGCTCTTTTTGGACTATCCATGTTAGAAGTATGACATTCTCCAAAATATTGTGGATAAGGCCTTTTCCTAAAAATGATAAATATTCTATTCCAGATGTATTTTATATATACTCTTACGATAGTGTTTATATAAAATAAAATGGTAATATATAAATAGAAAATAAGGTAGGATTTTCTTGATATTTTTTAAAATGTACTGAATAAAAAAAATGTTAGATAGGTAAGCAGATAGCGTATTAGTTGTAGATACCATACAAAGGATATATAATTTGTTAATTATATTTTTATAACTTACTTCACGTTTATAATTTTATTACGATTGGGTGAATCCCATTCCTATTTCTGATGCAGATGAATGTTTTTGTGCAGTGTCACCAAATTTCAAATATATTTCAGAAAGATTTGTAGCCTTATTTGTAGTAGATAACACTGATTGAGCACTCAGTGTCGATGTCGATGAATATGTGGATATATTTTCTGGTTTTTGTTGCGGCACGTGCAATGACTGTTTCCTAGGAACATTATTTATAGGGATATTTTCCTTATTAGAACTGTCTGATCTAAATTAAATAAAAAGGTAAAGGGGTACTAGGTAACCGTAAAGGCTTTTTACTTGTATATTTTATTCAATATAAAAGTTATTTTACCTGCTATAAGTAGAAGCTATTACTGGAATAGCTGTCTCTCGCAAGTACTTTATACCTGATGGCATTGTCAGAAAATCAATAATCGCAAAATGATCAGAACAAACAAACATGTTGTCGGTAATATTGACATCATCTAAGGAGAGCTTCCACAAGTTTCTTTGTTCCAGATTCTTAGGAAATCTAAAAAATACTGGTATTACCCATAATATACTTATAATATTACTGAAAAAGGAAAAAATAAGTTGAACAATTAAAAAATATATCATTTTAATAATTTAGGTAATGGGTAGTAGTAGGTAATTTAGTCAGTATTTTATCACTGTAATTAAGTACTAAATGTAAAACACCCTTATGTAATTCCTCAAACGACGCCCATGTTGCTTGTTTACTTACCTGTCAAAAGACCGCTGTCCGCCCTTTTTAAATAAAACTTTACAAATAACACACTTTCTAACCATATTTTAGCACTAAATAAATGTCCATATGTAAAAACTATACAACAATAAGACGAAAATGACATACTAAACACAAATAAACTCAAATACGTTAATAGCGGCTACACACTTTTCCTTTGACAGCTGTCATCGACAATCATCGAAATGCGGACGTAGGCGGGAATATTAATTCAACCAATAGAAATTTGTGTCTCCTGAAGATCTGATTTATTTATGTACATTCGCAAACAAATACATCCAAAGCTCCTTCTAGTGGTTACAATTCGTTGGTACATAATTTAAAACGAAAATGCAGTAAAATGGTAGTTAAACATTAATTGTGCATGACTTTCGAGTAAAAGTTGAGATAATAGCTGTCGATAAGGCAGAATACCCAGAAAAGTCAAAATAGTTCACTGGTGAAAAATGTTATGTCTGATACTATTCTTACAAAAATATGAAACCTCGAATTACAGTAACCTTTAACTTCCTCCAAAAATATGCAAAATATATCACATACACTGTAAGATAGATTGGACTTATTTTCACTCAGTTCCACTCAATAAAGTATCAATTTATGTTCACACCCGATTGAGTGAAATTTTCCTCTATTAGTATGAGTACAACCAAAATTTTATTAGTGAAACTATCACTTTTATTTCAAATATTATCAAAAATGTGTATAATTGTCAAAATGCGCAATATTGATTGAACTCAATAATTTCACTCAATGGATTCAATCAGGACCTTCTTGGTTAAACTCAGACCGATTTATTTACAGTGTATTTAGAATAATTTGGTAGATAGGAACTATTTGAAACAAAGAAATATTTTTGCAGAATTTTAGACGTAACTGATAGGCGTTTGTTTATAATTACTAATAGAAATTCTCAGTACCTACAGTTTATATTTTATTAGAAGTGTCTCTACAATCAGTTTCATAAAATGACATAATAGGCTTTATTGTTGAAGGCGACCTCATAAAATGAAGAATTTTTATTGCCTACCCACATGTGAAGCACAAAAATGTGTATCTATTGAAACTAAAAGTTTCTTTTTCAATTGTTGTGGTAATAGTTATTATAATTTTCCACAAATAATTTGCAATTTTTGATTTTTCAACATGGATATTCCAATGTCCTAAAATTGCGTATCTACGTAATCCAATAAAATGCCGTATTTATTGGCTAATTATTATTAGATTACCTCAATTTGCAGTGCAAAACTTTCCAATGAAGAATTTATTCAACATTTCGTCGATGTTATATAAACAAAGTATTTACTTCTAACCAAAAACGAGTTTATGAAAATTGACATTTCAATCATATAAGTGAAACTGAATATCTACATTTTTTCCAATTTGTATAACCTGCACGTATGTACAGAGTAATGTTAAACAACATTTTACCCCATTTACCGTCTCTACTTTTCAATTTAGAAAAAATAGTAATATGAAAGTTTTAGCAAATTTTCTTGTGATTCCAAAGAAATACAGAAAAAAATCTTCCATATTGCGTTTGCGAAATATAAACCAAAGTTGTGCTTGTTTTTAATGAAACTTAGTGTATATTTGCCACTTTTAATTATATTTTTTCTTATTGCAACAATATGTTTTAATTTACTGACTGTAGAAAAGGTAAAATCAAACATTGCTATAAAATCAGTGCATATTTGTGCAAAATTCAAGTATATAAATCACAAGGCACAGTATTTTTCGACATTCTGTAGATCACAATTACAAAACATTGTTCAAAATAATACCACTGGAAACTATGAAAGACAAATTCAAAACTACCTCCTAAATTACTTTTCAAAATATAAATTATTACAGTGTTTTAAACATTGAAAATTTAAAAAATCACAATTTAGGCTGCACGATTTTTGTTTATAAATATTTTTGGTAGTCAATTTTCATTCAAGGAATGTAATGTTACAAAAGTTGGAAAGCCACGAATTAAATTATCGTCAAACAGGACGGTTTTGTTACAATAATTTGTATATACAAATATAACAGATCAACGAAATAGGAAAATTTTCTTTATTTCATAACAAAATGTAAAATTTGCCTTATTTTCTTTTCTATAAAATAGCAATGCTTAGATATTTTGATATATCAAAGAGGCTGAAAAATATGAGTCCATTAAACTACTAGGAACTTCTACAGTCCATAGTGTACCTACCTTTAGCTTCCCACCAAAAATCCATATAAAAATTTATAAGTATGTACGGAGTCTTCATAAATAATTACATGCCACGTGAGCAGTAATTTTGTTTGGAACAGTAATTTCATGATTTTTTTTTTCATGATTTCTATGACTTACTTTATCGCTCTCACGTAACGGCAGATGGACCATCGGTACATTCCCACCCTGTATGTTAAAATACGGATGATCGTTTAGTTAAAATTGGAAAAAAATTACATAACATTTTAATCGACTGTACTTAATGTAAATCCACGAAACATAAATGTGGGAGTGTTTTCTTTAATCGTTAAAGCTATTATTGACAACTTGATTAAGATTTAGAAGAAATATGGTTTCTTTTACTGATACCATACAAGAAAACATGGATAAAATGGAAAATTAATTTTATTTATGGATTTTGAATAAATATGTAACTCCTTGAAGTTAAAAAAAATCAGTCAAGGGATTCTTCTTTAACTTGAAATATCCCACATGGAGAAAGTAGATTTCACAATAGATTAGAAACTAACATTTCGAATACTGTTCAGTTTTGAGAACATTAAAATTTTGTTAATTGTTTTACTCTATGATAACAGTTTCTAATTTTACCCTAATTATTTGATAAAACAAAATCGAAACGTAGTTGAGTTTATCCTTCAAATTTTGAAATGTATATACTGTTAAATACTCATATTAACATCCCTTTTGTTTATTTCCAGAAATGGCAAATATTGTAATATTGTTTTGCTGTCTAGCAATTTCTTCTATTACCGCCGCCCCTGCAAGCAACGAACAGTTAGATAAGGTGAGTTTTTCTTTAATAACTTCTTTCCTAACTTTCAACCTGTACCTATAACCTACTTATTTGCTGTATAGATTCGATGATCAATGAGAAAATAACTTCAATGCTATATTACAAATTTGAAGAATTGAATGCGTTTGTATTTATTCTTAAGAACATAATGCAAAATTAAAATGCGCCTAAACCAGTTAAGTTTTAGTGTACACTACTACATAGTCACACCCGTGTAGTTGTTTCCTTAAGGCAAACCTGTTTTAAATGAAAATGGTTCATAATTTATTACTGACGATATTCAGAAAATATATTTTTCGTAAAACATTAGGAAAATTATAAATTTTTCTATAATGTTCATTTAAAACCTACTGTACTTTTCCTTGTTTCTTCTGAATCATTTTTTTTTATTATTGTGTAACATTTTAGATTTCCGTTTTCAATGTATAATTTTTGTATTACAATGATGTATTACAATGTTAGATGGTAATGAAAATATACAAATAAATTAATTTGTCGAATTAAAACTGTTTAATTGAAGTAGTAGATATGTATTACAGTTCGTTTCTCTTGAAGCGTTTTCTAATTTTGTAACCCATGATAAAATAATTATCCATACAATCAATAATAGATTCTATTTCTGTGGGACTTTTTTGTAAATTACACACAACACACAAAAAAGTTACTATAATTAATTTCTGTTGATTTGCTGTGAAATGAAGAACAGATTAATAATATAGAGTATACACGAATTGAATTGTGTGATATCATTTCCTACATGACCGAATTGACTCACAATGTTTTAAAAGCAAAATATAGCCCTTAACGATGGCAAAATATATAATCCCATGTGCTAATTAAAATGCGACTTAAAGAAAAATATTGCAATAATTATAAAATTTAACATTCTAAGTAGTCAATTCAATTTTCGAACTATCTACAAGCAACGTAAGATGATTTCTGTAGATTTAAAAATTATGTAATATCTGAGTCACTTTAGCAGCTTGGAGATGCATTGTTTATTGTACATTATATTAACTTTATATGCATGTTTTTAGCAATTATCCAATAATTTTGTATATACTCGTCATTCTTCTGAGTTAAATTTGTGTACCAAATTTTATTATGTACATTTTTCGCTTCATATTGCTTTTATTTGCATGTGTATAAGAGTCTTATATATAACATTTCTTTAAACTACTAAGGTACTGCTCAAATGTTTGTCTGTAAATCTGAATGCGTTCCTATCTGTTAGGAAAATGGTTCCCCTGTCACTTCTATTCCAATACTTTCAATACTGATTGAATAACATTTAATTTAATGTTTTTGTATAGAAAAACAATGCAAGACAAAAAGTTTTAGTAGATAGAAATCAAAGAATTCGTTTTTCGGAAATATTAAAAATTAATCCTGAAGTACATATAAATTTCTTATAGTACTTAATAATTGGAACGTTACTTAATACTTACTGTATGCATAACAATTGAAGTGAGAACTTTGTCGTTCTATTATTAAAAATACTGAAGGAATTAATTACAAATTTTATCTAAAAGTATTTGATACACAGTAATATACCAGGTGGTCCAGGAAAAAGTTTCCCCTCCAGATTATTACAAGAAATATTAATTTTGTACAGGAATCTGGAAACGGGTTAAATTTTGCTGCGAAAAATACTCCTATTTTTTTATTTATATAAGTTCCCTAACACTATATGCGGAATTGCTTAAGAAACACTAAGGTAGGTTTTATTCTTCATTCAAAGCAAAATTTTAAAGCACATTTTTCCAGCATCTGTTAACTCATGTTGAAAAATTAAATCCCGTTGAAAATTTAAGTTCTTACATATATGTGTTATTACCTTGAATTAAATTGAACTGAAAACAAAGTGGCACTAACAACTAAAATTCAACTGTTTCAGCTTTTCTGAAAAATTGAAGTTTTCAAACAAATCCAGTCTGAAAACTTTCTTTAAACCAGGCGGTATATTGGTTACACATCATAATAAATCTATATTGCTATTTGTTATAAACATTTGACTAAGTTAGTTTCTTCTTTAAGAATATTATGAAAATAAAGACTTTTGTTGCTGAAGTTTCATTCAAAATTGGCATTAGTATAGATATATATCTCAATATATATGTACCAAATTATCTTCGGTGTTATATTCAATATCAGTTCCAATCATTGACTAACAGAGACCTAGATATTAAATTAACTATGGACGATTTTACTTAACTTTATCTGTTACCAAACTTCCAGTGAACTAGATACTGGAAGGTAGAAAGTAGGTTATCAAGAGTGCAGTGCCAATATCTATTAAGTATATGCACCTATTGAGTAAATCCAATGCAACTTGTAGGATACGGATCAGCTATTAACTTGTTAACGACTGAAAAGTATTCCATAAACGCAAAATTTGGTGTTGTAGTAATGTCAAAATTATTTTGCAGCGACAGTCCTTTTTTTTGTTTTCTATTAGTTAAACATTTAACACCTTGAGTGAACAGCAATTACCTTTCATTAATATTTATTCATTTGATCTAGACTGATCGACATACTAAATACGGATGGATCTAGATGTAACCCTAATTTTAAGATCTAAGTTGTTATAAAATAATTTATCTCTCCATTTTCTTTAAAAGAGGTTCATTTCTTAAATAACACGTTGCCACCTTTTAACTGATGATATTGTAGGAAACAACTACTCTACGGATTAGAGCCCCGTCCGGCATTAAACTGAACCCGTAATATACAGGGTGTCCCGAGGTAATAGGCCAAAATTCATGGCCAAAATATTGCGATTTAGTCGAACTTACCTTATTCCAAAAGTTGATAGTTAAAGAGATACAGGGTGTTAAATTTAAATATTATTTTAGTTTTTTTTTCATTTAATCAAAATTTTGGGATTTGGAGTTCTTTGGGTAGAGAAATTGAAATCTGTCCACATTTTGGTTAAAGTTTGCAAACTGCAGTAGATTGAGTGTGTTAAAAATGACATAACTTTTTTATATTTTAAGGTGTCTCATCTTTGTTATCAAATTCTTATTTTCCAACTTTTTTTCACAAAAAAGGTGTACTTTATGAAAATAGTTATCTCGCACCATTTTCAAGATATTTGGATTTGAAACTTCCAATGCTGTTGCATTAAATTACAATTAAGTACCTACCGGTATTATTAATTTAGCGGTAAAGTTTCTTAAGTAGGAAATAATTGACGTTTTCCACTTGTCTTATTACTGTCATTTGTTGCTACTTTCCATTAAGTATTATTCGTACCTAATTAAAATTACATCTTGGCTTACAATTTAAATTATATGTACATAAATGTGAGATGGAATGTCGAGACTTTCGTTTTTGGGGTTACATGAAATCAGTTGTTTATGAAGAAACTATAAACACCTGGGAAGAACTTTGGCAGCAGGTTTTAAATGTTTCAAAGTCATTTCGCGTTGATAAATGTATTGAAGTAAGAGGTAGACATTTTGAGCAATTATTGTCAAAAAGACATATTTTTTTTACTAATGTTTACTATTTTACTGTTAATTACAATTTTAAACTCTAAATAAACTTTTATTTTTAACATTTCTAAATCATTTTAATTATTTCAACTATTAGCGTTGGAAGTTTCAAGCTAAATATCTCAGAAACGGTGTGAGACAGCTACTTTCATAAAGTATATCATTTTTGTGTAAAAAAAAAGTTGGAAAATAAAAATTTGATACCAAAGATGAGTTACCTTAAAAAACAAAAACGTTATGTCGTTTTCGACACATTCAATCTACGGCAGCTAACGCCCTCTTTGAACTATAACCAAAATGTGAACAAATTTCCTCTACCCCAATTTAGAAAATTCTGTGTGGATATATGTATTTATTAAAAAATAAATTAAAATAAACTAAAATAATATTTTATATTTAATACCCTGTATCTTCTTAACCATCAACTTTTCGACTACGGTAAATTCGGCTAAATCGCATTATTTTTCGAGAATGTATCTTCATGAATTTCAACCCATTATCTCGGGACCATCCTGTATACTATAGATAGATATTAAAATATGATATACTTTGTAGGTTATAACCCACTTACACTCAAATGTTATTAATAGCTATTAAAACAATTATGAAATATTAATTCTTTGCAACTGCCGAAGTTTTAAAGATATTTTCCTAATAATTTGTACATACCTACTCTAGTTATTTCCAAACCTGTTTCTTTTTGTAAAAAAATTGACAAATTCTCTTCTATTTCTTCCGTACTCTGGAGACTTTTAATACTATTCC
Source organism: Anoplophora glabripennis (assembly GCF_000390285.2). NCBI lineage: Eukaryota > Metazoa > Arthropoda > Insecta > Coleoptera > Cerambycidae > Anoplophora > Anoplophora glabripennis. Next base: position 738,804 of record NW_019416232.1, on the reverse strand, counting down.
TATTATTTAAGTAGCTATTATAGTTCTTCCTCTTAACAACTAACAATTTAGCTACAAGATGTGTTAATAACCTTTTTTTGTTGTGTAATTAGGTATAATTTCAGTCTAGATATACTTTTAGCATCTTAGTAAGTAAAACATGTAACATGAATCATCTAGATATTCTTCATATCATATTATCTGTACATACTATAGGATACCTTTCGTAAAACTGCTTTACTTGTATTGTTGCTCAATGACATTCTATTAAACCAAGGTTATATTATGAATGTCACAGTTAAGCATACATTTCTATATTAAAGAAACTGGGTGATTGATGAAAGAATTTCAGCTTTAATGTAAATACGCATGCAATGCAAAAATGGTACTTTCGAAATTTCAGATTCTATTTTGGACAAAATTTGACTTTAACGGACAATTTTACAAGAATTGGTATTAATCAATTAGTGTAATTTTATTTTCCAACTATTAACACTTTTCTGTAGAGTTGATACAACTGGTAAATTCCTTTCCATACCATCGCTATATATGCTTTGTCATCTTGTAACTAGATCGCTTTAACAACGCAGTACTTGTCTCTAGAACCTTTCTAAATATATTGTTTATTACGTAGATCAGAATGTCTGAATCTTGACTAAATTTTTGGAAACTGATAACACTAAAACCAAAGATAAATGTGATCTGCTTCAACGATGCACTAACTTGAAAAATGGTTTTAGGGAGGGCAAAAATTTAAGAATTCTGCATCAATCACCCGAGAACAATACAAAAGATATAGAAAGTTTGGGAAGTACCTGGAAACGATACCTTATTATTGGAATACGGTAATTGACACATTTTCCAAAAAAATTCGCTTGATAAAATTTGCCAACCATTCACTTCACACTGACCATGCTCGGCAAAGAGCTAATTTGTTTCGACCTTATTTTAGGCCACTGTGAATGATATCGCTGTAAACACAGTCGAAGACAACGCCAACATTGTTAACAATAAACAAGTGGAAGCTGTTTCTGTACCTGCTAACTCCTCGGTGTCGACTGTGGAAATATCCGGAATAACCACGGGAGCTGAAGCAACCCCATCAGCAACACCTGCAGTAGAAAACACTCCATTCAAACCTCAAAGAGCTGGATCAATGTTTGCCAGATTTATTGATGACATCTTCCAGGTGAGACTTTTTTCTTACCAAAAACAACACCCACTAAAAATTGTAGCTTTGCTATGCCTATATGTGCAACTCTTCCAAAGAGAGCGTTTTAAATTCTAGTAGCAAAATATGCATAAATGTCTTTAGTAGTTATGTTAGCTATTAATATGCTATATATAGCAACTTTATTTAGAGGTTAGTTGCCATGACGTCCAAATAGACTTCTTGGCGTTTCAAGACACTTATTTCTTTCAGAAGAATTTTTAAGCTAGAAATTTATTTATCTGGTCGTATTTATACTTGCGGTGTACATTACTTTATAGCGTTGTCCTCTAAGTATTCTAGTTCATAGATGGTGCGTGAATCATGCAATAAGATGTTGGTGATACCTTATTTATGAGTAGTTTAATCATGAGACTTAGCATTTCGACATCTATCGTGTGGGTTAATGGTGATATTAAAATTTTAAAGGGACAAAATAGATTTTGGCCAAAAGTCATATGTAAAAATTAAAAACTGGAAGATCATAAGAGAGGGACTTTAATCTATGCACCAAAACACTATGGAACAATACAGGATTATTCACATACCATTATGTGTTTAAGGATTGGTAAAAATCAATGCTTTAAGAAATTTTCTTGCGATTTCGAAGAAGTATATAAAAAAATAATTGTCTTGCATTTCGAAGATACAAACCAAACATTTTTGGTTTTGTAAACAGAATGCCCTACATATTTTGGATTCCTTTTTTTTCTAATTGCCATATTGCATGTCATATACTGAGATTGCTATGAAATCACTGTGTGGATATTTTTCGCTGTTAAGTCTACTGAACAAATCCACATATTATGCATTAAAAAAAATTATCCTGTTATAGAAGAGAGGTAATATCTTCATTATGTTCTAAACACAGGAAATATATTCAAAGGAAGCTTTTTTTGTAATGTTTTATTACCCATTTTATTAGTAGTACCATCTTTATAGATTAGTTTATTACTTACTTTCAGAATAAACTTTACTTTATTACTTACTTTATTATTTTAATTATAGTTTATTAGTAATTAGAAAAAGGAGAGTAGTCCAAAAAGCAACAAACATTGGATATTCCATTAAAAAACAAACAAAAATTTGGTATATATTTTTGAAATCGCAAGAAAATTTGGGTCTCTAGCATTTTGTTAGATGGAAGGGTAAAAATGATAAGGGAATATAATGTTATGAGAATAGTCCACTGCAAATATACAGGGTCTTGCAAATTTTGATTTTTTTATATGTACCAGATTTCGTTACTCTACCTAGAAACTTAATAATTAGTTGAACAGTTTATTAGTTGGTTGCCAAATCGTCACTTTAGATATGACCCTCTATTTTTCAGAAGAAACCCTGACACTGGCTAAGATAAAGTCAAATCCTGCGCCCGACATATACAGGGTGTTGCAAAATGTTGTTCAGAGAATTCTAGAGCAGTTTCTTCTGAAAAATAGAGGGTCATATCTAAAGCACGATTTGGAAACCAGCTAGTAAACTGTTGAACTAATTATTAAGTATCTAGGTAGAGTAAAAAAATCTGGTACATATAAAAGAAAATCAAAATTTGCTTCAAAAACTGAAAATAGTAAAATATGTTTCATTTAAAACACATTTCTATCTCAAAACTTTTGGTTATGATACTATTATGATTGTGGAATATATAAAAACTTTTTTTAGTTAAAAGATTAATCTCAGATTAAAGATAATATTTTTCATATTTAAAAAAAAGGTCATAAACAAATAAAAAAGACACGAAATTCATAGATTAAAATATATCAGTTTAAAAAGCCCTAATAACTTCATCTAATGGTATTGTGAGAAACAACTACTTTGCGGGCTACAGACCTCCAGCCCATTGACAATTTAAGACGGGACATAGGTTGTAGTGTTTATAGGCTATACCTCACCCACACTCAAGGCGTAAATATGTGCAAGAATTTTAATTACACATAATATTTCTCTACGGATATAGTAACAATTTGATGATGAAGTAATGCTTAATAATTCTAGAACAGTTGCTGAAAATGAGTTTTGAAAATGCCTATTAGAGTGGCTCAACTTTTTATTAAAATTAAAATAGTGAATGCCCAAAAATTATGACAAAATTAAATTAAATTGCAAAGAAAACAAAAAATGCAATTTTGTTTCACTTCATAAGCAATATTTGTCATCTTGATCAAGCAATAATAGTCAACAAACTCGTTTTTCATTATTCTGCAAGAAATACCAGAATTTGTTTCAATTGTGCCAGTTTTATCTGCGACTGCGTTACCGTAAAAAATCGTATTAAAATTTGTCTACAAATAACTTCCACTCGGTTTGCTAGTTACAATAAAAAATCGGAAGTACTTTTTCATGGAATATTAAGTTCAGTGAATACAACATTGTTTCCTGACAATGGACACTCATTATATATAGATCAACCAACAGATTTCCACCGGCACACGAAAAACTAATCATTATTTTTCTAAATTAACCAAGATAAACATGAACTAAATTTAAAAATAATAATTTTTAATGTTCATTTTTAACTGATAGCAACTAGACGGATATGGTCATGGACATTTATTAATTAACTTTAGATTGCATCGATTGCCAAGAGTATTTAGGAAATAGCCGAGGTTAATAATGCAACTAATAGCGCAAAAAGTATTTCTGCCATGGTTTCAAATAATCACGCTCCAACAAGGAATCGTCATCTATATTCTGTAATTATTTCTTTGTGTTACTTCTATTTTTATTGTGAATTGAGCTGTGGCAATAATATTTAAATCAGTCTGATACTACTTTTATACAGGGTGTAACATAACAACGTATGAAAAATGAAGGGCAGTTTTGCTCGTCCAATTTAAGAATATTTTTATATATAAAGATTTGTTTTTGAGTTCCTCCATAGCTTTTACAATTGGTACAATTTAGCAATGAAAGATGACATATACAATGTATAATTTATTATTTAAATAATGTTTATAACTTTAACACCCAGTGTATCATAACCGTGGGTTTCAAAGGGCGGATCAAAAAGCGAAGCAAAATCAATTTATTCATCAAAGTTGCTAATTTTAAAATTGGATTAGATTATTTTTAAGTTCAAAGACAAGGCGTATTTTTTAAAAAATATTGCGCTTGTTTTTTAAACAAGACTTAGAAGAATTACCCCTCATATAACTACGATTCGAGATTAATTCAGTATGTAAAATTGATTGATTTTAAAAAATCAATTAATGAGTATTTGTTCTGATTATTTATTATTTTGGAAAATTGAATTTATTCTGATTGTACATTAATATTTTTTAAGGAAGACATACGCACAGCGAAAGAAAATTCAAAAATTATTTTTTGTTTTGAATAATCGAATTCAAAAATCTTGTTTATTGCTCTTATCATTATGTTCTACAGAAGTCCTAAATTTTCGGAACAATATATAATAATAAAAACTGCATTTAATATGCGGTGACTCATATGTTCATTCATAATATGTTTTTTTCAACAACAAAGTAAGGGTATTGTTTTACTAATGTTTAATTATTGCTAACATAAAAATTACGATGACATTTCGCCGCCAGTTAGAGACATTGCTCTTCCTTGGCCTAAGCTAAGAATCTTTGACCTACCTTTGTTCTTCTTGGTCTAGGCTCTGTGGAGGCGCACCCATTATTAGAACCTCTTGAGGTTCATTTCAGTTCTTATTGTTAGTAGCAAATCTACCAAGGACAGAGATGTTCCATAGTGCTTTCAAACGTTTCATCGTTCTTCAACGTTTGCATCTTCTTTACCAAAGTTTCGTCGCTACTAAGTCCTTAGTCGCTCCGAAACATGGATACGATCAGTTAAAGAGGAACAAGTCTGAGGAGTAGTAACATTACACCCAAAAAGTACCAAAATGACATCACGGCGGTCTTAGGGGTTCAGATTAGCGGGTTCATCCCACATAGCCCAGACCGAGAAGAAGAAGGACAGGTCAAAGATTTCTAGCTAAGATCAAAGAAATGCAATATAAGTCTATAACTGGCGACAACTATATACATAAGCGTCGACATAGTAATCGAAAAATCATTGTACTCTAAATATTAACTATTTCTTTATATTTACTTTTTTTGTACTTCTGACGTCATACTTTGTTGCCAGTGTTTGAATATAAATCTATAAGTTGTATACTATGATCAGTTTTTCTCTAATTAGGTAACGGTCTTATACAATGTTCTGCGTTTGGCTTTAACTTATTGTCTTTTCTTGTTCTAGATACCCATCATGGTACTGCAAAACGTAGCAAGACTCATCACGAGTCCTTTCACTCAAGCCAGGAAAAACCCAGAAGTTTTGGCGCCTGTTTCGTAATACTGTTATTTGTTAGTTGTTATTTTTTATGATTGTGTGATTTTTTTTTATTGTAAATAGGTAATTATTTGTACTATAAATATATATTTTTAAATTATTTTTATATCTTCGTTTATACGTAAATTATATTAATCTAAAGAACTATATAGTGCTCAAATAGGTACATTTGTAAATGTTGAATGTTATATGAACAATTGTACTTGCCATAAATTTGGTAACTTCAAGTGGATATTTAAATTAATTGGGAATTTCCTTTACGAATGAAACTCTAAATCGATGCCCTTTTTGTGCCATGTAATATTTGATGGTCATGATTTCTAATAAAATTCCCTATAATATACAATTTTATTAGCTTTTTACTAAAGAAAGTATTTTTTAAATATTTAGTGTTCCTCAAAGTCCTTACTATTTAAAGAATGAATTATTTAATTATGCCCATATTAAGACATTATTCACAGTTAACGATATATTAACCGTGAAGCAAACTAGAGAAAGAATGTTAGGTAACAAAGTAAAAGTGATTGTGTTAAAAATGTCATATATTGCTTTGGAATTATGAAGAAGAGAAAATTATGCCAATAAAATGTTAACATAAAAGTTAAAAAAATATGCTGTTAATACTTAAGGTAATTACATTGCAAACTACATTATATCATAATTTATATTTTAATTTTAATATCTCAATATGATCAATTGATCACTGTCATACTTAATGATGTAAAAAGGGAGTGAAAGTTTTTCCAAAAATATTCTAATTTCTTTCACAACTGGTGTAGGTGTCGACACGAAATTTTTACGCTTTTCTACAATTTAATCGTAAGTATATAAATTCGGATTCAACTATGATGAGCTCTATAAGCTTTTGTATACAGTTTGACACAAATTACTTGTATCTAAGTATATACAAAGTCTATGCATTTTGATTCAAGTGGAATTCTCTTTATATCCAAACTTTGGGAATATAATTGTATTCGCTAATTATTCAAGAGATATAATATATCAAAATGTTATTAGATATCTATAATGTCAATGATGTTATTCCAACAATTCAATATTTCTTAATTATTTCAAAATAGGAAAAGAATAAAAAGAATGTACCTACATATGTTTTAAAAAACTAATTTAGATCAAATATAGAAACAGTAAGCAGAAGAAGTCACTAATCCATTTGATCGTCATAATTTGATAAAATATAAATAATTTACTTTAAGGTGGCCATAGAAATGGTGGTGGCCGAGAAATTCAAATTTCTGGCATTTTTAGGTACTGAAATCTTAAAAAGTAAAACGTGTAGAATAAAAGTATGCACAAAAATAACTCCTTTATGTTCTGTTTATTCATTATTACTATTTAAATTTACTCAAATAAAATAATAACTAAAAAAAAGCGTTTGTAAAACATGCGTTTGCTGTTATTCTAACCCCACATTTTAAGAATTATATTCACGTATTTATAAATAAAAGTAAACAATTTTATATGTAGGATTAAGCAAGTAAATGTTATAAGAATATTTACATGTGGAGTTGTATATAAGAAAGTTAGTATTTTCGTAGATTTCAGTACCTAAAACCTTGATGGTTTGATCGGTTTTTGCACCTGTTTATTCGTTTCACTGCGGGCGTCTTTGAAAATACCCAGATGGCATGACATAACATTTCTATTATTTGATAAGCTTTAGATTATTCAGTTATTAAATGTTTGAAATTATTTGTCTTTGTGGAGAACACTATTTAAAGAATATGGCGCCCTTAAGAAATTTTTTATCATAAAACTATAAAATAGCGCATAATTTAGAAACTCTTTTGACTGCACATAATCGCGGTAATTGTTTAGTCTGAACATCTGCCAACATGAATCACAGAAGAACGGAGAAGCGAAAAATAACTGTAAGTAAGATTCGATCGACTTACATTTAAGGAAGATCAATGTCAAATATTTGAGCATCGTAGTTCTTCTCTGATGGGGTACTCCCCCTACTTTTTTTACCCACAGCGTGAATGGTTCGGTCACAAATTGAACTGGATGGCTATCAATAAGTAGTAACGAACTGTTACGAAACACTTTTTTTCTTTAAATCTGTGCGCGCGTCATGTATAAGTGGTAATATGAATCATAGAAGAACTGCGATGCTCAAATAATTGAGATTGATCTTCCTTACAGGTAAGTCGACGGAATATTACAATTATTTCATAATAATCTATCAGTATCTATAGAATCATTTATCAAAAGGTGATATTTTTTAAGCTTAGGCTATGTTATAGTATCATTCTTCAAATCAAAATTATTTGCAGTTGTAACAGGATAACGTAGCACTAATGCATACAAAACGTACTTATGAATATATTATGCAATAACATATGTTATAAAAAGGGAAATTTGTAAACGATGTATCACACTTCTTTTCGGTAGGTACATTTCCGTCAATGCGGTTTTAAATTGGCAAATAAACTATACTTTCACTTTCTTCAGGAATGGTTACGTGCACACTGATTGAGAAATGTTTATATTTTCAGTTATCACATAAATAAAAGGAGTTGTTTCAATTACTAGTCATCACGCAAGTAATTTGTATCAAGTATAGTAATCTTCTAGAATCTTAAGCCGACTTGAGACGTCACTTGTCACATATTTGTCAAACGTATTCAAATACCACATCCTGAAGATGCTGCATACTTATTGATACACTCAAAAGCCACTTCACTTGCCAAATACTTGTTAGAGCTTGTATTTATATTTGAGGAAATATTTGTGGCGTACTCATATTTCACATCGTGTCTAGAAGTGACCGAATTATTGGCGGAAGGCATTCAAAGTATGACTTTAATAGGAAACGATTTAAACTCGATATATTCCAACTTTCTGGTTCTAAGAACTAAGCGATAACATGACACGAGAACAGAAGTTTAACATCGGTATATTATTTTAGCCAACAATGTTCTTCGACGCTAGAAATCTGGGTAAACAAAAAAGATTTGACTCCACAGAGAAGACCCCTAACTGCTGGTATTACTACCTGATGAAACAGTCCTAAGTAAAATGTAGAATCAAAATGAAAGAATCTATTAGCTACTTTTTACGTAATTAGTTTTTGTCAATGATGACAATAGAATGGTAGCAATATATAACAATTTTAGTATATCATGTATGTGTTAATTATGTATATCATTTTTATTGTTTAATTTAGGCAATTATTTATGTTAGTTGAGGCATGTGTTCCACAAAATAGCAGCATTTCGGAGTATTGTGTGTGGTGTTAGATTTCTTTTACATAAGATTTCTGGCATGGAAGAACATTGTGTGAGTTAATTTGAGAAGATTGTTGTTAATGAAATCCGATTTTCTCAAAAAAGGTACAAGATATCGACTTATATAAAGTATACCTTTTTTTTAACAAGAGAGAGGAATCGAACTATGAAAAAATGTCAAATTTGGCAACGCTGTCAAAGATGTATAAATTTAAACGGATAATTTCGTCCGCACCTGTATAATCCAGGCATATTGAAATATCAGTTTAAACTTGGTAATGAACATTATCATGAGTTTCTTTAATTGCCCAAATTGCATTGTTGTCATGGTAACGACTTAGAAGTTAATTGAAATTTTTTTTAAACTTCTTTCTTTGAAGGCGAATAACGAAGCCCGATAGGAAAAGAAATATGAAGTACTACAACTATTTTGTGCTCCCCTGTACACCCCTTCATTTTTGACATGACCTTTCCGAACACCCTGTACATTGTAATTGCAGCAAGTAGTTTGTGAAACGAAATATCCATTTAACGTGTGTGTTATATACAATATTACTTTAAAAAACAAGTAATGTTATTATTCGACCCAGAGTTTATGCCTTATAAATAGCAAAAATATACTTATAAATACCAATATACAAGAAATAAATAAATAAAATAATACATTAATAACAAAAAAAAAAAGTTATGTGAACTTTACATGCGGCATATGATTTCCTGTTTATTTTTGTCTCCTGAGCACGAATCCATAGTCTGTTTTGCTCCATCACCCTTCAGTTTTCCGTAAATCGCTGGTCATCGAAAACAATGAGTCATATGAACATCTCATTACTTCTACAAATTTTCCATTTTTTAAATCTTCTTCGATTTTTTGAAGACTAGACGGTGATGGAGCAAATCTGACATTGAATTCGGATTCAGAAGGTAACAATACGTCCGAAAACATATGCCGCATGTCAAGATCTCGTCACTTCTCAAAATTTACCTTTTTCTGAAGATCTTCAGCGATTTTTTGAAGACTATAGACGGTTATGGAGTAATTCTGACATCGGAATCGGATTCAGGAATGAAAATTACGTTGAAAAACATGTGTCGCATGTCAAGATCTCGTCACTTCCTAAATTTCTCCATTTTACTGAAGATTTTTAGCGATTTTCTGAAGGTATTCAACGATTTACGGAAAACTGAAGGGTGATGGAGCAAAACAGACTTCCTTCGTGCTCAGAGGACAAAAATACACAGGAAATCATATGCCGCATGTAAAGTTCACATAACTTTTTTTTGTTGGCCGGTGTAATTAAAGAAATATCTTGAAATGAAACATTTCCTAACACTTGTTATTCTGAGAAATGTGGTCAAACATTTTAGTGTATTAAAGGTTGCATAAAAATATGTATATGGGTAAAATATTATAAGCGTATTCTTTTAATACATAATTCAATTGAATATGTTTCTTCCGAAGAGTTTTAAATGCTTTTGGCTTGGACAGAGGGGAACAGTGTACTGCTTTAAAAATAAAGAATATTAAACAACTAATTAATATTGTGTGCGTTCTCTTTAATTAACAACAGATGATCCCTCTGACCATATTTTGTTACTTTTTTTATGCAACTATTATAGGATTACATTCACGATTGAATAAATATAAATGAATTCAATTATTTTCGCCACCATATATTTTTTTATTAAAATTTTATGGACACAAACGTCAGTGTCCAGAATTGTCATAAATATAAACACCTGAAATAGTAAATCAATCAACAATTAATTATTCTTAATAATGTATGCACATCCTGCGTATCATGATGCACAATAATGTATCCACTCTGTAATCTTGTTATATTAACATAAGTAATAATCATTTCATTGATCAAGAGTATTCTCTCGAAAACAAAAAAGTTCTCGCAATTCTCGAGAAATTCCATCTTGTGAAACAATCTGGTTTTATTTACTTGTAAAATTATTGCTTAAGTTAACTTCTCTTGAACTGTGTTTGATAATAAATAAAGTGACTTATGCACAGTAGTATGCATATCATATATATCTGTATACTAATTAATATGTCAGTGGTAACTATTAACAATTTATACTGAAATAATTAATGTATGCAAGTAATTGTTTCGGGATAACTGATTTTTAATAGGTGTGTCCGAAAGAAACAGATTTCATATGAGGAAAAAAGATTTCATAATTAAAAAATTGGCAAACTCTACATGTTTTTAAAGGGAAGACATTGCTACTATATACAAAAGAGGGTATCGGACAGATGTCTTCCGTGACTCATTTATCATACTCGACTTCTTTTAAGAAAATTACGTATTACGCTATTGCATATCTGCGGTTGAATTTCATTCATAACTCTCCAAATTTCTGACTTTAATTCAGCAATAGTATTCACTTGAGCAGAATAAATTTTGTACTTTTCGAATCTCCACAGGAAAAAGTCGCATGCCGTAAAATCATGTCACTTCTTTGTTACGTGCGATGAGTCGTCCATTAAATTTCTGCCGTAACAAATGTATAGTTTCACGTGCCTTATGGAAGGTAGCACCATTCTGCTGGAGGCACATATCTTCCAAATCCATGCCATCCAAATAAAGTCACAAAAATTTCAATAGCATCTCTCGATATTGTTGACACTTACTACGTCTCCAACCTCATTTTCAAAAAAGAACCGACCAATCACCCCACCAGAGTAAAATCCACACCATACCGTCACTTTCTGGGTATACGTGGTCGTTCCTCAATGGTCCGAAGATTGTCTGCCCCAAATTCGACAATTTTACTTGTTCAGATACCCACTAAGATGGAAATGCGCCTCATCGCTAAAGATGATTTTCTTAGTAAAATCATTGTCCACTTGTTGATTCTCAAACTCCAATCAACGAATGTCCGGTGCATTAAATGGTCGTTTGGTTGGGTTAGCTGAATCTTGAATCGATACAGATAAAGATTTTTTGTTAAAATCCCCTGCATTTATGCTCTTTGAAATGTTTAATTGCAGTGACCGACTGCGCAAAGATGGGAATTTCCTCCACTTATTACTCACTGTAGAATATTTTCCACCGAACGGCCAGTACGAGGTCAGCCTGGTTTTTTATTCTCTGCAACCGAACCTGTCTGTTCAAAGGAGGAGGGCCCCCTAAAGCCAGTTTTAGCCTAATTTATTTTTGGCTGAAAAAATCTGAAAAAAAGAAAATTTTTTAGTACGTACCAGCAATACTAAATCGTTTCCACCCTAAACAGACTAACCCCCTCAGCCTTTTTTCTCCCTCCACCCCTTTGGATGCCGGGGAAACCATCGCTTATTAGAGGAATCTTTAAAGAGCACAGAGATGCGAAAGCCATTCAATTCCAATGAATCTTACATATGAAGAGTTTTTTGGGTCGCTGATTACGAATCTGGTCTCAGAATCACGAAATTCAAAATGGCGGATCTCTGGCGGACAAGAGAATTGAAATGTCTTCAAAATGCATGAATTTTTTTGTAATGGAGTTTTTTGGGTCTATGATTACGAATCTGGACTCTAAATCACGAAATTCAAAATGACGTATTCCATATGGAGGACAAAAAAAATTAAAATGATCTTCATAATCCTCAAATATTTGTTTATAGAAACATTCTTGGATCACTGATTACAATTATGAATTCAGAATCACGAAATTCAAAGTGGCTAATCAAATATGCACAAACATGTATGTATAATTATAGATTTTTTCTTTTTCGTTTTATTCAATGTAAATATATGTCATCTCATTTAAGGTGGTGGAGGAGGAAAGGAGGGTGAGAGGGTTGGTCCGTTTCGGCTGGAAACGATTCATTATTGCTAGTAGGTACTAAAAAAAAATTTTTTCCAGATTTTTTCAGCCAAAAATAAATTAAGCCAAAAACCGGCCTTAGGGGCCCTCCTCCTTTGGCAACTAATCTTTTCACTGTTGTTCACTCGGGGCGTTCCTTCTACCGAAAATTCCACGTAATTTTCGCACGAACTCAGCTACACACTCTTCGTCCTTGTAATTCATTGTATAGCGCTCCATTTTGTCTAACCGCAACATGTTTACTATAACTTGTGATTCTGCACAATGCTGCCAACTCTTCGGAATGAAAATGGCGCACAATTTATATCCTACGTTACTTGTGGTACATCCTTTAGTATAACTGATATTTTTTTACAATAACTTACGTTGCCTGCTTGATAACTTTTAATATCCAAGAAAATTTAATTAACTATTTAAGAAAATTTATGGTTCATAAGGAGAATTAAATTATTATTATTTAGGTTGTGTCTTGCAGGTAAACCCATCAAATCATGCAATTCTAATAAGCATCATGTTGAAATGTGACATAATATACAATGTATTTTGGTAATTAGGAAAATTAGGTACAATTTAAATAAGATGGAAAGATTTGTCTGACACTTTATTATAAATTTAAGCTACCAACGATACTTTTGTATGAATTAGATTTTATATTATGAGAGCAAGAATTTATTTAATAACATAGGTGATGATTAAATGTTATATAACTTAACAAATCATAAGTTACTATTATGCAAATATGCTGTAGATTTCCAATTTGTAGAATAGTAATTAATCGTGAAATGCCCATTAACCATTACGAGTCAGAAAATGGCAAATAAAATGTTCTCTAATTTTAATAACACAAATTATAACATAAGTTTTCGAAACTACTAGTTACGAAATCAAGGTCTAATATTTTTGTGTAAAATGACGCGGAATTCAATGTATTTACCAAAATCTGCAATAAACTAAATATAACAAATGTCACTTAAAGCAGTGATTCCAGTTCTTAATTAAATAACTATACGGGCTATAAATTGGTATTATTAAAGTCATATTCCTTTCTTATTTAGAAGGAACATTAGAAATAGGAATCTCCTCTCCCTCACCACAATTATGGTATTAATTATTACCATGAACCTTCCTATATCTGCCCTGTGGTGTGCAACTTGAAAATTTTTCAACCATGGTGTTACTAAAACTGTTATATTTGTATTTCGGATAAATTTTAGCGCGAAACCGTTGGAATTTTTCCTTAAAAATATCTCTAATACTACTTATTTAATTTTAACCTCAAAAAGGTTTTGACGACTTTGAATATAAAATTATTACTGCTTCCGATGCACTTTCTCTAATTCTGTTTAACAGAAGAGAGGTTGTTAAAATCGATCAATAAATAAAAACTTTACGGAGTTAAGGGTTGCTACTTTAAATAGAACATCGTGTGTATATGCGTGCCGCAGATCTTGGGCATTGGGAAAGGGTTGTAGGTTGTAGTTTTGGGAGTAGAATCTATAATACGCGAAGCACAATGGATGACACCATCTGTCTGTCGTGCCGACTTCCACTATGCCATTCAAATGGCTACTACGGTGGAAGCGACCTGCTAAACTTCGCGTACTATGTACTTCTGGTCGTGAATTTACGACATTATAACAGCTGGATCGTTCATCGGTTGTCCTACCTATGACACACTGATGAGGACCAATAAGTCCGAAACCTGTCTGTGCCTGGTGGGTTAAACTGACGAGCGATCCTAGCTGTTACATTTAGTATTGTGAGTGTAATTCCATACCGAAGGGGGGGGGGCATATAGCTCGCGGTGTAGTTGTTTCTTGCAACATTGGTTAGATTCTATAATATTTCTTTTCAATATAATTATGCTCTTTCTAATTATCTCAAATAAAGTCACCACTATAAACGTGTTTAGTGTATGTTGCTAGGAGGCATTTTCGAGAAAAATGACAAAACGTCTACGTCGTATCGGCAATTATCACTCAAAGTGTCATAACATAAAATTATTTCACCATGTTATTTGTGATTGAAATACATTTTTATGTTAGTTTGCTTTTTTTGCTTTTATTTGGCAAAATATTTTTACAGTTTTGTTACGAAAGATAAACTTGACCAACTGACTTCTTTAACTTCCCAGAAAATTGTTTTTACCTTCTGTTAGTAGGCTTCTTGTGATCAATTAGAATGCTTGGCTATAACTGCCTTTCCCAGTTGTCATGGAATTTTTAATTTTACATTTCCCTGAAGAGTAGACCGCGATAGTTGTAGAATAATAGAAGAAATATTTTGCCCAAAACAGACATGCCCATTGTTTACATTTTACCAGTTAACATATGAATAATTGACCTTCTTACTCCGTATCGGGCTGGGCAGTAACAATAAAAAAATTATTACTACTATTAACAGGTCTAAATGAGTGTTCTTCAATAATAATGTGGTAATTGAATTTAAATTGAAAATAAAACTTAACTGGAAGTAAATGTAAGTATTTATAAAATATCTATTAATAGAGCTGTGTACTTATAAAACGTTTCAAAAATATGTTAAATAAGATTTTAAATTATACAATAGGGAATTATATCAATAACGGTTTTATAAGAATACAAAATTCGTTGATACATTTAGAAAAAGCTTTAAAAATTCTTCAATTCACCTTTTTTATCTTTCACTGGGCAATGCAAGGCAATTTTTTATAAATTATTTAAAATGACAAGAAAATTGTCCGATTTAAAGTCCCTAGCGATATCGAATTTCACTGAACTTTCGAACCTGAGTTACGAAGTGGTTTCCAAACCTTTTACCTTAGGAAAATCCCGTTAAAAGTAGTTGACAATACTAGGGTATCTAATCCATCTATGAAGCAGACGACGGCGACGGACGTTGACGGCGGCCGATGCTAGTGATATAGTGATCACAAATGATGTGGGGAACGCACAAGGTAACTTCTTTCGAAATGACCATTTCGCGACTTTTTGTTTCGGTACGCTGAATTTATCACTATAGGTGCTAAATATTATGTACAATAACATAGTTTCCAGTCATAAAAATGGGGGGAAGATTGTTTACAGAGTGGTTAATTGTATAATTTTTACGTAAATTCACGTTTTTCGTTTATAACTTTTTTCCGTTCATTTTCATGAGAAAACAGTAAAGTACATTTTTTTCATCTTCAAAAGACCTACAAAACTAGCCCTCGAGCGTCAAAAGTTATAAACAGAAGAAGTTTATTTATGACTTTTGAATTAAACATTTATAAACTGCGTTATTATTACCAGA
This sequence comes from Anoplophora glabripennis, assembly GCF_000390285.2. Lineage (NCBI taxonomy): Eukaryota > Metazoa > Arthropoda > Insecta > Coleoptera > Cerambycidae > Anoplophora > Anoplophora glabripennis. The sequence continues at coordinate 722,952 of NW_019416232.1, read as the reverse complement.
ACGTTTTGGCATCGCATTCCTTATCACTGTCTAATAACTCACACGAAATCTGGAATGGGTAAGTTAAATAGTTTACAAGATATGGCCTTATAAACAAATTAACTAATTATTAGTCTGGACGATCGCGAGCATCTTCCACAATCGCACTGATTTTTTTAATTTCAAATTTGCAACCTGGAATTTTTTTTATTTTTTAGCCTTAGTTGCAAAATATACGACGCACGAGTGTGATAAAGTTATATATTATTACATATTCGGAAAGCTTATGAAAAGAGCTTTAAGTTAAAAAAAAACGTTAAGATTCGTTGAAAAACAACGGAGTTACAGACTGTCAGAGTTCACGGCCTATTGTTAAACAAATTAGGTTGGTAGCGGCAAAAAAATATACAGCCATAACCGGCAACCCGAGTACTTTTCCAGGTAAAAATATTTTATTTGTGGAAGTATGTTAAGTGCATAAGAAATATTGTCAGAAGTTCCTTTCATAAGCTTTCCCAATATGTAATAATATATAACTATATCACGCTCGTGCGTCGTATATTTCATTTTGCAACTAAGGCTAAAAAATAAAAAAAAATCCGGTTTGCAAATTTGAAATTGAAAAAAAAAATGATAGATTTCAATGTATTATTATGAAATCTATCATATGAAAAAAATCAGTGCGATTGTGGAAGATCCTCGGGATCGTCCAGACTAATAATTAGTTAATTCGTTTATAAGACCATAACTTGTAAACTATTCAACTTACCGACTCCACATTGCGTGTGAGTTATTAGACAGTGGTTCTGGTAATAATAATGTAGTTTATAAATGTTTAATTCAAAAGTCACAAATAAACTTTTGTTTATAACTTTTGATATAATCAATAATTTTTTTACGCTCGAGGGCTAGTTTTGTAGGTCTTTTGAGGACGAAAAAAAAAGTGCTTTACTGTTTTCTCGTGGAAATGAACGGAAACAAGTTATAAGCGAAAAACTTGATTTGACGTAAAAATTATACAATTAACCACCCTGTAAAGAATCTTCCCCCATTTTTATGACTGTGGAAACTAATATGTTATTGTACATAATATTTGTAGCATCTATAGTGATAAATTCAGCTTGCCAAAACAAAAAATCTCGTCCAACTCTATATTTCCTGGCCTATGAGGCCAAGAACTACCACGCCGAACGGCGAAGACGAAGACCATTGCGGTGTTACGTGGGGTACGATAGAACGTCAACTAAAGTATCCTGCAGTTCATTAACCGGAAAGGATATCTATCCAACAGGATTCTAAGCTTTGAATATTTTTTTCAAATAGCTGTGAGGATATTTTACATAGATTAATGACACTGGTGTTAGCGGTTTAGCCATAACTGCCTGTGCCATGTCTAAGTAAAAATTCACTGGATTGATGTACAAATATGTTAACCAGTGCCGGAGATATAGAGGGCGTTATCATATAAACATAAAATAACAAAATGTTTAGAAATATAGAGCACATTTAACTCCCAATCATTTTCGATTTGTTATATTGTTAAATTTGAAATAACTATTCGATCCACAAAAAAATGTACAGGAATATTTTATTCAAAATTCTAATTTAATTACTGCATAACCATCAAAAGTTTACAATATCCACCTCAACAAATTTAGGTGCTATTTACTTGAAACCATTATAAAAAAAAAATATTATTCGCTTTGAAATTTCGTGGTTTTTAACAAAATCTAATTTAGTAATGATATTATGTATATCAACTATTTAGCTAATATCAAAATAGCAAGTCCATTTAGTATATAAATTATTTTTTTGTCTCTTTTGTACTTCCGCAGACAATGGTAATGCACAATAATGACAACCTTCACCGTAAAATTTAAAATATCTGTAAATAAATCTTATAACTAATTACAGGAACTTGACCATTAATCACGGTCGATTTAGAATATAAAAACGTATTGTTATATATTTATAATTGTATTATAATAGCATCCATGCAAATTATTGTATTCATACATTGTGTGTGTAGTAAATTGGACTTCTATTATTTTTAACATTTGCTAAAAAAAATCGGAATGAGTAGAAAAAACATAAATAAAAACAATTAACCATTTAAACTTTTCGTATTTCCGCTTTAAAATTTTGTTCAGTATTTTTTTAATTTGTGACAAAATACTTATTTAAGCATGGAAAGTAACAAACATTTTTTATCAATCTATCAAAGTGTATACAAAATTCTTTAGTTTTCTTAATTATAAGTGGAATAAATAGCAAATCTTTAGTATCCCTATGCCATATCCTTAAGTAACTGAAGCTATATACAAAATATCTAGAATAAGAAAAAATATAGCAATAGTTTGGGTTTTGTATAATACCAAGTTTTCAGAAAAAAAAACAGGATCGCTATTTTCTGCAAAATATCTTACAAACATTGGTTGCAGTAATAGTGGTTTTTAGTCTTCCACAGCTCTGCTAGTACCATGGTTTTGAGGTTATTATACCTGGTCGATATTAGTTATTTACTTACAATGCACTTTCTTAACCTCAGCTTCGCTCTAGCTAGTTTTTGCAGTCATTACTCAAGACGTTAACAGCAAGAACTGAAATCAATATCAGGGATCTGATATCAAGTCAGCCCCCACAGACCTATCCCGAGTACAACAAGAACAGGTCAAAATCTATAACTGAGGCCAACCAGGTATATATACCACAACTAAAAAGTGCCGTGGAATTTAAGCAAATTGGTTGCAATAGTAAAACAATCTCGTGCTTTGTCAAATTCTCCCAAAAGTAAAATAAAATATATTCCTCATGGTCTGAATTATAAAATATGAAGAGCTCTTGGTCAATTACTTTTTTCTGTAAAAGAGACCGATACATCTAACGAAAACAGAAGTCTAAACCAATGACATGACAATCAGCCTGGAAAGTCCTGGAGACTAAATTAACCTATAAAAGTTGTCTATTTCTTCTTGTGTTCCACGTTTGACATCAATTACTTGACTTGTTTTCCATTTTCTTAGAAAAAAATACTTTTATTTTCAGAATAACTTATTCTGTACTAACCATTGCCATTGAGTCATAATTATTAATTTCCCTAAATGTTTTGAATTATTTCTATTTGATATTATTCTTTTCGAACAAAATGTATGATCAATGGATATCAATACAGACTTTTTCAGGGCAGATTGTCTGTACAATTTATTTTATATAACTGAATTTATTCCCTTCAATATTGATGAAGGGTATCAATCCAATACACAGATTTTTCGAATTTCAATAAAGTTGATAACTCAATATTAACAAGTAACCTGTATTCTTTCAGCCTTTCTGTGTATTTAATAAGCCTGATTAAATCTTGTATTTGCCACCGATTTCAATATGTATTGCATAGATGTGAATCTACAGAAGGTACTTCTGAAGTACCACCTCAAGGTTCTGTTCTTGGTCTATTATTTATCAGTCTATTTATAATTGATATTGTTCATAATTTAAATTAAACCCTTTGCATCTCAAGAAAATTACTTTAAAACAAAGAAAAAACTCCCTGTTATTCTTTGTATGTCACTTGTAATTTTAATTTTTATTACCTCATTTGTTTTTATTTTTTATATCATATACAATTAATTTTCCTGTTCTATTTGTATTTTACTTCATTGTATATTTTAGTTTTATGTTTCCAATTATGCTATTGGGCTAAAAAAATACTCTTAAGTAGTGAAACGTGAATTATTTATTTTCAAATCCATGTAACTCTTAAGATGTTGATAAAAATAAAAGGGTATTTCATAATATTCCTTCTTCCTCCATGGGTATTTTCAACATTGAATAAGATACCGATGATTTTTAAACAGTTAAATGAGCGTGAATTTATTTTTTTAAATTACCGTTTACGAGATATGAGATAATATACAATAAACATGATTTAAATCCTGGCAACATGTGTAGTACACGTCTCGTGAATAGATTTACATCTAATTTGGATTCGCCAAAGAGAAATCGCTATTAGTTGACTGAGCACCCACATGCGAATATAGCACCTGGTAAATATTGTTATCTTTGCATGATATGAGATAATTGGTAACATTCAAAATTCTAAGATAGTAACAAAGTAAAATTGGGAAGATATTTTTGGTATTTAAAATACTTTCCATCGTCAACAGAGGTTAAATGATAAAATGTTGCGTTTGAAATATTAATTTTATGAGACTATTAAATGAAAGTGGTTATGACATAAAAATTATGGTGAAAGAAAGTGTTTTCTTAGGTATATCCGAAGTATTATGTAATTTTTCGAAGATTTACTGCGAGTCATTTTATTTAGAGAGTTCATTAGAGCCATATCTGTTTTACAAACAAACTAAAAATAAATATTCTTTAACAAGAATTATCCCATATTTTCACTGTTCCGTTGAGTTTTAATTACTTGGTCTTACCAAGTCCTTACAGGAAGTTTTCTCTTAATTATTGCAGTTATTACGATGTTTTGGTAACGCTAGAATTTCTAAAAATTTTCCTAAAATTCTAATCAAATGAACACAATAATCTTTTAAATTAAATTAAAAAATTATAATTTAGATCCAACACGCAAATGGTGGGGCCCAAATAGACTATGTTTAAAAGAAAAGAATAAAGAAACTCAACAAAATCTGATGCAATTGATTTTCTTTCTTGTCGAGGTTAGACGGGAAGGATAAAAAGAAAGACGTTAGACAAATCACTATTTGTAGTTCATTTAAAGATTTAATCACACAAAGTTATTAATTTTAAGATATATACAGCGAAATATCTAATAACATGCCACGAGTGCGAGAACCGAACTAATACTACTATTTTATATAGGCATAAGAAAATGTAAAAAAATCTACAAAAAAACTGTGGCCGAACGAAAGCGGTTCGTCGGGATATATCCTACACATATCGGGAATATCTACAATGAGTTGCCCATAATGGATAGGTTGATCTGTAGCTTCCTTTCTACGAAGTAACTGAAAATTAATACACAATTACTTCCTAACATGAAAAATAAAGTTTTGACATTACATTGTCAGAACTTTTTTAATTCGATATATATTTTATTAACTATTAATTAATTAAATTAATAAGCAGATACTTATTAATAATTTAAAAAAAGACGCGACTTGAAATTATAAATCCTAAACTGGTTATTTAGGTTAGGAAATTGTCAAAACAAAAGAGAGAAAGAAGCAAAGCAGGCAAAGAAATCAAATTGTTAAAAGTAAGGAAGCTGTTGACGACTGAACCAAAGTTGCAGATCAATAACAGAACATTGTAGAAACATAAAACGCTACTAATCCTGACGTGGCAAAAGGTAGGTTGTATTGGTTCTGTCAGGAGGAAGAGAAAGATAGCAATTCAAAGCTGTGGAATTTTATCAGAAGATTAAAATTAAATTACTCTAAAGTCATAGAAATCCACAATAGATCTATGGTTTGCTGATTGGAGGTAGTAGAAAAGCATAGACTTTAATATAAAACTTCTTAAAAAAATGTTCATTTAATAACATTGAACAGCCGTGAAATTCTTAACATTGCTGTTGCATATTGGCATGCATCCAAAGTAGAATTATCACAAAACCATATAAGCATGGAAACTGGACTGACTGGAACATACTTCTAAAATATAATCTATGTTTTATTTGCCTGAGATATCTGCTGGTGGATCAGTTATCAGCTAACTGAGATTTCAAGTAAATAAAAATATACTGAAATCGGCTCTTCCTCCATATTTCTTTATTTGTACGGAAAAAATTAAACATTTTATTTAGATATTTAACATTTACTACTTTGTTTTAAAGGTGAAATTTATATAAATAATGTTCCATAATTATTAACGTAAAATAAATTGGAAAACTTTAGATCCAGAATTATTAATTTTATGAAACTGATATAAGTTTTGATACGGTTATACATTTCATTTTCTTTTTTTGAAATTTAAGATCTGTAACGTTCTTCAATGAAACAACACAATTAATTTCATTTATTAAATTAATTGTGTAATTTTTTTTTTAAATGGGGCAGCCTATATATTAGTGCATAAACTTAGCTTCGTTAAATTATTCTCTTTTCCAAAATATATAATATGTTACTGTTTAATTCAGGAATTTTGGACATATTTCAGTTTAAAATTATTTTTGAAAAAACAGGAGAGAAATTTATGTCTTACGGATAGCAGTGGCTATGGACGAGGCACGCGGAACAAACAACAAACAAAATGACTTTTACAGAAGTTTTTTTATCATTATTAATTTCTTTCCTATAACAAACTATTTTAACAAAGAAATAATGTTTAGTGAGAACGAAAATCATTCTTAACTTTAACAAGTCTTAACTTTAACAGAATTTTAATACCTAATTAATAAAAACCAACTAAAACACAATAGGTCACAGATGCTCAATGTGACCGCCATTATTATTGATGCACTTCGTATAATCCTCATTAATTTTCAGAACTGCATTTAGTATGAAATGGGAATTAAATTCACTTAAATGTTGTATACATTGATCAACTTTATGTCTTAGTTCATCTAAGTTTACACTAGTTTCCTTACAAACCTCCAGTTTTTTCAAAAATAGTTTTAAACTGAAATATGTCGAAAAGTCCTGAATCAAACAGTAACATATAGCCCAGGCAGTATCTGTTTCGGGTTGGGTAAAACGCATATGATCGGAGATTTTTGCTTTAACGGCTTCCAAATAACATCAGAAATGATAATTTTTTATGCAAATAAAAAAACGTGGGCTTAATTTTTATTGCAAAAAAGTATAAAAAATAGCAAACAAATTCATTTTTTTCTTGGATTTCTCGGCGACAACTTAGCAACTATTCATTTTAGACAAAAATGGAAGAGGAAAAAAAGTTTTGTAATTAAATTTTGATCAAGATAGAGTTAGTCGCAATTCGATAAAATAATTATTGTTATTGCAAAATTCAGAAAAATCATTTAAAAATTGCAAAAAATGCTAGTTTATTTGTCAATTTTTTTCAGACACTTGAATAATACCTAGGATATTCATACTTTTCTCAATTAAACTTCTTAGTACATAGAATTATCACACTAAATTTCATCCAATTCGGTTTGATAGTTTTTACATAATAATTGTTTAAATTTTTTATATATTTTAAATTAAAAAAATTTCAAAATCAAATTTCTAAAAATCTAAAGCCTTTGAATACTTGAAAATTTCACCACTGAAAGAAGAGCTCTTAAGCTTTAAAATGATTTTTGAAAAATTCAAATCAGACGATTAGGTGAACCGTGGTGTTTGTTTAAACATTGTCGCAATTTTCACGCTTATAAATAATTGCAATAATTTAATGTTTTTTCAATTTTTTTTTTTAAATATGGTTTGAAAGTACTCGAAAAGACGAGTATTTAAAAAAAAACTGATGATCTGCCCACTATTTTCGGAGTTATAGCCCGTTAAAGTTAACCCTTATTTACAGTAAAACTATAAGTGTATAAGGGCTGTTTTGACTAATAGGTTTGCCATTCCGAGTACTTTCCAGATATAAATTTTCAAAATTTGCAATCACGGGCGTCCCATTTAAAATGTCACTCAAAGATATTCAAGACCACGTGAAATCAATGAAATATCAGTGTTCAAAAAACAGCCCTTATACCCTGATAGCTTTGCTATAAATAAGGGTTAATTTTAACGGGCTATAACTCTGAAAATAATGGGCGGATCATCAGGTTTTTTTTTAAATACTCGTCTTTCCGAGTACTTTCAAAGCGTATTTTAAAATAAAAAAAATTGAAAAAATCATTAAATTATTGCAATTGTTTATAAGCGTGAAAATTGCGAAAATGTTTAAACAATCACCACGGCTCAACTAATCGTCCGATTTGAATTGTTCAAAAACCATTTTAAAGCTTAAGAGCTCTTCTTTTTGTGGTGAAATGTTCAAGTATTCAAAGGCTTTAGATTTTTAGAAATTTGATTTTGAAAATTTTTTAATAAAAAAAATTAAACAATTAGGTATTATGTAAAAACTATCGAACCGAATTGGATGAAATTTGGTGTGATGATTCTATGCACTAAGAAGTTTAATTGGGAAAAGTATGAAGATCCTAGATATTATTCAAGTGTCTGAAAAAAATTGACAAATAAACTACCATTTTTTCCAATTTTTTAAATGATTTTTCCGGTTTTTGCAATAACAATAATTATTTTTTCGAATTGCAACTAACTCTATCTTGATCAAAATTTTCAAAATTTAATTACAAAACTTTTTTTCCTCTTCCATTTTTGTCTAAAATGAATAGTTACTAAGTTGTCGCCAAGAAATCCAAGAAAAAAAATTAATTTTTTTGCTATTTTTTTATACTTTTTTGCAATAAAAATTAAGCCCGCGTTTTTTTTATTTGCATAGAGAAATTATCATTTCTGATGTTATTTAGAAGCCGGTAAAGCAAAAATCTCCGATCATATGTGTTTTACCCAAGTATACCCTTTTTAAAACAGATACCGCCTGGACTAATATTTTTATATTTAATAATATTAATATTTTTATATTTTTATAATATTTATTATTTATAAATTTATAAATTTTATATATTNATTAATTATTTATAAATTTATTATTTATAAATTTTTATAATATTAATATTTTTGAAAAGAGAAAAATATATCGAAGTTAAGTATGCATTAATATTTAGGGTGGTCCATTAAAAAAAATGTTCTTTAATTTAGTGATTTCCATTGTTCAATTGTTTTTTCTAATACTGTATTATAAAAATTCATAAAAATGCTAAAACTTTTGTATTAAAAACTTTTTTGTAATTTCAATAATAAACTCACAATAAGTTGTCAGATTATAGTGACTAACTATGTACATTGTAAATAAGTGATAGGGATATACCATCCTCTTTCACAGCAGCCAACCACATGTTTATTGTGGATCTCCATGGTTTTGACAGTAACACTTACGCATCGCTATCAGCTTCTAGTTTTTCTCTTTGGAAGAGTAGATAGATCACTTTGTTAGTTCTTCGCACTAGCACAGTACATGGAGGAACCTATATAGACCGTCTTCTATTAGGCCAGTGTTACTCATATCTATAACAACGAAAAATATTTTGTATGTTTATTGCGATAAAATTTAACCATAATGTTCTATTCTATTTCTTCAAAAAATTGGAACATATGATGCCAAAATGTCTTCATTATTTTTGGAATATGCATAATTATATAATAATATACTTTATAAATCGACATACCTACATGAAAAATTAATGAATAAAGAACTGTGGCACATGGTGTTTCCTCTTAAAAATCAACCCAGTATGTTTATATTATTCATATTGGTTGACCATATTGACGCAGATATTTATCATTGCACATTATTTGGAAAAGCAGAGTTGTGCCAAGGTTTACCGGCATCTGTTAAAGAAGTATGCTGCACCTTTCCCGACTCAAAATTAATTGAAATAATTGCACATGTAGCCACTTAGGATATGTTTTATTAGCTGATTAAATTTACGGTTAATTTTAATTGGTATGGTTAGTTAAAATTATCGAAATGGGGCGGTGAACAAATGAAAGTGTAATATATATAAAAAAGTACTACTTTGTGTACGTTTCACTTACGCGTAGATGCGGCGGCGTAGTTAGAGATATTTCCGACTATTTAATACGAAAAAATATACGCCTAGTTTGGAATTTATTTGTACCTCCATGTAGCTGTTTTGGCTATAGCCAATTTAAATGACATTTTTTAAATTGAAAATATTCAGCTCTAATAGATACAATGTAAAAGTCATTAAGAGCCCTTTCCAGATTAATAAAAATATCATTGTAGGAAAGCCCTGGACAAACGAAAACAACTTGCCGAAGTACGTTCTTCTATTCTCCAGCTAATAGAAATAAAATAAAAATAGAATTTCAACCTACTCCCTTACAGGGGTGTCGCTCCGATAGTAGACGTTTTTGGAAATATGTTTATGTAAGAGACATCCTTTACGTTTTGTCAAGAAATCGCTCCTTCAAGTTTTTCGTAATATGGAAGAAATATCCTTTATAATGGAAAGATGTAAGAAATTAATGTAGGGAATTACATTTTGTTGAAATATGTTTTTAATGCAGTTTTTGATAAAGAAATATCTTGAACATAAGTTAGTCCATTTATTTGAAACGGTATCATTTTTTATTTAGAATTATTAAAAATTTCCAAATATTAATAAGTAGCGTTCCAAAATTAAAAATAAACAATCGAATTTTATGTAAGAGAATAAAGTGGATTTGAATAGTTTCATCAGAAACCCATCTTATCACTATGGTGGCAATATAGGTATCAACTTTTTTTATATGCACTTTAAGGGTCTGTAGCTTCCCTGTAACATGTTTTAAAAGGTATGTTATATTCTCTTATTCTTCTCTTATTTTGGCGAGTTAATTTCACTACTTTTCAATCAAATTTTTGAAAATAAATTTGCATTTTTTTATCGAAACTATTATCTTTCTAAAGCAATGAAAGCTCATGTAAGTACTAATTATTAAGAACACGCAAATAGGATTTGATAAAATGCAATTTTGAACTTAAATATGTTTCACTTTCCAGCTAACAATATTTTTCGTACTTAATTGGTTTTAATAGGTACTTAAGTAATAGTTAGAGACATGGAGACAAGTTTTCAAGACAATAATTATTGTTTCAGTTGAGTGTTTTCTATGCTTTCTATAATTGGATGAGAACCCGTGATGTTACAACAGTTTTTTCCCTTCATTTAGTTTGTCTTTAAACTACATATAAAATATTACCGCAATGTTAAAAATGTTAACCCATTGTTTCGTTATTAGGTGACGTAGATCATAACTGCATTTTGATATAGTGGCAAAATACTCACAAAGAATTCCAATATATTAAAAGATAACGACGATAATTAAAAGAAACTGTGATTACTTTAATAAAATTCTTCCACTCTCTATCTATGGAAACAGATAAACAAGCAACATACAAAAAGTCACAATTATTTAAATAGAAAAAAGATAGGTGTTAATATAGTTTTTACCTTGTATTTGTGTACTTTTCTTAGTGTAATATTTTCAGAGGTAACAATAATTTCGTAATAACCCTTCACTGATTTAGCACAAGGGTTAATTTAATTAATTTTATTTTTTTCTCGGAATAGTCTAAAACCATGCCACAAATAACGCCAAAGATGTAAAATAGCTACTTTATGACGCTTCTTATTTCAATATAGAGTTGTATTATTACAATAGTTAAAATTTGTCATCACAAAGTTAGTTTTTACATTTGTCAAAATCAAATTTTAACGTTAATTAAATATATCTTTTAAAATAACTTCTCGCTTCGTTAACATTATCTCCATGTTGCTTTTCAAACTGTTATAAGTACAAAATATTTTTAATTTTTTCTGTGGACATGGATCGTCTATTATTAAGGATATGTTTATTTTTTTTTATTTTATTCCACAGATAAAATCTTTTAAAATGTTTTAGTTGTATCTTAAATCTAGATTAGCATATACCACTTCGAACTAATTCCAAATTCCCGATATATCAATAAACAAATAAGTACCTAACTAAACAAATCTGAACTAGTTCGATGCATATATTTTCTGAGAACAAGTCTTTCCGCTTGATATAAGATTAGAAATTTTTTATGATAATGCGGTGTGTTTTGATAATTTTGTGGAACAGAATATCTGAATAAGTAAACCACCTAGCTGGAGAAAGTTTAATAAAAATTTAGACGCGGTAGTACAAACACGCAAACAGGCTGCTTATTAACGAAAGTTATTACAGCACAATTTTGCGAATAAGATGTAAGACTTGAAGGTAATGTAATTTTCACCGGATGTCTTTATTTTCCAGGAATTTTCAAATTGTCTCACATCTTCAGTACTCTAATGGCAAAAACTTAATACACTGAATTAAAATTATAATTTACGCACTAAAATAAAAATTGTCCACTTTTCTTATATCTTAATATTAATCAGTATCTTTATACTGAATCAGAATTTCGAACAAATAAAACAAAATATTATTTTTTCTTAAGTATGTAATAGGGTTATTCTCCATTTTTAAACATGTAATTTTGAAGCATTGGTTTAAATTATGAATTATTTGTTTTTTTTTCTCTGAGGAGATTTTTATTCAATAACTCCGAAACTTTTAAGAATAAATAAATAAAACTTTAGAGATCTGTTATTTTATTCTCTACAAGATGGGACGATCATTTCAAAATTTGATTTGGTAAGGGGTACAAGTAAAATCTACCCCAATTTTTTATGGGTAGTTTTTTTCGCGTTTTATTAGGAAATTTAGAAATTCTGTTTCTTACAAAAAAAGACCACTTATTGGGCTTCGAGAGAATACACCGTTTTCGAAAAAGCATTTATTCCAATTTTTATACGTCGACTCTAGTTATGAAGTTTACCAAGCTAATTATGGCACATTTCATATCAACTGAAAATATTGTATCAGAGGAACTTCCGAGTATTTCAGAAATTTGTAAGCTTTGGTATTTTTCATAAGGAGAAATAAAGGGTTGAAAAGGGTAGAAATCGGTTGTCGATCATTGTCGATCATTACGTAGAAAACATGTGAACATTATTCATCTTGCGGGCGTAAATATATATGTAACTAAAGAAAAACGTAAATACCACAGAAAGCACCCTATTATGAAGTTAATAAATGTATCAGTAATTACTGAGTATGTACTTCGCCTCTATTTGAAAATATGACTGTGTCCATTTAACATGAAACATATACAGGATGTGATATATCTACTGCACAATCAATAAGCAACTGTGACACTACTTGTCACGAAACTCGTTTGTATATTAAACAGATCTAAACAAATCTAAGCATTTTCGTACTGTTCTTGACACCCCTCCCGGTGTCAATTCTAGGTGTTCAATGGATGTTAAGGGTAAACTCACAAAACACCCACCCATACTCCCGTCTTGTGGTGCCGATTAGCTTGATGACACCCTCCCGACTAATCCACCAGCACCAGGTGTCAATGGATGCAAAGGGCAAACTCGCGATGCACCCCACCTGAGTACCGTGACAAAAACGTCACAAGACTCACTCAAAAACATTATCCATGGATCTCTACACTGTCAGTACTGTGCCTCAAATGCATAGACAATTTATTCACATCAAATGTCATTAAACTTACTAGTAATTTGCCAATCAATTGTGCAGATTCATCAACAGTTACTAACAACAAAATAGTTCTTCTTATAACAACCCTTATTGTTACTCAAATGACATTTTACTATTACTGGGTATATCCCGAAGTATGACTTTATTAGTCTATGCAAAGGACACTTAATTATTTCTTCAAAAGAATGTGCAATCTAATTAATGATGCTCGTCAAATCAAAATATAACTTCTCAATGAAACTGACAACGTAAAATAGAACAATACTAACTAACAATTACTTTCCTTTACTTTATATGAATTAGTTATAATTTGTAATAAACAGTTATGCTCAGTGTGGAAATCACGACGTTTTCACAGCACAGTCATACGTAAAAGTAATCTCTTTTCAAAGTTTAGGTAAAAGGGTCCGTTTGAAATTTAAAATCTAAACAAAGCCATTGGGCGTTAACTAGCCACTCGAGCTTTTTACAAATACCAGATGCTATGCCGAGGCGAATATGTGCCTTCTTTCTAACTTAAAACTTGTAATATTTAAAATATGGTCGTAATACAGGGTGTAAAAAAATACTCTCTTACAAATTAGATCGGTATACGAAACTTTAATTACATTTATAGGAAAAAATATGCTCCGCGATTTATTCTAGGAACGAATTAAGTATTTTATACTTACTTACTTACTTTTACTTATGTATTAAAAAAGACTGAGGTTTTTTTATTAAATTGAATTAATTGGTTGAATTAATAAAATGAATTGTTTCAAAACAACAATATTCAGTTCTTTATTCAGCAGCAACACTTTTGACACATATTTGGCCTGATGGATATTTTGATGTAAACAAACATCACGTGGACACAACAATTAATGCAATGCGAACGATAATTACAAACGCAGCAGCACAAGTAGCTGGTGCCGACTCAGTGAGTCCGTCTGATAAAGAAGATAAAAGTGTGGTACCATATCTAGGTACCACCAGTACCATTACATTTCTCCTACTTTCAACGCATTCACCGATACTTCCCCAGTACCACCTCAACTCTTCGATAGTGAACTACTATACTATTAATACCATTTTGCATCCCAGTGAAGATTATAACATTGTCTTGAATATGGTTATGACTTGAGTTCGCGTTGTGAATAAGTGTTAATTTTATAATATGTTATAAAACCATTATACTTCGATTCAGTTCCTCTAGAGATTATATACCTGTTAGTGATAATTCAAAATTAAATTATTGTAATTATGTTTAATGATTTAAGTAGTATACGCTTTCCGAGTGTGTTTTAAGTAACTTACAATTTATACTTCTAATTATTGGATTAGTGGACTTAAACTGGTAAGTAAAAGTAACGACTACATGTGACCTTAATATTGGTAGCTTACTTTCCTTTAATCATCCTTCCCTGGTCTTATCCAAAAATAGTTTGTAATAGATAACTGTCTTCACAAAGATGTGCTAAAGCGATTTTATATTCACGTAGCGAAAAATTTGATGTGGTTTCCCTTCATTCTTAATTTTTTATATATCCATTTTCTTAAAATCAAAAACTTTGTACGATTTTGAATTTCTTCTTCTTTTAAGTGTTTCAAATAGAACACAATTCAACGGTTTCAGTTATTTATTTTGTGGCTTTTATGGTCTTCCATCTGAATTAACAAACACTTCTTTAATAGCTACTACAAAGTAACTGAACTCTTTTGTGCAGGATAACAGATTGTGTTGAGTGTATGCAGAAGGAGTTTTATTCTGATATTTCATTCAGTGGGTCAATAAACTGACGAAGGACTAGTTGCACTTTACTGGAAAGTTAGTATTTAAAGGTCGTTCTTATAATCTTCCAATAGAATAAACAATTGAAAACATACAATTATTGTTGATATATTTAATACTTTATTTCACAGGTTTGCAAATTAGTTCTTTTGCCGCTAATGGAAAGTAAAATTAATGAAAGAATTTCGTCAATACTGTCAGTCAGTTTACTTGACATTTTATTGTTTCTAGAGTGACTCAAATTTTAAATAGGTAATTTACAAAGATAATAAAGGACGAAGGGATCCTTGCGTTTTTAATTTATATAAGTCCCTCATCATTCATGTGCCTATTTGGGCATCTTAACGATAATGCAATATATTTTACAATTTTAGAATTCCTTAACAACCAAAATAATATTTTAACAGTTATTTGTTGAAAATGTCATTTAATATACAGAGTGTCCCGCATAAGAATCGACACAGAGCAGGTGCATGTAGGGGTGTCCAAAATATTGTAATTTAACCAAACTTACCTATATGTATACAAAGTTGCACCCCTGAGCAGTTATTAGCCTCCAAAGTTGGGCCCTAAATTTCGAAAAAAATTAATATCTCTTCAACACATTACCGCAGAAGAACCAAATTTGATACATAATTTAGGTTTATTACTGGTCTTCTTTAACTATGATTTAAAGTTAATTGAAGCACTACAAGGTGTTCATTGGGGATAACACCCCTAAAATTGTACCGAACTTTTTTTTCATTGACCGAGTTGAAAAATAATAATATTAATTTACAGCAGAATTTAATTTAAAAAATTTTTTATTCTTGTTAAATTTTAAAAAACTTTTATGGTTTTCAAGAAAAACCGTATTAACTGAAACAAGATTTTAAAAGTATTTATTAGAAAATATTGGAAAAATCAGTAGTAAGCAATGAATTCATCTTTCAAAATTATCAGTTAGTAATAAAATTATTTTATTTCAACAATTGCCTCTGATTGTTGTTGAAAAAATATCAATTATTATTTTTATTATTTATTTGTTTTTTACTTAATACAATATTCGCTTATTTAAAAACTACCTAGGTACTTGTTTTCTTTTTGTAGAATTAGGAGAGAAGTGAAGTAAAATTTATTTGGCCAATTGTCAAATTTGAAAGATAAAGCCTACTACTGACTTTTTGATTATTTTCTAATGAGCACTGTTAAAATCTTGCATCAGTTAATACGGTTTTCCTTGAAAACCATAAATTTTTTTAAAATTGAACAAGAGTAAATAAAAATTTTAAATTTATTCTGCTGTGAATTAATATTATTAATTTTCAATTCGGACAAAGAAAAAAAATTAACTTTAATAGTTCAATCAGTTGGAAGTTTTGCCTGTGAAGTTTTAGGGGAGTTTTGAAAATTGGTATATTTATAGATTTTGACGTGCCCTTTCCGAATTTTTACTTTGCCACCTCTTTTTTTTTCGGAAGAGTGCAGCCATATTGGAAAAATGGCGCTCCAAAACAGTTTTTCGACCATATTTTCTTTCCGACTCACTTTACAGTGAAACTAGTTATGTAATAAATTAAACTAGACAACATTTTCTATAATTTATGCATCAACCTTTTTTTTGTGAAATGAATCTACTCCAACACGCTTATTGGCCAACAAGCTCATTTCCACACCACCATGAGGTAAAGTTCCTGGCGCGTTTTTTTTAGTGGTATTGCCAGTAGGCCTAATCCACATGTGATGCACTGTTGACTAAATTTAGTGCATTCTCTTTCGCTTCGCAGTCCCTGAGTTCTTCCAAGTTATCCGCGATAGGGTTCTCTTCTTCGACCTCATCACCTTCTTCCTCGATTTCGTCGAATGTTTGCTTAAGAACTGTCTCCGTATCTTCCTCTTCATCACTGTCTTGCAGATCAACATCCGAATTATCGCAGGTACCATTGTAATTCGCGCAGATAACGGAGCACTTTAGTCCAGCCATCCTGCATCCACAGGCTCCTCGACATCCTTTTTTACATTTGCAAGAAATTAGTTTTAGCAAGTTTGCTGGAGCTGGGGGCTCGAGTGTGGTGACAGGAATTAGCTCATTCTTGCTTTTTTTTCCATCCCCACCGCTCTGCATTTTTTCCAACACCACTGCTGAACCTGGAGATAGGTTCGGAACGAATGTTGTCGTGCTGCTGCTTCTGTCGGTGGCAGCGATGCAATATTAAATTTATTTAAAGAATTTATTAAAGAACCACCTAGATTTAAACGAGTTCGTCCGGGTATTTAAAAACCCAAATCCTGACCCGGAAAGTATTGCTGAAGCTGAAGAACGCTTCCTCCTTGCGTTGTACTGTTACAGTGGCGTAAAAAGTATGCCGTTAAACACTTACAGATGTACATGCTTCATGAAGTCAGCATTTAAAAATAAATTTAATATTGCATCGCTGCCACCGACAGAATCAGCAGCACGACAACATTCGTTCCGAACCTATCACCAGGTTCAGCAGTGGTATGGAGTTGGAAAAAATGCAAAGCGGTGGAGAGGCTAATTCCTCTCACCACACTCGAGCCCCCAGCTCCAGCAAACTTGCTAAAACTAATTTCTTGCAAATGTAAAAAAGGATGTCGAGGAGCCTGTGGATGCAGAATGGCTGGACTAAAGTGGTCCGTTATCTGCGCGAATTACAATGGTAGGTACCTGCGGCAATTCGGATGTTGATCTGCAAGACAGTGATGAATAGAAAGATACGGAGACAGTTCTTAAGCAAATATTCGACGAAATCGAGGAAGAAGGTAATTAAGTCGAAGAAGAGACCCTATCGCGGATAACTTGGAAGAACATCCTATCCGTGAGGATTGGACTATAAATCATAGTCAAAGACCAGTAATAAACCTAAATCATGTACCAAAGGTTCTTGTGCGGTAAAGTGTTGCAGAGATATTAATTTTTTTTCGAAATTTAGGGCCCCACTTTGGAGGCTAATAACTGCTGTGGGGTGCAACTTTGTATATAGGTAAGTTTGGTTAAATTACAATATTTTGGACACCCCTACATCCCCTGCCCTGTGCCGGTTCTTATGAGGGACACCCTGTATAGTTAAAGACATCATTTTATGGCAAGGTTCTGTATTTTCTGTATTAATGTACGAAAATAAGGTTAAAACGTTATATTAATTCATAGAAAAAGTCATAGGGACTTATCGACATTTAAAAATATTGAAATATTTTTGCTTTTGTTGAAGGTTAAGTGGTCTATTATGTCAAACATATTTTGGATAAACTCTCGTAGCATTTACATCATTTATCAACAATTACTGTTCTGATGACAAATTAATAAAAAAGTCGAAACGTCAGTTAGATAACTAATATAGCTCTATTCCCTTCTATTAGTAAATAAATGTTGTTTTTAGTAAGGTGTAAAAAGCAGCATTAAAAAAAGAAATTCTTCTTGTATACGATACATATTATCGGCAACGATATCTATGTTGTTAAACAAAATCGGTTAATAAGACAGTCCTCCGTCACTTCTCATAAAGCAGTTTCCAATAGAATCGACAGTTATATAATTGAGAAATCTGCAAAACAAGAATCAGGACAGCGCCAGCGGTGTGAGTACCACTTTTAATTTCTCTCTACGAACGATCGCTTATTTATGCAGGTATTCGTTTAAATGTTTGACTAGCCAAGTTTGGACGATACTAATTACTTCCGTCATGTAGGTATTCGATTGTTTGGTAAATATAATTACAAAGCGTAGTAGTTGTAACACTTGACAGCATTCAAACAAGTTTACGAATCTGCACAAATTTCATGGGCAGGAAAAATTCAATGAATCACATATGCCTTAATAATATAATTTAGCATAAACATGGCACGTAAACGTTTATCTTTATTGAAGTTGAAATATACATTATTACAAATTGGAAATTAAAAATGATGTAAAACTAAAAAGATATAAAAAATAAACTGTATATAAAATTTTTAATTATACGCTCACGTGCTATCAGCAGTAATAGAGTTGGAAATTAAAAAATAAGAATAGAAACTATCGAGATTGTGAAATGCTGAAACAAAATTAATCTTATCTCAATACCATATCACCCAAACCCCTTCACTTAATTTTCAAGGGAAACTTGTTTTAGTACCTACCTAATTTAAATATATAAATGTTTATTGAGAAGAAAATCTAAGAGTAAACTTGAAACAATTTGAAAGTTAAATAAGCTGTACACATATAACAATTTATGTAAAGCCAAAGCTTTATGCTGAAGCCACACACAGCTCTATGTTAGCTATGTATGCGATGTGGGTACATAAAAAATTTCCATTGTCGTTTTCAATGGGCCCAACTATACAGAACGCTATAGTAAGAAAGTAAATGTATCGATTGATTCTAGGCTATTTTTGAAGCATAATTTGTTAACTACGCAGATGTTAGGACCATACTAGGAGCTTTGATGCATTTATATTAAAATAGCTATCATTGCTTTAAATAGATGTGGCCAAACTAAATTAAATAATTCGAATAGCACGTGCACAATGTTTGCGGAGGTAAACATAATAGATGCATTCAAACGGTTGCACAATTTTATGATTCATTAACAATTTTCTTCTATGTCTGGTCTATTCTAATTTCAATATTTTAATTTTCTTCGAAGTTTCTTTCATTGTAAATCGTATCGTACACTTTCTGATTAGCCACATCCATATAATGCTATGTTCCTAATATACAGGATGATCCAGAATTTATGGTCGACCGCCAGAAAAACGGAAAGAGCAAATAGGAAACCACAAGCGGTGATTTTTATGCTACAGTATTTCTATCTTAGTAAATTTGTCAACCTAAGGGTTGTGACATCATTGAATTATTTCTCCCATTTTCATCCATAATTCAACCAGTGAAAGGCCTCTTTTCTTATCAACTTTTTATTAAAATAATTTACAATTATTCCTTTTCAAAAGATTCATGACTACGTGTACATAGAAATTAAACTCTTGCATAAATTTTATCAATGCTACTGTGGAAAGCCAGATATTATCAAAGTTTATAATCATTACATAAATCATTTGTTAACTGTTATGAGCATTTTTGTTTTAATTATTTACATATGCAAATTGCTGAATTTATAAAAACATAATAAAAAAGTTGGTATGTTTATAATATTCTAAGAAACTCGAAGAAATTTAAATTAGCAGTAGGGTTTTGTAAAAACAAATGATTTATGTCAATAGATAATGAATCTAAGCTTTCAAAGTATCTTGTTACCCAGAACAACACTGACAAAACCAGTATTAGCTTCATCTAGCAAGTATTTAATTTCCCTGCAAATATCGTTCTAAATCTTTTGAACAGGAAGAGATATGTTGGGAAAAGAAGGCCTTCAGATAATAACAAAAGATTTTTGTGATAAATAGAAAATTTAATTTTAATGACTTCTTAGTCTTTGAGGAATTAGACTTGCTATGATTATATTTTAAGTTAAATACCATTAACATCATCATTTATTACTTAACTATTTATTATTGACTCAGTTAACAAATATTGCGTAGGTAAATAATATGAAGTAGTGAGTATTCTTCAATTTTTGAAAAAAATTTCTGTTTTTAAATAAAAATGGCAGTATAAAATGTTGATTTAATGAAATTAAACGATATGGTTCTAATTATTATTTGTATTAATAATTAATGTTTAAATTAATATTAATGTATCTATGTTTTCATTATCGAAATAAATTTAAAGATTACTTTACGTTTTCACAAATGAAACTTATATAAACATCATATCTATAGGTAAACAGTAGTAATATATTATAAACTTTATAAAAATCTGTAGAACAATGCATTTCTCCATGTCCCTGCTAGGAATAAAGGTGAAAGGTGAACATATTATTAATATATGTAGTTTTCTCTTTTTATATAACATATATTGAAGGAAACTAACATTATGAAGTAGACATTCGAATGAAATAATATATTACTTAAGTTCTCATTTCAGCATGACTTATTTTATAATACCTTTTTGAAATATAATCTTTCTCCTTTTGATACTGAATTCCAAATTGTAGTGAATGCCATATCTAAATATATTTATCCCGTTCCATGTATCTTACACCCTATTTACATTTTCATTTATGTTATTTTTGGAGAAACAAAAATTTTTACGAAAATTTCCAAACGGTGCGAAATATTTTTATGAAATTTGGTATTCCGGTTTTTTTTTAGGACGCCAATTACGCTGGTCTAATTATTTTTTGTATATTTCATAGAGGACGCTAATTATGCTACATTCCTAATACAATTTAAGTTCAAATTTTTTTAAGGTTATGTTTTTTACCATTTGGGCTCCAATTTCTAATGTACAATTTTATTTTCTAAAAATAATGTACTCTTGTTAGAATTTGGTGATTGTTAGTGACTGTAGTTAGTAACGATTAATTACAGTCACTAAATTTTTGATATAAAGTTAATTAGAGTTTAGAATATTACTAAGAATGTACGCGTTGTTTATGAGACATCCATCAATAAGTTTTGACATAAGCCTACTTTGAGAAAAGTCACTTATTTTCTACACCGTAATATTGTAAGAGTTCAATTAAAAGCCTTTTTTCTCGAAAACCGTCCACATTAGGAAGTTCTAATGTAATACGAATGTAGCATATCTAGCGCCCTCTATGAAATATACAAAAAATAATTAGACCAGCTTAATTGGCGTCCTCAAAAACCCCGGAATACCAAATTTCGTAAAAATATTTGGCACCGTTTGGAAATTTTCGTAAAAATTCTATTTAAAAAATTTTATTTTGTCGCTTTATCTCGAAAACAAGAGGAGATAGACATATAGTTCAAAAGACAAACAATTCTTATTTTTTGTCGTACTATCACCCGCTGAATTTACGGGAGGTCTTTCTGAAACACCCTATATACAAAGTGTTCCACGTAAAATGGATAATTCTAGCAAAATCAGTTACAGAAAAGAAAATGTCCAAATAAAAGTCAGTTTCTCTTCATTTTAATCTTATTTTCAATAATATAGTGTCCCATTTCTTCGGAGCGTTATGTGACCTTTGTAGACCCTGTATATTATTGCATTTTTTAATTCCTCATTAAATTGTAGTCCTACTCTGATAACCAAATATTGGGTCAAATTCGTACCATTTAGGGTTTATTTTACGTTTAAAAAAAGACGCGTTTGCAACATTCTCGAAATATCAATATACTCCAAACTAAACATGATAACAAAATGCGGTTTTTATCAATTGTTCAAGTAGGGAAGAACATATTAACTAATTTAATTTCAATTCAATTTTATTGATATATTATAGTCTATTTCTTACAGTTTGCAAGATATATACATAAAGTAAAAGTTCGGGAATTAATAATACGAAATAAATAACAATGCAGTAGGTAATGTAAAAAAAATGTATTTATATATTATTTACAAGGGCTAAAGTTATTTGGCAAAGTCTTAATTTTTTCCTTGTTTTGTCACCTATAGAAAAATAAAGGGTCGATTTAATAAACTGTTATATGAAACTATGTTTACCAAAAATCTCGCATCAAGAAATGCAAACAAATAAAAACTAATAAATCACCAAAACTCCGAATTTCAGTTAGTTAACATTTCGAATAACAAAATTACACAGCTTTCATCACCAGGAAATCAGTTTGGTTCATAATATACCAAAAACACTATTACAGGGACTACATTTTTCCTATTATGTCCCTATTATTTCTTACGTTTCTCTCAAATTTTGTATCATTTCATCCTGAGAAAAATTTGGAATACAAATCTAAAAATTTATGAAAATTTTTAGATAGTTTACGTTAAACACCCATTGTCTCTATACATTTCCTATTATTATTTTAAAAAGTGATCTCACCCTAATACGACTAACTTAGACGTAGGCTTCGCACACTTTAGTTGCATTGTTTCAGTTTTTTTTCTTATTACATTACTCATAATCTTATTATAACATGCATCATTTACTGTTTGTTTGTTTTGTTGTCCTCTTACAAACATTTTATTTTAACAATTGACAACCATTTATTGCTTGTACTTGTATTGTTTTATTACCATTTTCTTTGTTCTTTAAATTATGAACTAGTTACGTGTCAACTAATTCGTGATGTAATTTGTTTCATCTGATTTAAAATTCATATAGCTTTTTCCTCGTATTTTTCCTTCTCTCCAAAAATGTATTACGGTACTCAGATATATTTTTAGCGAATATCAATTACTATTGTCTAAGGACGAATGTCTTTTTAATGTTCCTTATGATAATGCGATTTTTAAAACGTGATCTGTGTTAAGGGCATTATATATTCCTCTGTTCCAAACTAGTATAAACATTTGCTTTATAATCCATCCGTGTGTTATAATTGTAATTTTATGCTGCCTTTTTGTGTTCCTCCTGTATTAAATCGAGTGTGGAAGTGATGGATAATCAGAACTTTAGGCCAGAAATCATTAAGAATATCATATTTGGAGTAGTCTGATATTGACTATTCTCCGAATGGAAATAATGATATTTTGCATGGATGTGATGTGATTAACATTTCGTATCACGTTCTTTTAAACCACACAAGTTTTGTGCTCTTGGAAGTTGCGTAGGTACGCAATGTTTAAAAATTGTTTCAACGAAGATGTCCCTGTGTTTCCATTCTTGACGTATATATTCCGGTAAATTCTAGAAGTTATGTGACTCGTTGTGAGGATAGCAATAAATCTAGATCGATAATTAAAATAAATACTACTTTATATAGAGTCTTTCAAACTGGATTTGAACATTTCTGTCAGAACCCAGTCTCCTAGTACGTCACGTAAATAATAGTAATAAAAGTAACATTTCGGCGTAAGCTAGAATAAACGAAATATACCAGTTATTAATAAGCTTGGTATTTAATGAATATATTTTTATTTAAATCACTTCGAATAATAATCACAATTACGGCATTGTGCCTATATTTACCTGCATTATGATGATATTGCAGAAAACAACTACTCTGCAAACTATATGCCGCGACCGGCTTATACCGACAATATCCTGTAAATAGCTAGATCAAACCCATCAGATATATATCAGTTTCGGACTTATTTGTCCTCATCAGTGTTCCAAAGGTGACCGTCGTAAGTAGATATGATAGGGGTTCTGGACCGGATGTGACGTCACAAGATGGCGGCGGTCTGCGTAGGGATAAGATGGCTGCGGTCTGCAGCGGATGTGACGACACAAGATGGCGGCGGTCTGCGTGGAAGGTAATTGGTCGTTAGGGATAAGATGGATACGGCCTGCAGCGGATGTGACATCACAAGATGGCGGCGGTCTGCGTGGAAGGTGATTGGTCGTTAGGGATAAGATGGCGGCGGTCTGCGTGGAAGGTGATTGGTCGTTAGGGATAAGATGGTTGCGGTCTGCGTGGAGGAAGGCGGGTCGCTGAACATTAGGAACAAGATGGCGGCGGTCTGCGTGGAAGGTGATTGGTCGTTAGGGATAAGATGGCTGCGGTCTGCGTGGAGGAAGGCGGGTCGCTGAAGAGGAGGGCGGGTCGCTGAAGAGTTGGTCAATGACCAGAGGGTCAGTTCGGAATTCTGCCGCCAGGATTTTATAGATGTCGCTGTTGGGAGGAGGCGGGTCTGCATGGCGGCGAGCGGCGGGCGGCGTGCGGGGTGTGGCACGTAGCGGCAGGTCGCTAACAACAACAAGATGGCTGCGGTCTTCGCGGAAGGCCCCAAAATTAATGCTAATAATGGCTTCCAGGTCAAAAGAGGTCATTCAATGAAAAAGACCAATATTTGTGCTGCATATTTGTGTAGAAAATATTTAAAACTCATGTTGGATTTTACTACCAAAATTCCCCAGCGTAATTACAAATAATTAACGTTATCAAAAACATATTAGTGAATAGTAATTAAAAAACCAATATTTGTGCTCCATATCTTATCCCTAACGACCAATCACCTTCCACGCAGACCGCCGCCATCTTATCCCTAACGACCAATCACCTTCCACGCAGACCGCCGCCATCTTGTGACGTCACAACCGCTGCAGACCGCAGCCATCTTATCCCTACGCAGACCGCCGACATCTTGTGACGTCACATCCGGTCCAGAACCCGCCTATCATATCTACTGTCGTATGATCCAGTTATTTTTGATGTCTTAATTGCAGACATGGACCGAGTTGTTTCCTGCAATATCATCAGTTAAAATTGGTTCTCCTAGCTGACGAGACAGATCGTGCTTCCATAGCACTTGCAAAATTGCAGGTCGCTGTTTGTCAGTGTGGCCGTATTGAAGGCCTATATGCATTGACTAAGAGAGATCTTTCATAGATTCAGCACTTTATTACTTCTTGCGTATACCAACTCACCGGACTATTTGTCGGTTGTCTCAAAACCGGTATATATCTGGTGAGTTCGACTGACGAATAATCCTAGCTGTTTAATAGATGTTGTTGGTATAATTCAATGCTGGTAAAGCATGTAGCCCTCAGAGTAGTTGTTTCCTATAGTATCATAAGTTAAAATTTTATTTTTATTCCTGTCTGTGTAATAAATTCTTCAAAATTAAATAACTTTTTAGTCAGTTAAAACTCTACTGTCTACTCTCTCCCTGATCTCCAATTATTGTGACGCCACTGTTTAGTTTTGTGAGGGAACTGCATTGCGCAAAATTCTTGTGATGCCTTGTACGAATCATTTTAGGGGAAAAAAACTGTATCCTTTTTTATTCACTGTTATCCCTCTACCTATACAGACACCTGAAACACCCCGTGCAGGTATTAGGGAAATTGTTAAAGAAACACCTACCTTCAAAAGAAGTTTCCGCTAGCCATAATGGTTTATCATCTTACAGTTTTCCATGTCAATCATTATATTCGACAAAAAGATTAAATTCAATTGTAATCAGAATCTGTAAAGAATGCATGAAATAATGGATGAAATAAATAAATTCCCAAGGTAGAATATCGAGCGACACTAATCAAACATGTACCATTTACTGAAAACAATCGGTCTTGTAAATAATTTTAAACAATGTCATCATTGATATTTCTTTGAACTTAATCATTGATGAGGATACACATACAGAATTTTTCTGAACGTTTCATATTGCAAGCGCTTCATCATTATGAGAGGTCTATGATCGTTAAACTAAAGTTAGCCTTAAAGTTGGTGCACGATCTTTTGTCTGTTCACGCTCTAATTATGCTTAGCAACGATATTGTTCTGTTTATTTCCCTTCAAACTTGTTTTCACTTATTAAGCATAAGATGCCACAGTTCTATCCCAACTCGTAGTTTGTGTTATATCTACAATTTTAACTATAACTATTCAAACTTCTAACTTACAGAACATAGTCCATCTAACTGGAATGTCAATTTACAATTTAAAGTACATATTCCAGCTCCTGATATATCATCTTATTTTTTTCCTGATATATTGCCGGTCGTACATAGAATTGTTGCAATTTGTTTTGTGTTGCATACATTTTATTATTATATTTACATATTTTTAATAAATAAAAAAATATAATACTTTTGATAAAAATAATAACAATGCCGTATTATTAACAAAGTTTGGTTAAAATTTTACAGAAATTTTACTTAATTTGAGGCAAAAAACATGCCAAGCATTAGTCAGAGAAATAGATAGTAAAATATTTAAAAGCTATTGACAGAAAACACTATTTTTTCATTGATATTTGAACAATATCCTAAAATGTACCTTTGTGGATATTAACATAACAATAAACCAAAAGCATTACTCCTTTCACTTTCATTTTTATAATTTCTATTAAGTTGATACATAGTTATTTAGAAAGTAGTTGTTATGGAACATAACCGGGGTGCCCCAAAAATAAAGGATTTGTACAACGTGCAACTGGTATATATTTTCCTTCTAATCGTCGTTGTTGATATATTTCCTACAAATAATATCAATAATATATTGATTTATAACATGTGCATTATTTTTAGATTAATTTAAAATTTCAACAGTAGGTCAATGTAGTAGTACTAAACATTAACATAACTAGCATTTAGTGAGCTACTCAATTTTTACAAGATAAGAATTAATTCTTGCTTCAGTATTTTAATATTAATATTTTTCTTATTAGTATTATCCATTAAAGACCACCAAGACAGTAAGAGCATTGTATGCAAATTGTTTTATATTACTTATATAATACTTATTATTCATTTATGAAATTATAATGTATTCCTAGCTTAGCAGTTGTAAATGAGTAAATGTAAATATTACATTACTGCATTTTACAAATAGTCTTATTATGATTTAAAAAATCTGGCCAAAAATAGGATTAAACATAAATTATTTTTAACTTTTTAGAAACATACAGGTTGTATTCATACAGGTTGTATTCTATTCTAAGAAATACAACTTCGTATGAACCTTTGTCCCAAAGGGCTTAACTTTCAAGATACAGTTAAGGATTCTGAAAAGCAACTATCATTGACATCCAGAGACACAGACTGATACAATGACATAACTAAATAAGGGTAAATGTTAACTAGATTTATTTACAATTATCCTAACTAGAACAGATGTTCGATGGGTGTATTGAATTTCTAATTTATTTCGAAGAAAAGAGTCTCTCCCATTTATTTTATTTCTGAGTTATTACTATGGCTAATAATAATCACATATATGAGTAAATTTAAACCAACTCGTTTAATACAACTATAATTTTAAATTCAGGTCAAGGTTTTAGTGGGATAAAGATCAATAAGTAAAAAAAACACTATATTTCAAATCATTGCCAACGTTTCCTACTGTTCAGCAGGATGGCAATTTTAAATATATTGTGAAAAGTCCAAAAAAATATAGAATTCCAGTAAATGCAGATGATATCCAATTTAGTTTTGACATGATATCACTGTTCACAAAAGTGCGAATCAAAAAGAACTTCATCGAAAACTCATCGTAGAAGACAAAGATGCGAATTTAGTAGACTTGGCAAGTGAATGCATCACATGGACCTACTTCTTCGTCACAGATCAGATTTATGAACAAACTGAACGTAACTGTCACTTCTCCCTTATACTCAATTGTAGCGAATATCTACGAGGACACCATCGAGAAGAAAGCCCCAGAGGCAGCAAACCGAAATGTTGGTCCTTGTATGTTGACGACATTCATGACCTGACCCCTGGAATATAACAACATTCCTGAAGGGTTCCTGAACCACATCAATCGAATAAATCTGGCATTAGCTTCAACTGGAGAGGCAAGAAAATGGACAATAGAATCAGGACGGCACCTTTTTCAGAAAGCTACATTACGACACGCCAATATTCATCACCATCCACATCAGAGGCAATACATCGTCAACCCGCAAGTACATCAAGTACGTGGTATCTGGTACTCGTGGTACTCGAAACACTTGAACGAAGAACTAGAGCACCTACGATATTTTCTTAAAGGAAATGCATACACGAGTAGAAACACTACACAAGCCATCCGAGGGATATCTAAGGACAAGGCAAAGGAGGATACAACAACTCAAGGAAGATACAAGAGCACAGGACAGGTACAGGGCACATGACAAATCTAGTTCCAGAATTATAGTGGAAGAAACAAAATTTTGACAAGGATCGGAATGCCACAGGCTAATGTTTACAAGTCATGCTCGGAAATGCCATGCATTAGTGCACACAGCAAATATGAATGCCAGCTAGAGAACTTGATCTCCATCTTAAGAATTTCTTCGGAAGAATAGGATGATATTTCCCTCGAAAGATCAAGAAGTATATGCCACTTGTTTGACCTGTGACAAGTTCATTTTAAATTTAAAAAACTAATTAATAAATAACATATTAAATACAATTGAAGATCGATACCGATCTCGAAATTCGAGGCTTCATATGACCAGTATTTCCTCCACATTATTTTGAGACAAGTGTACACAATTTCAATTAATTTTTACTTTTATTTAGTTAAATCACTGGTTTAAGTTTTATTCATATACATCAAATCTCTTCAAAGATATTTACATAAGTATTACATTTTTCAAAAACTTTAGTAACTAATCCGATAAGGACTTAAGTTCGTACAAACTTTTCTTCATAAAATCACTCTCTGAAACATTTTTACGTACATAAGTTACACCCTGGATTATTTGTTATTGAACTTCAACATCTTTTGTATCTAAAAAACTATTTACGTGATTTTTCCGTTTCGAGGTTAATTAAGGAATTACGTACTCTTTGTGTAAATTTCTCTTGAAATACTATATAGTAGGACATTCTGTGTATTTAGAAAAAATAAACGAACATAAATATTGAGTCATTTTCTGTTAATCTATTAAAAGTATCTATAAATTAGAAATGTATTCAATGAAAGATATGCTTTCTAAATTACATAAAAAGTAAAATGTCTAAATGTCGAGAAAGAACCGACACGGTAAAATGACTGTGTATGAATCAACTTTTCATTCTAGTTATTCTGCTTTGATGAGTTTTTGTAATTCCAAATTACAGTTTGCAGATAGTAGTGAGGCAATCACGATTGGTTTGCTCTGTTTTGAGGTGTTGTAATATACATTATAACCCACGATAACGTGCAATTGTAAGTGACGACATAAAATAAGATTTATGTACTTGCCTCTTTTCTTTGCTGAGTACCGCAATAACTTAATTTTGTTATTGCATATTAATCTTTTTACTAATACTGTCGATTTCTCGATTTGAGCATGAAATGGAATGTAATTGTAAATTCTCTCTGAAACATTGTTTATCATATAAAAGTACCTATTTATATTTTTTACAAATCTTTTTTGTCAGTGCAAAAAACGAAATTTGCTACCTACTAGAAAAAATGACTATATAAGTTATATGATTTTATTTAAAATATCAGGTACCTACTTGTACAAATTATTAGTTTATAGATAGAGGATTGTTGTGGACAATGGGAGTCAAGTGGTCCCCCATGAATCCACTTTGGGCGCGAATGTTTATTATTGACATTTATACACACTTACGTAGAGGCACTGAAAGCATCAGTATGAAATTGTTACAAAGAAATTTTTAAGACGTTCTTTCTGTTCATGAAAATCGAATATATACATTTTAAGGATGTCCTCGTTTAGAGTATTGAATCATTCGATTATACAAGAAAAATAATATCTTATGGATATACGCTGTAACAACGTCAATTAAAACTACGATATGGTGTCCTAAAAGAATGATTTATGGCTATATTTAAGACGGATGTCCATGCATAGGTATATCAAAACAGAACATTCGATGAATATCTAGATGAGGAATGACGAATATTCAAAACACATCCATGAATCTCGTAGTCCTTCTTGCTTCTTCTATTCTTTAGATGCTTGATTAAATTAGGGAATCATGAAAACGTTAGAGCTTTCTGTTCTTGGCTGAAATGCGACCATATACATTTTGTGCTAATTGAATGCTAAAAGAGCTAAAAGATTAGTGCATTAAAGGAGAATATTTTTGCTGCTACGTTTCGAAACACCTTTGCATGTACACCATATTATAAATAAAAGTCCCCCTCGTATCTCGAAAGATTGAACATATGGTGGTTCTGCAAAAGGTAAGTGTAGGTGCATTTTCTTAATGAAAGATATAAGGAAATCATTACATATATTTCTTCTTGATGAGAATCCATTTAGGTCAACAAGACGTCGCTGACCTTATGACGCTGCAGAAATGTTCAAGCTGTTATTACAGACATCGCAGTCCATTATTAATAAAATTAATATGAACATTCAGTATTTATAATCAATAAAAGAACCCTTTAATCTGTAATTTTTTTTTCGATATTTTTGTGACAGAAAACTTTTCGTTAATTTAAACAGTCGAATAATAAGAAAATATATTGAGGATAATCAAGCGACAAGCTATTTATTTGGTGTTAGGGTATTTCTAAATATGCTTCTTACTTGAACATTTCAGCCTACAGAATTAAAAAAATAATAATAAAGTCGTCACAAAGATGCGTCTAAATAATTATCATACTATCCTCCTTAATAACAGTTAAATTAACAGGGGGACAATTTCGTTGATACAGCGCTAACTTTTCTCCTTCAAAGCGTGGGTGGTTGTGGGTTTGTTGGCATAAACCTTAGACTTCAAAAAACCCCAAGGTAAAAAGTCCAATAGCCTTAAATCGCAGGATCGA
The DNA here is from genome assembly GCF_000390285.2 of Anoplophora glabripennis. NCBI lineage: Eukaryota > Metazoa > Arthropoda > Insecta > Coleoptera > Cerambycidae > Anoplophora > Anoplophora glabripennis. Next base: position 691,911 of record NW_019416232.1, on the reverse strand, counting down.
GACTCCTAATTTTGATCACCAGAACGGGAAATTACACGTCCAGAAAATGACTCATGTAGTAATTAATTTGTTTCTCGGGCTGTAGGGCATATAGTTGAAACTACATGTGCTCTACATGCATATCTTGCACAAGAAACTAGATTACCATGTTGCGTTAGGGAACACCATTAACTGTTGCTTGACCAGCCGCATTTTCGAAAAGAATGGTGCGATGATTTTGCCAGCCCTAAATCCGCACCAAACAGTGACATGTGGATGCATTTTTTCCTCAACAATCACTCGTGGATTTTCTGAATTCCAAACGCGACAATTTTGTCGATCAATGGGGTCATCAAGATGAAAATGAGACTCATCGTTGAAGATAAGTTCGTTCGAAAAATCAGTATCCACTTGTTGTTCGATAATACTATTCAACGGACTCTCTTCGCTCTGTGAGGTCAGTAGGCTTCAGTGCTTGAGTCAATTGAACTTTGTAGGCATGAAGATGCAAATCTTTCGTGAGAATACGCTGTAGAGTGCTTCTCAAAATGTCCAATTCTTGACCACGATGCCGAATTGATGTCCCTGGAGCAAAACTCTCATGAAATACTTCGATGTTTTATGTTGATATGTTGAAGGACGACCAGAGTGTTCACTAATTAATTGATCCAGTCTCCCTGTATTTTTCGATAAATCTTTTCACAGTTTGTTGATGAAGTTAATTCACTATTCCGACTATATTTTGTACGAAAATTGCGAACCGTCAAACCATTATTTTTAAAATAATGCTCAGCAATGAAAATGCGTTGTTCTTTCATTTAGTGTTCCATTTTTAATAATTCTGAACTGTCAGATGTCACGCTGTATTTTTTTCCGTTGTGCGATAAACAAATGCATTCATATCTTGCGTGATTTTTAGGATTTGCTATTTACATTTTAATGTTTCAGTAATGAAAAGAAATTATTATATAGCTACAACGTAAAATTCTGTAATGATCAGACAAGCGTCAGTTATGAGGCGTTGTTGCCATTTTTACCATATTTTTTTAGTCAATTATTAATTAACACATTATTCGAAAAGATGATATGATATTGAATCGTTTTTAAAGAAAAACGTTCTTTCAAATTCTAGTCTGTTCTTTTATTTCTGTTGCATTACTGTTTTACAAGCTATTTTGTTGTACTGTAGGTGCCAATGTTATTATTTATTTTGACAATATGACAATCGTGCGCAAGCGCAGTTCTAGTTAATTTAAGGAAACAAAAGGCAAATTAAATGTTAAGCAACTCTTAAATGAAGTTAAAACAGGTATTTTTTTAATATAAAATAAAACTTAAACATAAAGACAAATTAGTAGACTGAAGATATCTGTATACTACATGTTTTTTATCGGTAAATATTAATATCTAAAATCCATCTTTTCGTATAGTTCGGCCACACAGCTAACGGCCACGCTGTATAAACGCATATGTTCAGTGATCAATCTGATGGCAACTACGTTTTACTGAAAGCGACATCCAGTAGGTAATATTGCAATCGCCTTCGGCGAACTTGCATAAGCTGTCTACGTCAATGTTTTATAACTTTCTTTTGCTAATTATTTATTATTATTAGGAATTCCGTACGTTCTGAATGTTCCATTTAAATAAATATCGCTTTGAAATAAATACATCGTTAGAATACAAGTTAAGTGAAATGATACCTTTGTTAGCCACATGTCTATGAGTAATCTTCAGTTAAAATGCCAGGAATTATTTTGCGTAGTTAATTACGCAACGTAGGAGAAATTTTACTTTCTTTAAGCCGTTTTTTTTTAATTTTTTGTAATTTTAGAGCTGGTCAAAATACAATTTTTTTGTGTCAGCATGAGATGAAATATACCTCACAATATGTAATTTCTACTTCTATTCCAATTTCATAGCCTGTTCAAAAAATTATTGGAAAAGTAGTAGTAGGTGTTATGTATTTAACAAATATTAATATTTATTTATTTATATTATTTATAAAGGCTAGTGTTACATACACATAAAAGTGTTTACACGCGTTCAAAAAAAAAGAAAGCTGTAAATAACAATACACATAATGATAGCAATCAACTGTTATACAAATATACATAAACGATATATAATTAAAATAAATAGGATAAACGACATACTAAGATCAATGATAACATTCATATTCGAGCTACATTACTGTCAATAAAGTCTTCAAAACGATAAAAGGCATTTTTTATTAAGTATTTTTTTATCCTTTATTTAAAATTATTTTCATTAAGAATTTGAATTAAGTGAAGTATTATGTTAAAAAATTTGATGGCCCAATAATTAGTACCGACCCGCGTTTTACTAAGTCTTAGAAATTTATTACATAAGTATGTGCTCTTTCGGGTATTATAAGAGTGAGTCTCACTTCTGATTTGAAAGTTATGTATATGTTTTTTGACATAAATAAAACACTGAAGTATATATGCACAGGGTATACTTACTTTGTTCAATTTAGAAAACTGCTCTCTACAATCATCTCTAAAACCAAGGTGAGATATGATTCTAATAATAATTTTTCTCTGAAGAGTAAAAACTTTTTCATAAAGGAGGCATGACCCCATACTAAAATAGCATATGTTATGATGGAATGGATATAGCCATGATAAACTATCAGCAAGCTTGATATTGAGACTTCGTTTGAGACTCCGAAGTAAATAAGTATGTTTTGATATCTTGGAGCAAACATAATTAACATGTTTATCCCATGTCAGTTTAGGGTCAAGATGAACTCCCAAGAATTTTACATGTGCTGGATTATCCCAGTTTTCCATATATCATAGTTTCGGTTTTCGAAGTATTCAAACTGAGTTGATTACTAGTAAACCAGTTTTCTACCGATGCATGTTAGTCATAAGTTGTTGTCATTAACTGTTCAAAGTTTAAGTTGGTTCTAGTTATATTGGTATCATCAGCAAAGAGTATACTTTTAGTATCATGAGGTAAACAATTAGGAAAATCATTAATATATATCAGAAACAGTAACGGACCCAATATGGAACCTTGTGGAACTCCATGTTCAATATTTTTTTTGGATGATTTCACATTATTAAATACAACTAATTATAATCTATTACTCAAATATGATCTCAATAAATCCGAACTGTACGATGAAAAACCATAAATATGTAGCTTATGTATAAGAATTTCGTGTGATACACAATCGAAAGCTTTTGTCAGATCTAAAAATTGACTAGCAACGTATTTCCCTTCTTCAAAACTATTGTTTATTGTGGATGTTAGACAATCTATGGCAAGTGTGGTCGATAGATTAATTCGAAAACTGAATTGTTGTGGTTTAAGATAGTTTAATATATTTTAGCTAGATGAGGTATTACAGAGATAGGTCTGAAATTAGATAGATAGAGATTATTAATATCATTATTTTTATAAATAAGAACAACCGTGGAAATTTTTAAACATTGAGGAAAAATATTTTTATGTATACAATAATTAATTAAATCAGTGCAAGGTATTAATATTGGGTCGATTATTAATTTTAAAATTTTGGTTGAAATAATTGAATTGAATTAACCAGTTTTACTAACACCAACATTTCATTTTGTTAGATCATACAGAGTGTTTACTTTAGTAAGTACGATTTTTAAAATACAATATTTGATCATAATTTCATGTTGTTGTTTTCTTTGTAACAAAAGATGTTCTTTGCACAGAAAGATAAAAAAATTAGTCAATTAGTCAATTATTTAATCAATTTAGTACTAATATCCAATACCAGCATAGTGTGCAAATCCTGAGATTAATTCTTTTATATTTCCTTAGTATCATTTTTTCTTGAAGTAAACCCCATTTACGTTTTATATTTGTAAAATTTCTTTATTTATATATTAAAGCAAACAAGGCCTTGATATATTGCGTTTAAAACAAGGAATATTAATAACTGACCTAATTTTATTACTGCTTCTCTTTTTTAACCAATAGGAGATTGTTTATTATTGATATTATTAATATTTTTTAACACTTAGACATAATTTTACTCTATTCTGTGTCCTATGTTCATTTATATATTGTTTTAACATTTAACTAACGGTAACAATGAAAAACTGACAAAAAGGCACTATCGAGCAATGAGGTCCCATGGTGTAATGGTTAGCACTCTGGACTTTGAATCCAGCGATCCGAGTTCAAATCTCGGTGGGACCTGATTCCTTTTTTTAAAGGATAAAAAGATATTATCTAATTTTTTAGGTAAAATGCTTTTATGTACACAAAGCTCTATCAATTTTGAAATAGCATATACAATTGCATACTTTGTACAGTACCACATGTTACTAATCGCATTGGATGATTGAATCTTAGTTTAATTTAAGGATATGAGCTTACTTTACACTGCAACTTTCCCTTAAGGGGTTTAATGACATTTTAATTAATATTTTTCTTCCGGTGACATATTTGTAACTATGTTAAATAATTATGTTACAGGTTACAGCCACATTTAATTGGATTGCTCTTAATTTAGTATTACATTACATTTTATTACCTTTTCGAAAAATTTAATTATACCGCCCAAAGCTGACCTATTCAAACGTCTAACACGAAAGTTCATAGGTACGTGAAACCTAGGCATAAACAATTTTAAGAGGTTTTGATTATACTTAGTCATCTAGTGTGCTAAATAAAGAATAATTTACACTTTCTCATTAGCTTTGTTGAAAAGTGAATGCACAATAATTGCATCATTTAAAAATACACAGAAAAACATAAAAATCATCAGTTCAAAAATTAAATAATGATCATCAGTTCAAAAATTAAATAGTGACGATATAACAAACTCCTTTCTGTAAAAGTTGGATAATTTTCACAATCAGCATCTTTTGGATTGTATCATTTGGTACAAATATCGTTGAGCATCGCTAACACGTTAGATGACACTTTAAGCAATGGTTGGTCGAATAAATTTAAATGTATAAGTAAAGGTGATATTTATAATCAATAACCTTAAATAAAATGAATAGATCTTCTAGATTGTCTACCTGGACAGATTTGATTTGGTAGATTTGATTTTTTACAAACCATTCTTCCACATAGTAGATAGTGTCTTCCTTTCTTGTAGATTATACGTTTAGATGATGGTTATTGAACCAGCCGAAATCAATTCGAATAGTTTTATAAGTAAAATGGGTTAAAAATAATACCAAATCAACAAATTTTGTTTATTGGTTGCTAAAATTGCTAAAAGGATATGATATATCCTTTTCTACAGCATAAATCGCCCGATAATTCATTTTATCATAATATTTCCAAGAAACAGGATGCTAAAACATGTTGCTTTTAAAACAAAAAAATACTTCCTATGTGTTTGTGCTAATGTTATAATGACAACTAGGTACGTTAGCCATTAAATCCCACAAAACCCTCTTCTGGAAACGGTATCATATCATGTTCTTCCATTCCACCAATTTTTTGCGCCAAATTCAATTTCGGTACAAATTTTTCATATCTAATCTGATATTTCTTGAAAACTGGTTGAACTTTGACAAACTGTTTTTTACCCATATGTATTACAAATTTGAAATGTAAATATTTATTTATTTATTTATTCATTCCAAACAGACAAATTGTCTAATTACATGGAAAATTATAATATTTACTAATATTCTTCCAAATAATGTGCATGGTAACAACAGTAGCTTGAGAACTGCAGCAATTTGCATCACTTAAACAAATTAATAATAATAAAAATATAAAGAGAAAAATATAAAAAGAAACATATAGAAAGAAAAATATAGGGTGCGAATCAAGGTAATAGCTATAATTAAATAGATTTCGAATTATATTATAAAATTTGTACATCGATGGTTGGAAAAAATCAATATTATGTGTTAATGAGACATGGTTAACCAAACGAGACATGACTAAAAATGGTGAACTGTAAATAGTTTTAACAACAGGTATAAAAAGTAAACGGTAGTGTCTGGCTGTTATGGGTGAAATATTAAATTTAAATAATGATAAAATATACGAGTCATTTATAAGATTATTTAGTATTTTATAGACAAACACTAATGACGCAATGCTTCTGCGATTAAAAAGTGTATTCAATTGAAACTCTTGACATAAATGCATTGTTCTGGTAATGTTATAATCAGGAGGTCTATTATATTTTTTAAAATACAAAAAACGCAGAAATTTTCCTGCACTCTTTCACATTTATCTAAATGTTTTTTAGGTTGAGAATACCATAGAACAGAACAGTACTCTAGTTTAGATCTAACTAACGAGTTATATAATAAAATAAGACATTTTACATTGCTTAAATGTTTGGACTCTCTTATTATAAATCCTAATGATTTAAAAGCCGAATTAACAATATTATCTATATGTCCTCTATATGATAACTTTGTATCCACAGTCACACCAAGATCCTTCACAGATGTTACCCTTTTAAGTTCGGTCTGATTCATTAAGTAAGAAAAAATAATTGGAGCACTATTTCTTGTGAATGACATATTATAACATTTTTTAATATTAAAATCAAGTTGATTACTAATACTCCAATTAACAACAGCATTAATGTCGTCTTGTAATAGTTTGCAGTCGTGATTCGACTCTATTTCTCTAAAAATTTTCAAATCATCAGCAAACAGTAAACATGTTGAACTTGACACCACTTCGGGTAAATCATTGATAAAAAATAAAAATAACAAGGGTCCCAAATTTGAACCCTGCGGCACCTCAGAAAGTGCTCTAAATTCGTCAGAGTACATATTACCATATTTTACCATAAAACGCCTATCTTTCAGATACAACATTAACAAATTCAATGTATTATGAGAAACTCCATAAAAACACAATTTTTTAACAATATATTATGTGCTACACGATCAAAAGCCTTCTGAAAATCTGTAAAAATTGTATCAACTTGAATTTTTCGTTCAAATGCTTGATGAATTTTAATATTAAATGATAAAAGATTTGTTAAGGACGATTTTCTCGGTATAAAACCAATATAGAAATGAAACTACTCAAGTGGGCCCATAAATAATTGTACAAAATTTGTTCAAATAACTTGGCAGGAGCAGGTAACACAGAAATTGGCCTATAATTTTTATTATCTGTCCTCTTACCTGTTTTAAAAATCGGAGTTACACTGGATATTTTCCACGCATGTGGAAATATGCCTTTTGCTAAACATAAATTATAAATATATAATAGTGGTATTTTCAGATAATCAGAACAGCCCTTTATGATATATGGTGGTATACCATCAGATCCAGCACCCTTTTTTCCCTTAAGTTTTTTCACCGACTTAATCTAATCAGACTCAGTAATGGATAAGATATTAAATATAGGAATGTTATTGTAACTGGTTAAGTAACTGGTATTGTAGTCTGTAGGAATTGATGCATATACTGAACAAAAGTATTTAGCAAAACAATCTGGAATGTTATTATCTAAGATAGGGACATTATTGTCGTAAAACTGTGCATTTTCAGATACTGATTTTCTCTTGTCTTTAATATAATTAAAAAATTGCTTAGTGTCCCTAGTTATCCCATTCTCAACCTCTCTTAAGTAATTCTGATGTTCTTTACTGATAAGTTGTTTTAATTGTTGTCTACAACTAATAAATTTATTCTTATATGTGTCAGAAATATATTTTAATTTCCTATACTTCTCTTTTTCTTTAAGCAGCACTTGTATATCTTTAGTAAAGTAACAAGGATATTTATTCCTATAAGATTGTTTAATATTAAATTTAATTACAGTTCTATCAAATACGTCATTAATTATATCATAAAATTTAGCCACAGCCAGATCTACATCCAATTGGCAGGTTACTTCAGACCAATCACAATTCTGCATTATATAGCTCATCTTCAAAAAGTCTGCCTTTTTAAAGTTATATAAAAGTTTACCATTTGTTTCCGAATACTTAGGTCCCAATTGATCACCAGAACCAATGTCAATTTCAAGCGTGGGATGATGAGAATCTTGTAACAGTATAGCTTCACATTTAGATACGACACATAATTTATTATCATTATATGTCAGTACAAAGTCAAGAATATTATTGTTTTCATTTAAAACATAATTAAAATTACTAAATGACATAAATCGCAAAAAATTATTAAAATCATTAGTTTTTCTATTTATAATTTTCTTATTAACATCAGATAAGTTAAAATCCCCTATTACATATACATTAGGACACACTGAATTTTGCTCAACAACGTCATATATTTCAGAATAAGTATTACTATTTGTATTTGGTGGAATGTACAACAAAATAAATGTATAATGAACTTTTCTAAATTTAACATTTACAGCCAATACTTCTGATCGTTCTTGATATTTTGTAACTTTTGTTATCTTTACATTATTTGCTTTTTTAATGGCCACCAATGAACACCACCAACTCTTAAGTCATTTCCTCGATCACATCTAATTATATGTATAATAAAGTGAATTATTAAATATCTCACCGTCAAATATCCCGCTTACCAACTATGTCTCACTCAACATTACAACATCATAGTGACAATCTAATGTATTGATATACAATTTTGTTCGCAGCCCCCTGCAATTTTGATAATAAACTAACAACAAGTAGATATACCTAAAAAAACAAAAATAAACACAACTACAAAAATAATTAATTACAAAAATAAGGAAAATGAAATATGTATATATGAACAAGAGAGAGTTCCCAGCGGCCCGCAACCTGTATATTAATCTTGGAAATCTTCGACGTAAATCCTCTTCGTAATGTTATTAATTTTAACAAACACCTTATCTTGAAAAGTCCATACATTTCGATTAGCATATTTCGCAGCGGCCTTCCTATACAAAATTAACGTTTCTTTTGATAGCTCCTCGTATATCCTACTCCACTGCCCTTCAAACGTTTTCTATTGTTAAGAACTAATTGTCTATCTCTAATAGTGTAAACTTTAGCATGTTAAATAAAGAATTCCTTATTTACGTTAAAAATGCCGTCTATTTAAATAAAAAAAGTCCTAGAAAATCAACTCAGTACTTTTACAAAAACTGCTGCTTCTGAATGGATACTGATTTTTCCAATCACCGTCGACTATTTCAGAATATCAAATTTCAAAGAAACTAATCTACTACTATTTAAAAAACAAATAAAAGCTATTAATTTTATGCCGTGGCTTAGATGCCTCCTCTCTGCCATGTCAGTTAGGCTTTATCTAGGAATCTTTGACCTATTCTTGTTCTTTTCGGGATAGGCTACGACTCACTATCAGAACCCCTAAGACTGTCCTGATGTTCGTTTCGGTTCTTATTGATTCTAGAGCCACTATGGACGGAACCACTTCTCAAGCCATGGTAAATCCCTAAGACATTTCGTAGTGGTATCTGTAATTAGTCACATCCAATACATCCAAGCATTGGAAAAGCCTTAAAGCCACCATCTTTAAGAAGCATTTTAGGACATATGATCATCAGAACTTATTTTCTTTATTTTACCTATTTTTTAACCATTATTTGTCAAAGATTATGGTTATCCAAATTATTTCAAGTCGTTGAGGCATGTCATTGACATTGATACGTTAATGTCCAAAAACTTGGTCTAGATGGAAATACACTTTTAGTACTTATAAGCAAAATAGTTTGGTTGTTTCCATAAAATACAATGTTTCTCTGTTTAGTTATATCTTCCTCTATGGTAAATTTCTTCTAAATAAAGAACGCAAAAGGTTTTGTGGCTTTTAAAACAGAAATAGAGTCTGTTTCACCATGCGTAGGTAGTTTAGATTCTAGAGGTACTAAAATATTTTTTACTTTTCAGTCATGTACGGAAGACGCTTACCAGTACTGACGGCATCATTGGCTGTGATAAACTTATGTACCTGTGCTAATATTCTAATGATAACGATGGGAGGCACCAAATCCCACAAAATCCCCTTCTGGGAGCTGGCGAGAGGACTGATTCCACGAGGCCACAACGTGACGTTTATCAACGCCTTTCCCGCGGACTTTCTTCTACCGGGACTAGAAGAAATTAGTCCTGCGGGGTTAGTTTTCTACGTGAAAAATTTCACCAATTGGGATCTTGTAGGGAACAGGATAAAGGGGGAGGAACCTGTGCCACCGTTGGATATGGTGCGGTATGGTTATGAGGTAGAAGCAGATTATTTATTATGTTTTAAATTGTAAAATTAACAAAAGATAAGAGTAAATTATATTCAATTTATGAGCTTTGACATTGATCTTCAAATCCACTTGTACCCAAGTATACAGAAGTATATAAGAAAAATACAGCTACTCTCATATGAGTGAAAGTAATTAAATGTTGAAATTATATTTTACAAACAAGCATCATACACTGAGCTCGTAAAGTTTGGAATAAATTCGAAAAATCGTTATTGAAGGGTTTTGACAGAAAATCCTCGGACACGTCAACTTTAGTTTATAAAATGTCACTTTTTTCAGCCATCGACTTTTTATTTGTTTTGTTTGTTTTTGATCTATGACGTCATCGGCAATTTTTTTAAATGGCAGCCCATATTTTTTTCCACGGATTTCGATAGAGCACATTTTTCTGAGTACGAATATGTCAAAAACGTATGACCTTCAAGATGGAAGTTTTCGAGATATTCGGTTCCAAAGTTTCAAGAATACATTATACAAGCGATGACAAAATACTAATCATTTATCAAGGAAGCGCTGGAAAAATTACAGTTTTGATAGTTGAAGTTTGTCCTTGCAAGTTTGTGTTTTAAACTGTCTATTATCTCGAAAACTTCCATCTTGAAGGTCATACGTTTTTGACATATTCATACTCCGTAACTGATCATAAAAATTTCGATTCTTTCCCTTTCACTCAAACGACGGACCATTTTCAAATAAAATGAATTCTGATGGAATAATGATTAATCAACTTAAAATAAAACACAAACTTGCGAGGACAAACTTCAACTATCAAAACTGTAATTTTTCCAGCGCTTCCTTGATAAATGATTAGTATTTTGTCATCGGTTGTATAATGTATTCTTGAAACTTTGGAACCGAATATCTCGAAAACTTCCATCTTGAAGGTCATACGTTTTTGACGTATTCGTACTCAGAAAAATATGCTCTATCGAAATCCGTGTAAAAAAATATGGGCTGCCATTTAAAAAAATTGCCGATGACGTCATACATCAAAAACAAACAAAACAAAAAAAAAGTCGATGGCTGAAAAAAGTGACATTTTATATACTAAAGTTGACGTGTCCGAGGATTTCCTTTCAAAACCCTTCAATAACGATTTTTCGAATTTATTCCAAACTTTACGAGCTCAGTGTATAATCTCACTTTACTCCAATATTTTGAAATTAATCTCTTAATACCTACTTTAGTTTTTGATGGTTGATAGTTTGGTATTGTCAGCTGAAAAGGAAAACATACAGGGTGTTTCAGAAAGACCTCCCTTAAATTCGGGGGGTGATAGTACGACAAAAAATTAGAATTTTTTGTCTTATGAACTATATATCTATCTCCTCTTGTTTTCGAGATACAGAGCGACAAAATAAAATTTTTTAAATATAATTTTTGCGAAAATTTCCAAACGGTGCGAAATATTTTATGAAATTTGCTATTCCGGGATTTTTAAAGATGCCAAATACGCTGGTCTAATTATTTTTTGGATATTTCATAGAGGGCGCTAGTTACGCTACATTCCTATTACATTTTAAGTTCTAATTTTTTTAAGGTTAGGTTTTTTACCATTCGGGTTCTAATTTCTAATGAGTGATTGTTAGTGACTGTAGTTAGTAATGACTAATTACAGTCACTAAAATTTTGATATAAAGTTAATTAGAGTTTAAAATATTACTGGGAATGTATGCGTTGTTTATAAGACATTCATCAATAAGTTTTAACATAAGCCTACTTTGAGAAAAGTCACTCATTTTCTACAGCGTAATATTGTAAGAGTTCAATTAAAAGCCTTTTTTCTCGAAAACCGTCCACATTAAGAAGTTCTACCAGGAGTGCATTATTTTTAGAAAATAAAATTGTACATTAGAAATTGGAGCCCGAATACCCAACCTCAAAAAAATTAGAACTTTAAATTTTATACGAATGTAGCATAACTAGCGTCCTCTATAAAATATACAAAAAATAATTAGACCAGCGTATTTGTGTCCTTAAAAACCACGGAATACCAAATTTCATAAAAATATTTCGCGTGGTTTAGAAATTTTCGTAAAAATTCTATTTAAAAATTTTTATTTTGTCGCTCTGTACCTCGAAAACAAGAGGAGATAGACATATAGTACATAACACAAAAAATTCTTATTTTTTGTAATGCTATCACCCCCCATTTACGGAAGGTCTTTCTGAAACACCCTGTATAATGTGAAATAAAAATCATTAAAATGTGAAACAAAAAAAAATGCGTCATTTTTTAAATAGGAATGTTTTCATCATAATTCGACAGAAGTAAGACATACTTACATATCTAAATACAGTTATACCCCTTAAATAAGACCTTTCATTCTATTTAGAATTTGTGAGTTGATTTTACCCAGAAACTTTTTTTCTGAGAATAATCTAAGGATCTTAATTTCAAAAAAGAACATCACTATTACTGAACGTAGCGTTATAATGAAAATATGGCAGAAAACCATTTAAAAAAAATTGTTTTCCTCTTTTGGTGTTTTTCAAAAATTGTTTGTTGAACATTTAATAATATAACTTTTCTTACGTACTTTATAATTATGCAAGACCTTAATTTTATCTGTTTGGACCTACTTTTCGTTATTTTCAAATATTAGGACTAAATAATATTTGACATATTTCCTGCCCAATATTTGCAAACCACTTTAATAGAAGTAATGGAGAGTTGAAGGATAATATACGCATTTTGAATATATCTTTTTAGCAGTTGACCATTTAATGTTAGCTCTGCTGAAATATAATATGTAATATAGTAACGTATAATTTATTTAATAAATTAATAGAAAGGTGCTACTAACTAATTGATAGATTGACCTCATTTATGATGAAATCATTGCAATTACTTAACGCAGGAAGTAAGATACTAAACCTTACATGGTCCTAGGTCAGTCAACAAAGGATAGAATGGTTAAACATTTAAAAAATGTGTTTATTTAACTAGTTTTGCATATCTTAACAATTTTCTCATATTTGAACATGAATATACGACTTGATTTACTGCCAGTTGTACAATATTTAAAACTATTAATTTACTAACATTCTGATTCACTAATGGATTATCATATATTTACGGGGATATATCTAAAAGATGTTTCAGAATAACTCACTATAAATTCCAGATTAATACAGAATAAAAATTTATATTGAAATCTGGTAGGCACATATTTTGAGAAGCTCTAAATAGCCCGATTTCTAAATAACCTATACATATTTTTATTATTATTCAATCGGTGCAAAAATTAAATGCCAATTTTTTAAGTTTTCTATTATTTTGTACGAATAAAAATCTGCACTGTTATGAGTTCTTTTGTACAGGGTGGTCCGAATTTTATTCAGGAAACTTCGAGGGCAGATAGATCTCTTTAAAATAATATATGTTTGTCTTATAAACATTGGTCTGGAACAGCCCCGTTTTAGAGATACAGTTGTTGAAAAAAATTGATTTCTTGTTTATATCTTCAGACTCTATTAACCGATCTCCATAAAATTTGGTACAGATAATGTATGATAGTAGGCCTTACATTCCCTAAAATATGAGCTCTAACGGTTCAACCAGTGGTGTGCAACTAGACAAGGGTCATCCTTTTTTTACAAAAAACTACGCCACTGCATTTTTCACAAGTTATTGTAACTGATTTATATTCTTATGCACAAAATACGTAAAAAGGTAACATACATTTTTTCCATAAGATTCGCCGTTTTCAAGTTATTCATACCAATACAATCCCCTTGTGCAGACATTGCTAACCATAATATTACAAGAATATTTATGTTTATACTTAAAAGTAAGTGCAATTTGTAAGCACATCAACGAAATTCTTTACACTCGTTTCCACGCCACCTGTGAGGTAGAGTCTCTTACGCGTTTTAGTTTCCCCTGGAAGCCTAATCCACTATCTTTACAAATAAGAACAACTTAAATCAAAATAATAATAAATGTACATTTATCAAAAGCGAGGGGTAGTGAATTTTCACAATCTGCATATTTGGTCACAAGAAAATCCTCATGAAATTCGGACAAGATCTTTTTAACACGAATTTTCTGTGAACACGTGTCTCGGAATAATTCGCAATAAAGTTTGTGGACCTTTCTTCTTGCCACCTCGTCTAAATTCCTAGTCATTTCTAAACTTTCTAGAAAACCATCTATTTGAATTATTAGATTATATTCCATTAAATATACGACAAAATAACTGGATACAATGGATGGTGCTCCTGCGTATTCTGGGAGAATAATATGAGAATGGCTTAATGAAAATTATATGGGGCGATGGATAGGTAGAAGACCAAATGCCAATGTCAACCATAATGGTACAGAGAGTCCAGTGTCTTGGCCAGCCAGATTGCCATATCTAAACCCTCTAGACTTCTATGTTTGAAGTTATCTGAAAAGTAAAGTTTATTCTACTTACTCCAACCACAACTACTGCAACGAATAGAAGGCGGGTGTAATGAATTAAAAGAAAACCACATGATATTAGCTTCAATTAATTCCATTAATAGAAGATGTCAGAAATGTATCGATGTGGGTGGTTCGCATTTTGAACAATTGTTGTAATAACTAACGTTAATTTTGATTTCTTGTTTAGCTGATGTTGCTTGGTAAATATATTCTTATTATTATTTTGATTTAAATTATTCTTATTTGTTAAGAGTATTAGCCCTCCAGGAAAAACTAAAACACGCCAGGAACACTACCTCACAGGTGGTGTAAAAAGGAGTGTAAATAATTTTGTTGATATGCTTACAAATTGCACTTACTTTTAAGCATAAACATAAATATTCTTGCAATATTATGGTTAGAGTGTTTGCCACAAGATAATTATATTGGTATGAATAACTTAAGAACTGCGAATCTTAGGGAAAAAATTAAAGACACCTTTTTTCGTATTTTGTGCATTAAAATATAAATCAGTTACAATAACTTGTAAAAAATGCAGTGGCGTAGGTTTCTTTGTAAAAAAGGGGTGACCCCTGTCCAGTTGTACACCACTGCTTGAAACTTTAAAGCTCATATTTTAGGGGATGTAAGATAATGCATGATAATGTATTATACATTATCTGTACCAAATTTTATTGAGATCTGTTAATAGATTTCGGAGATATAAACAAGAAATTAATTTTTTTAACAACTTCAACACCCTGCATTTCTGAAACGGGGCTGTTCCAGACCAATGTTTAGAAGGCAAACACATATTATTTTAAAGAGATCTATCTGCCTTCGAAGTTTCCTGCATAAAATTCGGACCAGCCTGTATTTACTAAATCTGCAATTACACAATTTCATAATCTTTTTTAATGTGTCTGTAAATCACAGATCTGGTAATTTGGTAATTCTTACAGTACTGAATAAAGCATTCATAACAAAAGATATAAAATACTTACATTTCGTTTATATCATTGAGAATACGAATATTAATTAATTGTTCATAGAAATTTCAGAAGCATAAACTATTTTCGCGATGGCATAAATTAATTCTACTTTTTTTAAGAAAACATTGACGCTGGGTAACTTTTAAGTTTTTTAAAAGCATATTTACTTCATGTGAGTGAATATTTGGATACAAAAATATTAAATTAGATTTTGTATTATCCTAATATGCAATATTATTTTACGGTTTGCAGAAATTGAGCACAAACAAAAAACACAGCTAAGTGTGGACTCACCTCCAGTTTTTTATCTTTTTCTCGAAAATGTGCGATTTGGTGAATTTTAATAAATCAAGCTATTTAGGGCTTCTTAAACTATATACCTACCAAACCTCAAAACGAACACAATATGGCGAATACTTGTAGAAGCATTGATAAAGCTAGTTTTAATAAATTAGCTTCAGTATCCTGTATCTTAAAATCAAAAAAGCGATAAATCTTTGGCTCATAGACTTAGCTCTGTATATTTTTAGGCATGCGAGGTTCTTCTTTCCGACACTGAAACAAAGGACTTCCTCTACTCTCGCCACAGATTCGACCTCCTAATTCTAGATGGAGCCTATCCTGAATGTGCACTAGGATTTGTACACCACTTTAACGCTCCATTCATGTACATCAACACTGTGGGTTTTTACATGGGATCTATCTCATTAGCAGGGAGTCCCACGCCTTATTCTGTAACGCCATTCCTGGCGTTGTCTTTGACAGACAATATGAACTTGTACCAAAGGACTAAAAATACACTTTGGAATGTCGCTGCCAATGCCATGCACTCAGTAATGGTAAGTAATTTTTCTAATTTTTGTAGTTGTAGTTATTAATATATCAAGGCTAGATTAGAAATGCAGGGAGTAATAGCAACACAGCGACATTCTTTAAGATATTTTCTCATCAAGTATACAAAAACAAACAACAGTAATATTTCCTTCTAAACCGTTTTTTAAAAGCTCTATGGTGCTTCAAAGGAACACAGTTCTAATCAATGCTTAAGAACAAGTGAAGATAGGAACCTCAAATTGAGTACAGTGCAGATCTATCATACAACCAATAAGATTAGAACCGAATATAATTAATATTGTCGTGATTAAGAAGGGTCAAACATTTCGACTAAAAAAACACTTTGAATTAAGTTATCTTCACCAACAAATTTTGTCATTTATCACTTCCGTAGAATACATCAATTAATAATAACCATATCAAGGATGAAATCCAATTTTTCCTGCACTTTCAACCACGTAACTTTGTAAACGTTCAATTCATTCATTTGACTATATCTATTTTATTTAGATTTACGAAGGTTGCCTTTCATATTTCGGGAATAGAGAACATAAAAAAATAAATCATCGTATACAGCTTTATTGTTTTTCAAAATATTCTCCATGAAATCTCTTGTGTGAGCCGATGTGTGAGAGCGCGCATTGTCCTGGTGGAGAATGGTGCGCCTTCGGCTATTGGTTTCCCTTATTTTTCCGACTTCTGGCAAACAAATGGGGTTGTGTACCATTCCCAAGGATGCCTCAATCTCACGATAAGTCACATGACGATCTTAAAATATCAGTTCACGCACAGCATCAATGTTTTCTGGAGCAACAACAAATTTTGGATGACCTACACGAAATTCGTCAGTGAGCGAACCTCTGCCACCAATGGATATATACAGTGGTTTTTGATGGTGCGTCATTGCGAAAAATCGAATTAATGTCATCGATGCACCGTTAAGAAAATCTACATCGAAAATTGTAAAAAATAATCGCACAGAAATGTTCGTGACTTAAGTCCATTTTTTGGCGAAGGTGATTTTTCAATTGGAAACCACACAAATAACGCCTGTACGAAGTTCTGAGAAAGTCGTCATATCGACTATTCCCGAAATATACATAAAAGGCAACCCTTGTATGAAAAACTTTATTTTCTCGAGCGTATACAGGGTATATCACGGTGACGGCCTTCGAGTTGAATTTTGGAAATTACTATTATTATTAATTATATATTATTGCAATTTTGGATTCTACGTGTTATTTTAGGTGGACTTTTATGAAGTTTCCCTATTCCTAAAATTAACCGTTTTCGAGATATTTAATTTTTTTTAACAAAATGGAGAGAAACGGTGACTAGCTTCAAACCATGTGATTTTTATAATAAGAAAGATAAAGCAACAATATTTATAGGGGGAATAGCTAGACCCCTAAGCTTCCCATCCATACTTTCAAAGTGGCTTAATTGCGTGCAGGGTTGCAAGTCGGTTTTTTTAAATGGAACACCCCGTATGTTTTCTATATTCTGATACACAATTTTATTCTCTCTCGAACGGTATCAGGGTTTCCTATACCTATCTACGCCTAGAACCGTGGAATTGGCCAGTGGTCTAATGGAGTGAGGTTGGAAGACCTCACTCCATTAGATTTTTATGTTTGGGGAGTAATAAAGCAAAAATCCATTAGATTTTTATGTTTGGGGAGTTCCATAAATTGCCTGCAGCTAAAATAACAAAAGCGGTGACTGATGGTGTTATCTCTAGAATCCACAAGTGCTTAGCTGTTAATGGAGGTCAAATTAAACACTTATGACTTTTTTAAGTTATTTATTTTATCTTAGTGCAGTATTATTATCAACATACATAATTGTGTATTACTATGTATGAAGTTGATTTTTTAGCATTCTTCTTAACTTTATCTGCTCATTGGTGGAAAATTGGGTTATGTCTCATTAAAAACTGTAAATGTTCTGCTTAGAATTCCATTGCAACGTCTGGGAATAAATAATAATAAATAACTGGTAACAGTTTAGTTGTTTGTTTTGGTTTTGCTAAAAATTCCACAGCTATCCTCGCAAGAAATTACATGATTTTAGGTGATTACACAAAAAGTAATAGATAACTTAAAAACTAGAAGAGATATGTATAGGAAACCCTGATACCGTTCGAAAGAGAATAAAATTGTGTATTAGAATATAGAAAAACATACAGGGTGTCCCATTTATAAAAACCGACATATGAAGGTTTAAAGTTAACTAAACTCGGCATTAAATTTCTAGCACCCTGTATGCAATTAAGCCAGTATGGAAGTATGGAAGGGAAGCTTGGGGGTCTAGCTACTGCCTCTATAAATATTGTTGCTTTATCTTTCTTACTATAAGATACCATGATACCATATACCATTTTTTTGAAAAAAATTAAAACTCTCGAAAACGGTTAATTTTAGGAATAGGGAAACTTCATAAAAGTCCACCTAAAATAACACGTAGAATCCAAAATTGCAATAATATATAGGGTGTTCCATTTAAAATGAGCAAGTTGATGGCGACTTCCGGTATAACCGGAAGTGGTACGTGGACGCCATGATTTTAGTTGAAAAGGGCATTCAGAGAAAATGTTACTTTTATTTTAAAACGCATTGAATTTTTATTTACATCATATTTAATCAATATAAATATTCTCATAAATTTCATAACAAAACATCATTTTTTATAAAATATATCATAAAATTCACGAAGGTAATATTTTCACAACTTCCACGTCAATTGCTCAATAGTTTTTTTTTATATTTCGCGTTTATTTGATATCAGACTGATTCATTTTATCGCAAAAGTGAAATAATATAAAATTTATAACCAAATAAAAAGTTTGATGTTGCCTATAAATAATTTTTCGCAATTTCTAATTGTTTCTCTTTTATAAAATCATGAGTCACCCACCCACGGTATATGACGTTGATTTCTCATACAATGGAAATGTGATAAAAATATTTCATTGTTAAACAATATTTAATCAAACTATGACAGACATTAAACTTAAAATTATTAATAATTTGTTATCACCAAAGCATATTAATGATGTAGCTGTGCATAAAAAGCAAAATCAAAATTTTGATTATAGAAAATGACTTTCTGTAGGTAAGGTCAAATAGTGGAAGAATAAATTTGGAACACCCAATATGAATGAATGAAGCGTTTGCAGGCTTATGTTCATATTTCATTAATATATTTTTTTTAACATTGCAGCACATTTTAGGTGTAGAAGCAACAATTTTTCATTAACAAAATTTGACTTATCTAAATTATAACTGTTTTTCATTTTTGTTTAGGATATCGCAGTGTATTTTATAATTTTGTGTTGTATAGAAAAAAAATTAAACTCAAGGAAAGCACTTTCAGTGAAGAAAGGAACACAAAAATTAATTATTGATCCTTTGACTGAGATCGATGACATTCCAAAGGAGATAACAAAAAGTATGCTGATGTTAGAGAAATACTTGAATGAATACATTTTGAAATACGCGTAACTTAAAAAGAAATATTTATGATCACTTTCTGAATCAGCAGTAAATTACGTGAAACCATTTTTCAATAAATTGTGTCACTATGTAAAAAAGCATGTGTTTACCAAGACACATTTGAATAATCATTACGTGTTTAGGAATGTAATGAATCCAGACACCTATACATACCATTTACATAATAAATTTTGCAATTTTTACTAGTGTTATTTAGGAGATATGATAAAGCTATTGTAGAAACTACAGAAGTCTTTATTTTCGGATGTACACAGTGTGCTGCAATATATAAACACAATCAACACTTATTGAATCCAATACGTTCATTAAGAATATCTACATCTACACATTTCATGTTGTAATGTTACCAAATAAACACATTTTAGACTATCTGCTCTTACACCAAATCTCGATTAAGGTCGCTGACACACAGCGACTGCCCAACCATGACTTCACTGTAAAATGTTTAATTACAAAGGTTAAGAGAAGAAATTCATCCCAAAAAAGTCGGTGATGTAGAATACCGTTTTACCTTGGATTTCAGATTTTCGTTTAATCGATATGTTAATAAACTTCGACAGAAACGCTCCAAATATTACAGGTTTACATGTATTCTAGTTTAAGGTCGACGAGTGACTTACTTAAAAATACAATTGCATTATTGGAAAATTGCCATAGTGTAGAAAAATTAATGATTTTAAATTTAATTTTAATTTGATACGAACATATTTTGAAAAATATACATATTTTCAATTTGGCATATAATTAAATTAAATTATATACGCAAAAGTATTAGAAAATTAACTGTCAAATTATCATTATATTTGCCAATTCTGTCCTTTTAAAAATAAATAGTTCATAGTAATTTATTTATTTATTTAAATTATTTCATTCTAATAAATAATTATAGTATTTTATTTATTACTACTAATAAAAAAAGGCGAGTGTAATGGCCATACAGGAGAAATACAGTGGCTGTTGGAAGAGATAACCATTAAACTAACAAATATAATGGCCATTCCCTTCATATAGACATTTAATATTTTTAATAAAATTTTCAATCAATGTCCACGTGGCAGGTGCGTGCCTTGAAATTTTCCGACAATGTCTTTATACCTTAGGTGTCAAATGCGGTTAAATCCAAGAAAGTGACGCAAGGGTCTTCTTGGAATTCTATCTCAACAAATATCGTATGGATTGTACCTTCGAGTATTATAAAAAGTTCAACATTTCCTAAAGAAAAAAATAGAAAATAGAAGCCAAAAATCGTTCAAAGTAAACAGGCTAATAGACTACAAGCCCATCGAAAAATTTCAAGGGGTCATTGAATTACTTATAAATCAATACTACCTACCACATATAACAATTTTGGAAACTATGCTTGTTGGTACGGGTGAGTACACAGTAAGCTAAACCAGTGTACCAAGGCGGGTGGTTTTCGGTAAAACATTTTTGTACGGCATTTCTCAAATATATATGTTATACAAAAAAAAATGAACCTCGACCTAATGCCGTACAAAAATAGCAATACCGGAAGCCAGGAAAATTTTTGATTTCTCGAAAATTTTGGCCTGAGTTTTGGTGATTTATTACAGTACGGCATTTATACTACAAGTTTCGGATCGATACATAGATAAATTTTTAAGCGACGCCGTACGTATTTGCTGATACAGGGGTTAGGAATACAGGGTGCAACTACTTTTATTAAAATAATGACCATTTTCGGCCATGCGTACATTTTTCAAGAAACATGTGCTTACCTACTATAGGAAAATTAATTTCCCTCTGAAAAGTCTCATCTCACGGTGAAAAATTTTGCAAGAATTGATTTTATTTTTACTACTATTTTTTCCTTCATACAAATTATTTAGGTACTACAGTACGGCCTTTCTATAATAAGACTTACAATATTATATAGAGGTATTTTTTAGTAATGCCGTACGTATTTGTCGATACAGGAGTGAAAAACCCCGGATGCAAACTCCTGTTCTGAGCCTTAGGGATTCCGGTCATTGAAAAATGGTCGGCATTGTTGCTAAAACATGATTTAAGATGTAAAATAATTTTTAATACGCCGTTAAAAAAACATAGGTCGATATAAAATTTATTAATTTTATAAATTTGAAAAGCTTATATATTATTTTTTTTTTCACAAGTACATAAGTAGATTTTTTTCAAAATCTAAAAAATTATTAAAAAATCAATTAAAAAAATCTGCATAGAATGTTTTTTTTAAATTTTAATTATTTTTATTTTAAAATTAAAATCGAAACATCTTTCTCTGTCTCTTTTTTCTTTTCGACGTGTAAATTTTTATGTGGTTTTATTCATGTTTATAACCGACAATAACAAATGCACTTTTAAATTATTTTTACTAATTTTAAGCATATATTGTATGCCAATGGCTTCATCACAATTTCTGCGTAAATAAATTATTCAAACAATTGTAAGAGCAGTTGCAAATATGCAGATGCAAGGGTACTGTTACTTCAAAACATATATCACTGTTTCAAATGTAAGTATTTATCTATATAGGAATTTTTATGAATATTTAGTTAAAATTAATTGTTTATTATTATATTTATTTAAAAATAATACTTTCTTGCACGTCATTAAATTTCTAAATTTCTAAAAATATTTTCTCGATTTTCTATACACATTTTTTTTAATCTTAAAAACAATGCCATGATAATTTCTACGGTGTAAATTTTTCTCTTGAAATTAGGATAAAACTCATTTTGGACTTACACACTTTCGGAGAATTGTTCCAACGAATATATACGGCATTGCAATTTTCATTCTTTATGTTATATTTCTGATGAAAATTTGTAAGTGCCGTTAATTAATGACCTAAAAATGTAGTAAAAATTTAATGAAAAATATTATCAGCATGTAAAATCCACTAGTTAAAAATGTACGGCATTGTTTTTTATTTTTTTCCTTATGAAAAGTCAATTACAGCCATAATATTTTCAATATAACACTTTTAGTTAGTTAGTTTATAACAAGGAATTTTCACAATTTATTTATTTGTTTTTTAATTCGAATTTTTAATTTGTACCATTAATTATAGCCGACCATGATTTAATACGATAGTTTCTGGTTATATTTTATCAAAAAAGTGGTTGCCGTACAGGAATTAATGATCGTATCGAAAAAAAAACTCAATTTCAAAATACAATTAATTGCTTATAAACTTTTCCGTTAACCATAATTTTCAGACGGCATAGCTAAGAATTATTTGAAGAGTGGAATCGATGCCGTACATTTTTCAATGACTTGAAACAATGGGGGCTAAAATAGAGAGTTGTGCCCTGCATTTCTAACCCCTGTATCAGCAGATACGTACGGCGTCACTAAAAAAGTTATAGTAAATTGAAAACCATCAAGTTAAAGAAGAGGAAAAAATTATTAAAGAATAGAAAAAAATAAAACTAGATGTCAAAGAAGGCAGTAGTACTGGTATTAAGACTGAAAATTCTAAAGAATAACTTCAAATGAACAACAAAAGAGCAATGCGCGTTTAATTTTGTGGTGGGTATGGAGGATTTGTATTGGTTAGCGGCCATAAATATAACAGCATTTTACTCAAATTAGTAGCTTGGATGAAAACTGCACAGAATTCGATAATTTTTATCCCCTGCCAACAAAAAGACGACAGTTAAATTAAAATAAATTAACTAGGGTTATATTACCTACTAACAACAACATTTTCTGGCATTAAGGGTGAGGTGAGATGGCCAATCAAAGATACCAAAATTTTATAATAATGCTTTTATGTTTTTGTTAACAGAAGATCAATTTGTTCTATTCGGATTTACTCTCTAAAAGCATGTGTAGATTTAGAAGATACGTTTAAACTTTTAAGGCGAAAGGCGAAAAAGGCTTTTAGGCGAAACCGAAATATGCCCATTGAAAAAATAATTGATAATGTATTTACTTATGCTCGTTAGTGTACTGAAAACGAAACGGTGTATATGTCGCAGGCTAATTCATTCTTTTTATAAAATGCCTAGGAGTTTTATAAATGACCATGCAAATTGTAAAATGATAAGTAAATACAATTTCTTTTTTTTTCAATTTGAAAATTTTTGCCGTTTTATAAAACATCGAATAAGTCTTATTGTAAAAGTAATTTCATTTTCATTTTCTTTAGAATATGACTAACTTCTCCAATCATTTTGTAAACGACTAAAAATCAATTAGGCATTAGTTCGTACAGTACTGCGCACAAGTATTTTTTGTGTTTGTGTTACATTTGATTTTTTCAACAATAAAACTGTTAAATTTTAAAATATGTGTTATGTTACTTATTTGAGGAAGCTCTATCTTCTAACATCCTCAAACCCAAGTTTTTTAAGTGAAAATAGCAAAAGAATTTTGCTAATTTAACGTTTTTGCATAAAGTCATATTCGTCGTTTTGTAAAACGCCTAAAATTTTCAGTTAAATTATAAAAAAGTTGTATTTACACATCATTTACAATTTTCCTAGTTATTTTTTATAACACGCCTATAAAAAGACTGAATTTGTAATTAGCTTGCGACAAATACATCAATTCTTAATATATTCATCAGAAAGAAAATCATTTAAGTGAATCATCGTTCTTAAGTGTTACTGATATTATCATTTTTATAACTCAAGGTGAATTTCCTAACAATAAATACATCAATTAAATATATGAATTTTTTAATTACAATGCAATTACTTAGAACTAATATCTTATAAGGCTTGCAGATAAATTGATATCATGGAAACAAATTAAAATGCATTACGCATTTTGACTAATACTGATAATAAGTGAAATTATTGAAAAATAAAATAAATCTAAGAATGTAATTTATATAATTTTATTCGTCATGCACTGTAAAGGTGGTGTTAAAATATTAATAAAATTTAATTTTAATTCTATTAAATTTATGAATTTAGTCTGTCGTAAATGTGAAGTAAGATAAAAAGTAAAATACAACTAAGAATAGATCTATTAAATTTTATTTTTCTATTTATTTCTGTTCTCATAATCATTTTGATAAGATTACATATTTATTACAGCTAGGCAATTATTACGTAACATTGCGCCCATTGTCCATTTTATTAAACGATTTTTTTATCCATTGCACAAATTAAAATCTTATACAGGGTGTAGCGTATATAATCTATCAAAATTAAACTACAGCTTTGCGTTTTTTTTTTTTTTTTCGTAAATTAAAGTTCAATTATGGAACAAAATATTTTCTCTGGAACGGTCCTGTCTATGTGCTGTACGATAAGTTACATGCTGTAGACCACGCGCGTAAACAAATAGTCGTTGAAAGATAGAAAGATACTTCTCAATTTCTGGGGAATTTTTCAATGCAAAAGTACAAACTAAGGAAAATAGATATTTAAAATAAAATTAATATTTTCTTATTATAATAATTAATAGTAATTACTATCTTAAATGCATTGTTGTTAGTGCAAGAATTCGCAAACAAAACCACATCCGTAAGTATATTATCAACTGCGTGCACTGAACAAACTCCATTAAACTATGGAACAAAATGAAATAAACCTTACCATTTGCAAAAACGCATTCGTTGATCTCAATCCGGGGATAAAATCTGTTGAACTGGTTGCAGATGATAGGGGTGCAACAGCTGGCGCCTTAAGAGGCGGGGTCTTCGTCAAAAATTTCCAACACTGCATCTTCAACATTAAGGTTCACTTGCTGACCACGTTCTTCTCCTCGAGGAATAACACTTCCCGTATCTGGCAGTCGCTGAACGCACTGTCGGATTGTATTTGCACACGGGGGGTGACGTTGTGGCCATCGTTCCCGGTACAACCTAGTCGCCGCGAGCGCATTTTCTCCGGCTGCACTATACACTAACACCATATCTACACGTTTGAAAATAGTAAATGCATTGGTTTCTCGGTTCATTGTAAAATTAGTTTGTGCACAAACTAAAAAATTAAGCAAAATAATAAATAAGAATCTCGTTTTTAATGTAATCGGCACGCTATTCTTATTTCTTACTTCTTTATAAAAATTACATCGTCACTATCGTCTGGAATCTTTCACTTTTTAACACTGATGCATCGATGGACGATGCTTAACATTTAATAATTAAGTGAATAATGAATTCAATACAAATACAAAATCAGTTGACTGCACAAATTTTTTGACAATGTAACCTAACCTTCTTTTAGTATTTTACTAGTATTAGATTATACCGACTTAAATTATATGGTTGCATCTCGGGTCGCATAAAAACATTTCCAAAGTTTTTAATAAATAACACAGGGTCGGCCTTCATTTTCGTTGAATAAATTAACTTTAATTTACAAAAAAAAAAAAACGCGAATATCATCAGGAAGCTGTAGTTTAATTTTTATAGATTATACACGCCATATCCTGTATTTTAAATAGGTACCTACGATTTGACCCAGAATTTTACAATAATCTCGCGGATCCTATCAAATTTTCCTATATAAATAGGAAATATTCAGTTATATCTGCAAGATATTGAAGTAGCTAAGTTGCGATTACATAATTTGATATTAATTTGTTAATTAATTTATACTTTGTTTACATACTTAAGCCCACAACTAGAGATTTAAGCGAATGCAGATGGAATAAAATATAAATATATAAATAAATTATAATGAATAATTCGATCACTATATAATAATATGTATATATTATATATTCTAGAAATGTAATTAAATAATTAAGGAAAAGATCAGCTAATTAGTTACTCCCTTCAAATTACGTAGTTACTTTTTGGGACCACTTTGAGTAATTATACACAGAGAACAAGAAAAGTACTTCACTTGGTAAGCGAATAACACTAATATTTTATTATACATTAATTTATTATTTATTATTATTCATTAATAAATGTACATACTCTAACTGGATATGGGCTGAAAATGTGAAGAATTGACACATAATGCTTAGATAAAATATGGTTTGTTGTGGAGTTACTGGGTGTTTTATTCAAAAAACTTTAAATGATTTTTATCCATTACTTTAATCCTATTTGATATTTCTCTATCATACTTGACATAGTTTAGATACTATAGAACATGTTAAAAAATGTTACAAAATCGTTCATGGCTACTACCAGAGGCGTACGACAGGGGTAGAGGGACAGTTTCCCATTCCCAACTTCTACGTTACTACATTTTTGAAGTTGAAGCTATTTTCTTGAAATGCAAATTTGTACAAAGATGTATCAGAATAAAAGAAAATTAGATGTGTGAGAAAACTTATGAAAAAGTGTATAGAGGCATAGGGATGTCATTGCGAATACATTCTGTAAAATCACTTAAATAATTTCTTTAGGAAAATGTAAGCAGCATGGCTCATATCTATGCCACTGGTTTGAGTTGAGACTTATTTTTTTCCATTAAATTTTATTTTGTTCATGTATCGGATACATAAAATTTCGTTGCAATGTCTGTTTTTATTCAGAATATATTTAGAGATGTACTGATAGATACTATACAGTACGCGCCTAATGTATGGAATAAATTCAGTAAAAACGAAACAATTTTTTTGGGAAAAATCCTTGAACAGGTCGATTCTTAATTTAAAAAATACATATTTTAGCATAAAAGGCGATTTTCAACCGTCATTTGTTTTCGAGTAATGACGTCATCAACATTTTTTTAAATAGCAACCGCCTATTTTTTTTTCTTAATTCTGAAAGATCGTTTCATTGTCGATCCGACAGTATTAAAATGTTGCCATCTTACATAGGAAAGTTTTCGAGTAAATGACGATTGAATGTTAGAAAACGTAAATTTTATTCCATAAAAAAATAACAATTCCTATGTCAAGCAAATACAATTCATTAAGTTTTTTACCTAAATTAAGTGTTCAAATTGCCACCCACCGACTTTGACAATACGCAAGTCTGTGTAGAAATTCCTCTTGCACATTTGAAATATTTCTGGGGTAACTTTGTGTATTTCATCTATAAAACAATTTTGGAGTTCTTCTAAATTATGTGGTACAGTTTGGACTTTAAATAGCCCCATAAGAAATAGTCCAGGGGTGTAAGATCTGGGGATCTCGCGGGCCATTCTATCGGTCCTCGTCTGTCGATCCACCTCCTTGGAAAACAATTGTCCAGAAAATCTCGAAGAGGGCGTGCATAGTGCGGAGGTGCACCGTCTTGCTGAAACCAGATGGTGTCATCAGGAATATCAGGGTCATTATCGTTAGGAAAAATAAATATCTTTCTTCCGTAAGGGTTCCTTCAAACAAGAAAGGCCCTACTATTCTGTTGTCAACTATTCCAGTCCACGCATTTAATTTCTGTGGGTGTTGGGTATGTGTCTCTGCCATCCAATGAGGATTTTCCCGACTCCAATACCTGCAAGTTTGACGGTTCACTGTACCATTGAGACAAAACGTGGCCTCGTCTGAAAAAAGTATTTGCCGGTGTAAATCTCTATTTACTTGACATAAATCCATCATAATTTCACAAAAGTGTAAGCGGCGGTCGGGATCGTCTTCATTGAGTTCCTGCACAAGTTGAATTTTGTAGGGATGATATTTTTCCTGCCTCAGGATACGTAGCACTGTGGTCTGACTAATTTCATTGTTTAATGCAACCAATCGTGAAGTATTATGAGGATTATCTACCATACTTATCAAAATGTTCTGTTTGTGATCTTCACTAACGCTTGGACGTCCAGGTTTTGGAATATCTACAACATTGCCAGTTTCTCTAAATTTAGATTCTATCTTACTGACTGTTGATTGGCTGATACGGCGATCTGGATGTTTTTCATTAAATAAATCGCAAACTTCCTGCTGCGTTCTAGTCTTATCCCCGCATCCGATAAGAATTAAAATTTCAATTCTTTGTGTGACAGTTAAATGTGCCATAATACTTTAAATTCAACAATAATTTTTATATCGCTTACAATACTTAGAAAGTCGGTATGACAGTGACACTTTGTAAAGATTTACACCTACGTGATCCATAAAAAACTTCAGGCATTTCGAAAAACTAAATTTGATAACGTTTTTGCTTTATTTTAATTGATTTGGGTTTTCTAACATTCAATCGTCAATTACTCGAAAACTTTCCTATGTAAGATGGCAACATTTTAATACTGTCGGATCGACAATGAAACGATCTTTCAGAATCAAGAAAAAAAAATGTCGATGACGTTATTACTCGAAATCAAATGACGGTTGAAAATCGCCTTTTATGCTAAAATATGTATTTTTTAAATTAAAAATCGACCTGTTCGAGGATTTTTCTCTAAAAAAAATTTGTTTCGTTTTTACTGAATTTATTCCATACTTTAGGCACGTACTGTATAAAAAATCAATTCCTGTGAACTACAAAGGCAAACGTTTATATAAAAATATGCTTGTTGTTGTTGCTTCCTGTATTATCTTTCCCATAACCCACAACATTGATATAAAAACAAAAGATGGATCTGTTTCTGCATTTAGCTTTCATTTATTTAATAAAATTTACACACATGTTATACTTCACAAGTCGTTACATACTTTATTCCATTCCAGCGAGGTAATATATTTAATTGTAAAACAATAAGTTTTGCATTAAATCGATTAGTGATTTATTTACTGACAATTATTCACAATAATTTGTCGATTTTTTAGGTCAAGTGGATGATTCAAAACGTGGTCAGAAGTCACTTTGGAAACGACGTCCCTCCCATATATGAATTGTCAAAAAATGTAAGCTTTATACTACAAAATGGTCACGCTACCGTCACGTATCCTAGACCATATTTACCAAATGTAGCCGAAATTGCTTGTATCCACTGCAAGAGAGCTAAGCCTTTGCCTGATGTAAGTATAATGCAGAACCTCCCACCACATTTTTGTTCAGTACAAGAAATTTCTGGAAATTACTTTCTCTATTAAATCATTTTCAAGCTGGTCGTACAGTTGCTATATTCGCCGAATACCGCATCGAACGTACTAGGTCTGTTCAGAAGATCACCGAACTTTTTGAATTACGTGCTAATGATGTTTATTTATATGCAGTTGGCAGCATTGCGCTGCACATAACCTACTCTGTAACCACATGTTTTTGAATCGTTGATATCTCATTTAGTTTTCGTGATACTGTTATTTGAATGCAATGTGGTTAAGTGACAATGATGATTTTTGAAATGTGCAATTCAACTCCGGATCGCACGCAATGTTACGAATGGTTTTCGTGATTTAAAAGTGGTCTTCGACCAGTAAGGCCTTCGACTTCAACTGATTTCTCCCAAGTTCAGAAAGTCAAAGATCTGGTCCGTGCAAATCGCCGATTGACTGTCAAGTCCACTTTTTTAAAATGTTGGGAAAATGAAAAAACTTGTTCATTTGGAAACAAGTTCACAAAAATTAAAAAAATTAGACTTGCCTGTTTCTCACACCAAAATATGTATTAAAAGACGATTGATATTTATCAATTATTTATTACATTTTGTAGTAACAGTGTTTTTCCTTAAAGTAACGAAGAATTGGTTTCATAGCCTTCATTAGACATTTCAGGTGGGTCTTCTTCAGGATGGTTGTCGATGGGCAAATCTCCAAATATAGTGTTATAATACGCCTGATCAGCTAGTGGGACGTATTTTTGCACTAAAATTTGGCATTCCTTTATTTGTTTGTCATTTATTGATAAACGATTTCTGTAGGCTAATTCACTCGGCAAAGACAACTGAATTTGTGGGTTCATCTTGATGAGCGAAAAACTTGAGAAAACATTCCAGCAGAAACAGAGCATTAAATAAATCTATTATATCTTGTGTATTTGAACTAACGGTTGATCCGATGACGAGCGTCACGAGCGGTAACCGCCACCTGTATATTCAGCCCCCCTACAGGCAAATCCCCACCACAAATTACACGCATTTTGGAGCAACAATCAGGCAAGTCCTGGACTTTCCCGTTTCTTGGGCCAAATTGTTTAAACAGGCAAGTAGTTTGTCATTATATCTTCACCAATATGCCACGGACTTGCCTGATTCTTACACCATCAAGGTCTTCAATTGCGGGAGAGATTATCATCTCGATGGGGTCATGTCAGAACATTTTAACTGAATAATTGAACATGCATCGCAGAAAATCGCGTGGACGTTTGTCAGCAACTCCTTGAACAATCCAATGACGATGAAACGTTCATTCAAAAGATCATAACGGGAGACGAAAGCTGGGTTTATGGCCACGACATTGAGGCAAAAGTTCAATCATCACAATGGATTGATAAAGGATCTCCACGCCCCAAGAGAGCACGTCAGTCTCGATCCAATGTCAATGTGATACTCACTGTTTTTTTTTTCGATTTTAATGGAATTGTGCATTTTGTATTCTTGACTCAAGGTGAAACAGTGAACCGTGTGTGCTATCAGAGCGTTTTACTGCGACTAGAGTTGTGCTGAGACAACCATGGTTCTTTGCACCATGACAATGCTCCCGCACACTCAGCTATGTCATTCGTCAGTTTTATACCAATCACTGTCCTCTCTCACCCTCCTTACTCGTCAGACTGGACTTCTTGCGATTTTTTTTATTTTCGAAATTAAAATCATGACGCCGGTTTCAGATGATTGATGACATTAAAGCAAATTCGTCACACTTTAAACGCCATTTCAATTAAAGCGGTCCAGGACTGCTACGCGAAATGGAAACATCGCTGGGAAAAGTGTGTGAGTAGGAGAGTATGACTTTGAAGGAGACAAGGACCAATAATGTATAAAATTAATAGTGCAGTTTAAAAAATAAAGTTCAGTTATTTTCTGAACAGACCTAATATTGTATAATTGATTAGACACCTACTGGTAATTCATAGACATCCGTTGCTCGGAACAGAAATGAATCTAACAGTATTGCACTGGATAATAACCATATCTACTTTATGAAGTAAACTGAGAAATAGAAATCTTGTACTTGCGTTAAGTTAAAAAATTGCAAAGTTATGTTTTGGTAAGATTAATTTTGATAATTTAAAATTGTCATTTCAATTAGTCTATAAAAAAATGTACTATCAAATAAATATTTACTAGTCCTATAAAAAATATTTGAAGGTTATAACAATGTTATATAGTTAGTTATTGGAATACAAAATTATTTTAAGATAGGTAAGGAGGAATAGATAAAAACAAGAAAACTTATTATTTCCTACAAATTATGGGTATGTAATGTAACAAAATAAGTTAAACTCATTAAATCATTTTTAATTAAAAAAAATAATAAATATTAACCAATTAACTAATTAGTTACAGTAAATATTTTAAATTAAAAATTTTTATTTACATAGAGTGCATTGTTTGCAAATGTTGGTGTTATAGTTGAATAATTCTGTATTTCACAGTTTACACTGCATTATATATCAAAAAACTGAATTGTGGTTTTAGAAAACATTTCTTTCATTAAAATACTCCTTTTACTTGAATATCCTTTTGTAGAATCTTGACAACTACAACAGACACTAGTTTTGCCGTTTGTAAATCTATTACTCTTTATTGGAAAAAGAAATTTATAAAAAACGAACAGTTAGATATTGTATTTTAATTTACAAGAGAATATTTTGGTATTATTTAAAATACAAGAAACCTTTGAGAATTGTTTTCTATAATAATTAAATAATTATGGCTTTTATTTATTTGCCAGTTATTTGAAAATTATTGCTTATCTCCTTAATTATAGATATTTAGAACAATTTCCAATTTCATTATTAGATAATCACATATTTTCAGTTGTATTGAAAATCTAATTAAATAGGCTTAAGAAAATATAGTAGATAATAATAATAATTAATAATTAATGTCACGCAATAGTGGCATATACATCCCCAAAACTGAGTGGGTTCTTACTTGGCAACTGAGATATTAATATTTAGATAAATCTTGACATTTTTGGAGAACACTTAATGGAAAACATGGGATACACCCGAACCCGTCATTTGTACACTCCTATGTTACTGAAGATGTAGGGTATATGTAGTATACAGTGTGATCACGAATTACCATCGATACAGAAAATATCTTTTCATTTTTGATTTCTTTGAATAAGTCCTAATTCATAAAAAAAATTATTTACCTACATTTCGCATTGCCGTAGATAAATTTTAATTATGATATACAACGCGCTCAGAAAATAAGAAAATGCTAAACAGTTGAGGAACAAGGCTTTTTTTAATTTTACAAAGAAATGTTATATCCAATTTTAAGTTTAATTTTCATTTCAGTAATTTTAAGTTATTATTATTATTATTATTTATTTTTTGACTAACTTTTTTTTGTATTTTATCTAGTAAATATGTGCAATATTTATCGAATCTATTTTCCCCGAAATCTACACATTCATATACTTATTGTTTCAAATGTCCCCATAAATAATTGTTAAATAGGGATTCTGAGTTGGCCAAATTGAATGAAACCATGTTAACATGAAATTGTTGCGCCATTACAAGAAAGGACATAAGTTTATATTTACATGATGTAGCCCTTCCCATTCAACTCCTCTAATTTGTAATTAATCACACCATATTTAAAAGTTATATCGGGATTCCACTTCAGAGAAGATAATGAAAACAAAATTTTAGGCAGTAGATATTGCTGATATATTTCACAAAATATACAATTGTTATAGAAAATTTATATGAACAAGATTTATTCATTTATTTGTTTGTTTATTTATTTATTTATTTATTTATTTATTTATTTATTTATTTATTTATTTATTTATTTATTTATTTATTTATTTATTTATTTATTTATTTATTTATTTGTTTGTTTATTTTCAGGATCTAGAAGACTTCATCAGGGGTTCAGGCGATGCTGGTTTCATTTACTTCAGTATGGGGTCTTCTGTGAAAGCCGCCAATATGCCCAGTTATCTCAGAAGAATGCTTATGGTAGTATTCAGAAAACTACCTCAAAGGGTTCTGTGGAAATATGAGGCTGAAGATGATATGCCCGACTTACCCAGCAATGTAAAGTTAGGAAGGTGGCTACCTCAGCAAGATATATTAGGTAAGGATATCCACTTTATACCTTTTGCAGCCTAGAGTTAACAGTTAAATGTTTAATACAACATTTTTTTCAATTAAATTAACGTTTGAATTACATTCTATTCTCTGCTAAAACAACTTATAAACAAGCAACATAACATGATTAATTTTGATTTTTTAGTACAAAATTTTTTTTCATAAAATTAAAATATCGCTCTTATGTAGTAAGTACAGCGACACATCTATTGTAAGATTACTTTGTATTTTAAGCAACGCTGTGACATTTTTATGAGATATTAATTGGGTTACTTAAATATTCAAAGAAAATAATTAATATTCCGAAACAAAGCATTCCAGTTTTTTTTAGATTTTAGTAATAAAGAAAATTTAATTGCAAACAAATCTGCTTAACTTTCCGTTCTGAAATCTTAATTTCACCGACGTTTGACTGCAATTTCACGACGATAAATAAATATGATCTACGAAAAAAAAGTTAAATAAAAAATGTTGGTTTTTGAGTTACAGGCCTTCAAAGTTGTCAAAAATAAAACTAATTTAATTAATAACTTCATAACCCTTTTACCGATCGCGGTAAAATTTGGCACATTTATTTAGACTGCTATGGCGTATTATTTCTTAAAGCTTTAGTCAAATCGATATACTGGGTAATAGCTTTTTCCGGTTACTTCTCCCTTTTAGCTGTCAAAAATTTTAGTGGTCGTATTATTTTAATGCGGGCAGCAACATTGAAAAGATCGTTTTATTTGAAAAAAATTGTCTCTTAAGAAAATCGCCTACAGAAAGCCATTCTTGAGAAAAATTGCATTTTTGCAGGTCTGTATGTTTCGGTTTGCGTAGCAGTGTCACGGATTTAAAACTTTGAGTTCAGTAGGCGATGAAAACAAGATGTTGATTGCTGTTTCTATCAGGTAATGTCAGTATTGTCGTATTTCTTTAGGATTCTCTTCACTCCACACAGAGCCTGTAACTCAAAAACCAAAAAATTTTAACTTTTTTTCGTAGATGGTATTTATTTATCGTAGTGAATATGCAGTCAAACGTTGTCGGTGAAATTTGCGGACACCCTGTATAAACATTAACCTAATGACTTAATGACTTTTATTTTAATACTCTGACAGACTTTTCAATAAGCACAATTTTACAAAAAAAACAAATATAAATAAATAAAAATTCATTGAATTTAAGACAAAGTTGATTTAGTTGTAACTTTGTATATGTATATTTTTTCAATTTTTTTACATACTTCATTGATACCATACGCTTTCAATCGGTTAAATTGTC
This sequence comes from Anoplophora glabripennis, assembly GCF_000390285.2. Taxonomy (NCBI): domain Eukaryota; kingdom Metazoa; phylum Arthropoda; class Insecta; order Coleoptera; family Cerambycidae; genus Anoplophora; species Anoplophora glabripennis. The sequence continues at coordinate 656,754 of NW_019416232.1, read as the reverse complement.
AATTTTTTCATTGCAAATGAGACAACTTAAAGCTTGAATTTTATTATATCACTGAAAAAACACTTCCAATAAAGTAATAGTGGTAAATACTACGATCACTAGCTTATCAAAAAGAGGGCAGTTTGCCGCCTTACCAGTAGCGTTTAGATTTATACATTCAAACGGTTTTTATGTACCCGACTTTAGTTACACACTAGCTGCCTAAATAGAAATTAAAAAAGTATTTACGGCTTTCGTAAGAAATTAAATAATTTTAAGTATATTTTATGTGCAAACATAAAAACCTAATAAAATTATTTAGCAACAATCATAATCTGTTGTTGAAACATAAAAAGCACTAGGAAATATAGTAAATTAATTTTCAATTAACTTTTATTTCTGATCATGAGTACCCAATTCGACGTATCTTATTAATAAGAGACAACAAACACCATCTGTTTCTAATTATTGTTTTTAAAATTTATAATACGTTGTGAAAGTAAGTTATTACTCCTGGACATTAATTGGGGATAGGTAATAATAATTATTAACAATTATTATTTTATAATATTGTTTACCTAAATATAATATAAGACTGTTTAGTAATTCGATAGTTTAGAAATTAAAAAAATTAAAAAATGATTTCTATGTATGCCACCAATATTCTTGTTAAACCGAAATCAAATTTCGAAAGCTCTACGAAAAGTTTGGTAGGTTCAATCTCTAGATGTATGTATATGAATCAAGTAAATGCATTCTAATATAAAAACAACTGATTACGTATTTGTTAATGAAACATTTATTTTCAGTTAAATAAAATTCTCACTATTCTTACATTCATTAATTCCTTGAGTTCACTAACAAAGTTCGCTAACAATGTGGTTAAATATCACCTGCAAAATATACTATCTGAATAGCGACCAACGCTACTCGTGACTTACCAGTACAAAGAATTGCTTTGTACCTACTGACAGAAAGCGACCTTCTAATAGAGCCAACAATCTTAACAGTTCTCAAGTGTAGTTTGTAGATAACTTTTCATTTAATATCAGAATTAATCTAAAATGAATATTCAGCTATTAATGGGATTATCTGTACTTTATATGTGTTAAAAATTGAAAAAAAACTTATATGAACATATGTTTGGAAACGAGTTGGCCAAATCAATTCATATACTATCTGATAATTCTGTATTATTTGAATATGGCGATAAAAAATGAGACAATGCAGGGGGCGAAATTTAATGGTACCGTCACCTTATGTACTCCTAAGCCCTTGAAATGCTTGCAGAAATAGTCTTCCAGAATTTCAGTATAAATTGTTATGTGCTCATTGAGATTAAACAAAACATTCTTATGAATTCGTTTCATACAGCATCAACATATTAAACATGAATTATCAGCTCTCCCAAATATTCCAAGTTGGATTCTAATTCTATTGCAGCCTATACACTATTGTAAATGTAGATATCCTCAACTGGTACTGCAAACGCTACAGTTTTAAGATAACTCCGAATAGAACAGAAATTGAAAACAACACATACATAGTACATATATATACAAACAAATATATCGCAAAAAAGGTGGTCTTAATATATCTAATTCTGGAGTGAAATATATGTATAGAAATACGTACGTTTCATACATAAAATGTAGAGGTGAAATTTTCAAAACTTTTGTCCATGGTAGTTGCAAATAAAATGTGTTAAAATAACACGTTTTAAATTTAGAAATATAAAAAGTTAGCATATTTAAAATATTAGGGATAAGGAAGAAAATTTTCGTGTAGACTAATAAAAGAAAATCTATTTAACAATTGAAGTTGCGAAATTCCAATCAACAATCAAGTATAGGTACCATAAAGGCGTTGCACACTTTCGACTGCATTACAATATTTATTCTAACTAGGGTTCCAAATGATTGAAGCGTAATCAAATTTGAACTTAACAAAAGAATGGTAGAAAAATGATGAAGTAAATTTAAAAGTTGAGTATCATCAAAATCCACTGAATTTCGAATAACAATGCTCAGGTTTCTGTATGGAGACAAAACAATATTGTCAACATGTTATTAAAGTATAATTTAGAGTCATTAAAAACCTCTAGATCTTTGAACTCAACTACCGTATTTAAAATAATATTATTTATTATGTAATCAAAGGGAATGGAATTTTTTTGTAATGTAGGTAATTCAATCGTTACTGTTGTTGACAAGTTCCTGTTATCAGCACAGTGCAAAAAAATAAACATCAAAATCAATAGTGATATCATTTACAAATAAAACAAATAACAGTAGCACTTGAAGCACACTAAATGGGTCCAGAGATTGATCAGACTTGGAACCGTGATATTTAACAAATTAAGCATTTCCAGAAATATGTTTGTTTATATTCATTTTCTGTTTTTTCTTTGGAATATTCTTTTAATTGTTTGGAAATCATGTATATTTAATGCATACTTTTTAAATAAACTTAGATAATACGTTTCAGGTCATCCAAAACTACGAGCCTTCGTAACACATGGAGGCCTCCTCAGCATGTTCGAAACAGTCTTCCACGGAGTTCCTATCGTTTCCTTACCAGTGTTCTGCGATCACGATTCCAACGCAGCAAAGGCAGAGAACGATGGTTACGCTCTAAAACTGGATTTGTCAAAACTGACAGCCGAGAAATTGCTATGGGCCATAAAACAAGTAATTTATGAACCTAAATACAGAGAAGAAGTGAAAAAACGTCAATTCCTGCTAATGGACCAATTGGAAACGCCATTGGAGCGTGCGATATATTGGACGGAATACGTTCTTCGACACAGGGGTGCCAAGCATCTTCAGTCGCCTTCTAGGAATCTAGGGGTTTTTCAATATTATTTAATAGATGTAGTACTAGTTTTACTGTTTGCAGTGATAGTCCTCTATATGCTTGTTAAATGTTGTTGGAAATTGTTAATGCACTATTTTGTTTCTGGTTCGCTGGCAACCAGCAGGTGTAGAAAGAATATTAAAATAGATTAAAGAAACAGCTAAACTATTAAAATATTTTGGATAGTACAATGATCGTTGAGTGTGTGTGTAAATAAAAGTGTGCAACTTAGAACCGATTTTTATTTAGGAGTGGTAAGTAATAGTAGCAATAAGTTGTTTACTTATAATATTAATTCTGAAATGGCACCTTTTTATGATTTTCCTTCGACTAATATCACTTTTACTTAATTACTCTAGCAAAAACAGACACTTCTAGTTATCTAATTTAATAAATTGTACATCATATTTTAATACAACAAGAATTATCTTTAGTACAGAAATTGATATTTGATTTCGAGACTTGAGAATATTAATATATACATACTTATATAAATATTTCATATCGTCTTTTGATATACTTGATCCACAGGTACTTAAGTACATAGTTTTTATAAATGACTACAAAAAACTTGGTAAAATTCAAAGTTATTGAAACAGTAAGACCAAGATTCCGTTAAAATAAAACGTTTCGTTTCATCCACTGGTGATGGATGCAAATTTTCATTATATTTAATTCAACCAATCGGCGATTGCATTATCTCAAACGTAAATGCAACGGTTTGTCATTATTCATTGTAAACGAATCATTAATATTGATTGATTTATGGATTTTTAGTTGAGAATGCCAATCGTGTAATGTTGGTTGCTTAAACTCACACATCACATGGCTTATAATCATTCAAGAAGACTATATATATATATTAATTATCTCTATAAATTTGTTAAATAAGGACATAGAAATATAATTAAAAAGGAATGTCCAATAGTTCCTATTTTATGGTCCGAAATAATTCAATTCGAGAAACCGAAGTGTAGAAAGCTCTTTTTCCCCTATCTCTCTTCTTAATGTAAAGATAGAATTAAAAATAATTTGTGTGGAATATATACAAAGTTAGTTTATAAACGAAATTGAAGGGTGTATTCTTTAACACATTTTGAGAAAACTAGTTCCCATCAACTGCTCATAACCTTTTTGTTTCCGAGGTAAAAAAAATTAATCTGTTTTGAGCTATACCTAGGAAACAGCGAACGTTTTAAAATTTTAATTTGGTCAGATTATAAGGGTGCACAGTACAAGAAAGAACTATATCATATATCTTTTTTGAAAATGTTTTATATGCCCCTGGTTTATTTTAGTATTTTAAAGCAATTTTTTAATTGACAATTAATTCTTGCATACAACGTAGCTCTTGTTATTTGCCTTCAAATTGTTAAATTTTAAATAAAAGACACCGTTCTGTTTGGATAACAAAATTGACCCCTTTATTTGAAGAACTAAAGGTCTTAGAGCTACAATTTTTTGCAAATCCGATTGTGGAGGTTTGAAAGTAATAGGTAATTGTTTTCTAAATATTGTTTAAACTTTATTTATTTGTGACACAGTTTGAGTTTTTTCTGTTTATTTGGGTATTTGGGAAGATTTTTAGTCAGCAAACACAAAATCATTAAATAAGTTGACAAATCCCTATGACGCAATGTTTCATTTAATTATTATTTTCAGTTAGCAAAATACAAAATAAATTGAAAAAAAAAAACTGTTTTGTATATCACCCAATTTACTAGAAACAAATGATCGAGATGTTACCTCATAACCAAAAAAAAAAGAATATGAAAACAAGTCTGAAAATCCTTAGTCCAATTCAGAGATATATTGATTTCCAATTTCAAAATTAAATATTTCGATTTTCTCATATTTGCTCAAAATCTATCAATACAAATAAAAAACAGTTTTTTTGTATAGCAACTGAAAAAACCAATCAATGTCGTTAAGAAAAACCATAAATATATCTTCTCACGTCACTAATTAATAAAATGTTCATAAAAGATGACTTTAGAAGCAATTATCTTAAAAATAAAGATGTATGTTTATAGAATTTTTTTCTAAACATAGGTATGGTTTAACACTTTCTGAACATGTTTTACATACATACATTTCTGAACATTTACTTGAGGAACACGATGTACAAGGGATACCAATTATTTTCAAAATGTTCCCTAACCCGTCGATTTATAACTGAATTACAGATTATTGTAAATTTGAAAAAATTGTATTTTAGAAAAGGTGACAAAATTAAAATTATAATATATATAAAAAATATATCATTCATCGTTTCTGAGATTGCTCTAAACTAATTTGAAAAGTATATTTGAACACACGTAGGTATATTAGACATTTAAAACTTACATATTGAGATGTAATGAAATCGCAGCACACGCAGTAGGATTAGGAATAGTACATGTTTACGAAGGCATAAAGCTTGGCAAATTTCAATAGTAATTATAAAAATTGTAAATAAAATTGTGAGAGTAGAGGAATAGATTCCATAAGTGACCGCTGTCTAGGTAGTGTCATTGTGAGTTGCCTACATGAGAGGTGTTCAACTGAAAGGGAGAAAGACTTTGATAATAATTTAAAATCAACACATGAAATCAAAACATTAAAGAAAAATAGAATTAAAGAGAATACTAAGCAATTTAACATGGCAGTAATTAGTTATAACTTAAAAAATTAAATTGATATTTTATTATTTCTTTAATTTAATGTCAATAGCATAAGAAGTAAAATAGAGTGCAGTGAAAATTTAAAACATACTTACGCGAGTGCGGTCACTAGGAAACAGACTCGGAGGCAAAAATTAGTTGATTTTGAACCTGGCGAGAGTTAAAATTTTGCGTCCGATAAACTTTTTGGTTAAAAGTGATAAAACCTTGGTATGAAGGTTGTAAACATATAAATTGCACACTCGGCGACATCATGTAGTGAAGCAATACAGCACAGGAAGCACCAGTCCAGGGAAATAAGGTAAATTCTCATACATTTATTACATTTCCACTGTCTGCAAAGGGTAGTGTCTTCGTTTGGAGGGCCCAAACGAAATTTTGGTGCCGATTCAAGTCCTGTTTTCAAAGAGCTGGTGGATTTGACGTTACAATAAACAAGGACAAGCAGAAATTTGAAACATTGAGCACGGAATAGAGTAAGGATGCAGCATTCAAACCGGAGCAACTCCACCACCTAGAATACGAGAGGAGCACCCCTATATTTTCAGGATCGATTCAGTGCACAGGTCCGTTATCAGAGTATTTTGCGACGCTACAAGGTAAAAGAAATTACATAATTAGGTGTTTTCTTTTAAATTGTTCCATTTATTTATGTAAACTTCTTGTTGTTTATTTATAATTAGTTAAGATATTGGCACAGCCTACGTAGGCAGTTTTGTGTTAAAAAGAAAAATATTTATTAAACTAAATTGTTCAAAGGTTTATTTGCGATTTAATTCTTGTTTCTTTTAATTTGGCATCACCAAAATTAGATATCAAAATAAAATAAAGTCAAATAAATTCATTTAAATTATAAATCAGATCCAGGTCCAGTACTTCTTTGCTGAACCGCCCCTGTAGACTCTCACAAATTTGTTAAAAATTTTCTTAACTCCCAGGAAATGGTATTTTAAAAGTAAGTGTCTCAACTGATGGGAGTTCGAAACCTCGAAATTGTCTCTAAGACTGGAGCCTACATATAAGCATTGTGACGAAAGTGATTGTCTCTGTTTGATTATTCTGAGCTATCCGAGGGTTACATACAATATACAACAATACAAATCAAACACATACACCAATATAAAAAAATACATAACAATATATCACACTTTTTTCTCAAAATGTGTCAGGGAATCCTTATTTATTTATACGTGTACCTTGTATAATGTGTGTTATTTTATTCAAAGAAATTACACATTTATTATAAACATACATATAGGTAAATGTAAATATAAGCGAACATTAAAAAATAGGTAGTTGACAATTTGTAAGACACCTGTAAATTCAAATGAGTAAAAATTCAAGTTAATTAATAAAATTCATCACAGTTTTGATCCATGATATTAAAAGATACTGATTTCAAATATTTTCAAATTAATATCTGTCAAATTCATGTCCGTTTAGAATTGATCTAACTTTTCTCTTATCGACATTACTTTCCTTAATACTTGCTCTATTTGAGTTACTTTCAGTAAGGCTATTAGAAACGGTTTGAGGATGATGCACTGGTGTTATTTTGACTTCTTTCTTGTTGTTAAAATAGTGGAAGTTTGCATAACCGATTATTGCAATTCCCACAGCTATTCCAAACCATCTAGCTACCTTAACTGCTTTTACTACTACGAATATACTTTTCACTTTCTTTAAAAGGGGTCCTTCGAGATCTACACTCTACAAAAATCATAACATAAGTATTTGATGTTGTAGTACATACCAAACATATCATTTCTACATTCTGCTGTATAAAAATGTTATCTGACAATATTTTCAAAATTGTATCATTTCAAGTAAGTATAGTAAATTTTTTGTTCATAACATGTGTGTATCAAATTTCTTTATTTTTCTTTATTCATTGACGTCCTAACTATAACTTAATTTAAAAAATATCACTCACCTCCTGTACCCAAAGTAATGGATGAAGAGCTACCGGTAGATTTTTCATTAATGTTATTTTGTTGTTGGGCGCTATTGGTAAATTGAACTGTATACGTTTATATGCTGCAATAGGAGCTGCAGTCATCTTAAAAATAAATAATTTATTTTAGACTAATGTTTAAAGTATTATATTCATAGTTCTTTGTTATATTAAGGCCCGGTACTTTGAATCTCGGTTAAAGGTTGATTAACTGATCAGGCGATTAGACTGTACATATACAGATTTATTTTATAAATTATAGTCACAGTCTATTCGCCTGATAATCAAACCTTAACCGAGACTCAAAGTACCGGGGCTAAAGGTATAATATTATTATATATTATGTATAAGGTACTCCATAGAGTTGTGTTCAAATTTAGGCAGCAAAGGTAAACTTAATTCTAAAAGACGCAAAAGTAGTACATTAATATTTATTTTGTTCTGTTACGGGCCTTATATGGAATTATGAAATGTATACAGTGTGTCCAAGATAAGGATCGGATAGCATTAGGATCTAGAAAACGGTAAGAGATACGGAGTGGTTCAAATTAGAAAAAAGTTGTATTTTTTATACCTAACAATATGCAGTTTAGAAAGTTTTAAAATTCCGGGTAATTTCGAAGATATCCGGATAAACTCGAAATTTTGCAAAATTGTTTTATTTTATTCTGGCTTATTTGAAAACGAATTTTAAAATAAATTGCATATTTACATTGACACGTTTTTCGCTCTGTCCAATGGCATCAACATTTTTACAATCCGACGTTTCGTCTTCGAGGAGCCATCATTAGGTTAATTTTTTTAAATACGTCGCTGCTATTTTTATGACTAAATCTAAAATCATTTTTAATTCTGAATTAGACGATTAGTTTAAAAAATAAAATTCGGTTATTTTCTGAAATAAAAACTTATCTTAGTCGAAAAGCTTATATGAGAATAGCCATGATGGTCACTTACATCATCCGACCACAATTCTCTAGGTTTTTATTTATGAGATGAAATAAAATAGAATTGTCATTACAGTTCAAGCTTGTACTCGGAATTAGGACGCTCTGAATATATCATTAATTAAACATTTATGAAATAAGATATTGTTAATTGGTTTAGGAATTTAACAACTTGTAACTTTGGAACGAATAAAGATCGACCAACCACTTAGGTTGTTTAGTTCACAGAATTAAGTGTACGAAGAAAACTGTTGAATTTCCACCGTCATTTATTTAAACTAATACCTACTAACAATAATTGATTTATATCCTTATCATGCAAGCAACGGTAGATATAAATTTAATATGAAAACGAGTTTTTGATTAAAATACGATTGTCTATGAAATTTACTAATATTTATATCATTAACTTGATACAGTTAATAGTAAAAATGATAATGTTGATGATGATGATGAACCGAGTGAAGATTTAGTTTCGTGCATAATTAAGCAGATAATTGTGTGTTTAGTGCAGCAAATGGAAGAAGCAGTACCATGACATTAAAATTAAATATCGTTATTAAATACTATAATTTTATGGTAAGTTATAGTGTTTCCTAGTATAATCTCTTGGTGTTAAAATACGTAACCAATTATAAGAGAATAGTTTTTCTCAAGAGTGATTAATGTGTAGTGTTATTTTATTATTGAATGAAACGTAAGTATTTGAAGAAGGATAAGTATTGAATCTGTTCTTCTATATACCGATATACTGTTAATAATTTCCCTGAGTCACTCACTATATATGTATTAATTCAAGTTAGTTCTTATGTTCAACTTTTTTGCAATGAAGCAATTGTATAATTTCAGATTTTATTTCAGTTTTATATATTGAAAATTCTTGACTGTAGTGTATTAATAACACAAGCGAACAAAAAAAAGTCCAAATCCAAGAGTCCCACATATCATTTCGGAAGGAATTCGATGCACTGAACACGATCCTGTAGTCAGAATTCATGACTTCACGACAAATTTTAGAGAAAAGTGAAAACTGGTCCAAATATGGGTCAAAACTGATTTTTTCATTAGTTTTATCCAAATATATCATTTTCGTAGTGTTTTGAGACGCTGAATACGATACCACTAGTGAAATTTACCTTAATCAGTGTCTACAATAATTTTGCTTTATCATTAAATTTGTTTTTAAAGTAGTTGTAATAAAAGTCATGCATTATTTTCAAAATACCTAATATACTAAATGTAATCGTTTAATTGTTTTATTTCAGTTGTAACCATATCTTTATCAAAAATTGTGTAACTGAAAATTTGACTTTGAAATATAATAGTGTGCATAATATCTACCTGAGCTTCTAGCGACTAACTTTACGTCTTTATGTTTTCTAATATTTTCCATGGTTTTTCCAGAATCGGCATTATTCATGTTTATAAAAATTTTTGCTTAATTTTCTACACTGTATATAAGTCAATATATATTTTCAACCAACAACTTAGCTTAAATTTTAAAATTCCATAAATTTTTTCAACTTTTAATCCTAAAGCAGTAGTCAATAATTTTGGAATTTTTAATTTTGATGTTGCACGTAAAAGTGGTAAGTCCTTATCTTTTTTATGACGTACATTAGTAATTACTTTTTTAATTTTCAGGTACGTAAAAAAAGCACTAATTTTGGATTTTCTGAGAAATATGGAGGTCAGAGGTAAATCTCACTAATAGCATCGTATTTAGCGCCTCAAAATACGACAAAAATGGTATATTTGGACAAAATTTCGGAAAAAATCTATTTTCACCCATATTTAGGCTAGTTTTCAGCCAAGTAGTGGTTTTTCTGAGAAATATCGAGGTCACGGTTAAATGTTATTAATGGCATTGTATTCAGTGCCTCAAAATACTACGGAATTGATATATTTGGACAAAATTTTTCACCCAAAAAGTTCACTTTTCTCCAAAATTTGTCATGAAGATATGAATTTTGACTACAGGATCGTATTCCTTTTGAAATGATTTGTGGGTCTCTTGGGTTTAGCCTTTTTTTGTGTACCTGTGTAATCTATGGTAGAGTATTATTTGAATAATCTATCTGCTAAGTCGACCTATCATCTATAATAATCTAATTTTAGGTTAATACAACTTTACCATTGAGATGATAATGTCAGGCAAAATTATATTCTACAATAGAGTGACGCATTGATCGATCTAAACTGTGGGCGTTAATTCGAATTACACTGTAGCACTTCTGTAAAGTGGATTCCAATGGTAAGCCTACAAATTTGAACATAACAATAGCTGTCAAAAGAACAACTTGCGTAAGAAAATATAAGTGGCTTAAATCCCTAAAAAAAAAAAAATAAATATTATCGTACAATTATACCTAAACTTCTTCTATTTTTGAAGAGTCGTTTCAATTTAAAGTAGTTTTAAGAAAGAAAAACATATAGCTAAGTCTATAAGTTCAATCTATATTCCGTTGTCTATAATCTTTATGTTTGAAGAAGTTTCTTAATGCCACACACGATGGAAAGAAAAAAGATATGACGAATAATGGCCAGATATATTGTAGCGGATTAATTAATCGTTTCACGAACAAACTCGCAAAAAAACTGTCCGTACCTCTTAGTTGAGGACCAAGTTAATTAAAAAACGGTTCTAATTGGGTCTTTATCAACTACCTAGTTAGAGTATTTGATCTACTCTACAATATATTAGCGATGCACTTTTATCCATTTTTAACGTTCTTTTCTTTTATGTAAAATGATCTGACAAGCAACTTCATCCTAATTATTGCAGTAGTACTTAATTTCAACATAATTCAATTTATTTCATGTAAGCATAAACACAAATCACAGTCTAAGTCCATCAGGCTTAACTTGTCTAAAAGAGTGAACATATTGCACTGCATTAAGGTCTCGTGTGAAACAGGACAAGATGGATTAAGATCATAGATTCGACAACATAGAGAAAGCGCTAGAAGAAGAGATTACCATTGTAAGGAAAGAAGTAGAAGATATGAAGAAATAATTTGGAAATAATAAAACAAGGCGTGATTCCATGACAGAAACTGTCAAAATTAAACAGTCTCCAAAGTTCGGTTAAATTTCAACCCCCAGTTTATAACTAGACTAACAGTGAGAAAGCTACAGTCCTAATAGTGTCATAGAGGTAAGGCCTTAGAAGTTTTACACTAGTAGAAGGAAGAGGATTATGATGACCCTAGAAATGTTATTTGGTGACAAACACATACAGCAAGACTACCAAATGCAGCTGAAAAGACTGAGCAAATGAGGGTTTATAGTAGTATGAGGCGGACATAACTCCTTCACTTGGCAGATCCAACAACCCCGCGCGGCTTTATGAAGCAGACAGCTATTCAGATAGCTGTTATTTATTGATGGATGTTACCGAGGTCACAAGGTCACAGACAGTAGCATTGTGTATTTTGAGCATGAGTGACTGTAGATTTAGCATATTTCTGCTACTTCAATGTGTGTTACCGCTTACTAGCAGAGTAATAAAGAATAGTGATCTTACAGGTTCGAAAAATACTTCTAGTTTATGCTTATCAGGAAGAGGATGCATTCCTTTAACTTGCTTAAAGTAAATTTCATCTGTTTTGAGGAAATGAGGAAGGGTCACGTAAATCGGCACTCCCAGACATTTGGATAAGTCGAATACTCCTTTCTTCAGGCAAGTTTTAGGGGTATCGCAGTAACATTTTTCATCTTCATTATGGTCCATGTCTCCTAAGTCCATGTCGTAGTGGAGTACATTGATTCCTTTTAATACTGTGGTTCCCGCTGGAGGAACACTCACACTCCTAAAAATGTAGATAAGTGTAAGGTGAATGAATACCAAAGCCTTCTATAAGTGATTTGATTATTGATTGACTAGTTAATGACGGGAAAATTTTAAAATTTTTTCCTTTTCAGAAAAATAAGTACAGACCAATACAAATAAATTTGCGTTTCTGACCCAGGCAGAGCTGCGCGTTAGGGAGAAGGAATAAGACATAGGTGTAGCGATTTGAGATAGCGCTTTATTAGTAGTGATTACGAGTATATTTTCAAAACCTTGTAGTTATTAAAAATTATGAATACGTATTAACCTAAAAAGGATTTTAAATAATATTAAAGCACTTAATAGGATAAGATATATGTTAGTTTACCTGCACATATCCGATACATAAGTTGATATCTCTTCTTCCGGTTCTAGAAGAGGTGGAAAAATCCAGCCATCCGTCCCTCTCAAAGTATTGCATTCTGGCGTTCCCCATAAATGTATTTCTCGTTTGCCATCTACTTCTAAAATTTTTCCTAAGTCTTTAGATTTTGAAATCCCCCTTAATACTTTTACCCTCTTTCCCTTTGTAGCATTTCTCTGAAATTAATGAAAGAAATAAACATAAACACATATAAAACGACTGAACGGCAGATTGTAACAAGTTTTTATGTTTTCCAAAAAAAACTTACAGGTCCAAGAAGAGAAAATAAGTAAACCTCATTTCCAGTTGTCTTTATTCCAGGAATCTTCGATTTTATTTGTGTGCATACAGCTTTAGCTGGAAACTCCGTTACTTTACAATTAATTGCCATTCCATCAAATAATATGTCCTTTACTTTTGCTGTTAAATATATAGACTCAAGATCGGGAAATATCAAACCAATTGCTTTATTGACGATGGGCAGCAAGGCTGGCATATCTCTATTGACAAGGTTAACCATGCCCTGGAAATGAGTGCAAGTTAACGCATTACTTATACCATTAACTGAACTTTTAATACTTACAATAATTAAAGGATGAATTACAGTGACGTAATCATCATCTCTTAGTATACCAGATTTTTCTTGATTAAACTTATACACTGAATAAGGACTGTAGGTTAAACTATCATCTCCATCATTATCCACAACATCAACTTTCTCCACGTATTCACTGAAACAGCAATAATAAACCTAATTCAGTCAATCTTTTGACAGGCTTAAAGTTGGATGACTAAAAATTTAATTTCCTGTTGGTCAAAGTATTGATGGTATTGTCATCGCATGGTATATTCGACAAGGATGTCTGAAAAATATGAATCGTATTGGTTTACTGAGAGAACGTCAACATTTTTCAACTGTATTACTTGTTTCATGTTTTCTATAGAAACAAATGAGTTTAATTATTAATGTTTATTATTTTCCTGAGTCAATGTTCTACATGTAAGCTCTCTGTAATTGGTTTCGCTGCTTGGTGGAATTCGAGTTCAATTTTGTCTCAGGCGGCATGGAAACGCCCAATGGCAGACTTGAAAATTCGAGTATAGGAAACTTTATTTGGTTCTTTCACTACGACTTTGAGACTTCTTGGGTAAGCTTTGGTGGAAAGCGTTTTTCGCCGTCGCCGTCGTCGCGAATCTATTTTGTAAATTCGAAAGTGTAGTAACGATCAGCCGATTCGAAAGGTAGGTACTAACATACAGGCTGCCCGATAAACATGCGCACGAAAGGTAAAGGACTATATGGAAAGTATAACATATCAATATGAAGACGCAAAGTGTTTTCAATTGAAATCTCATGGATGTTGTCTCCTGCGTGGCACCCATAATAATGTGAAATTGTATTAAAAATATGCGCTTTAGTTGTAACACCTGACTATTTTCAGTAAAAAAAAGAACGAGGAAAAATTGCAACAGAAAAGCGATAAGCATAAACATTTTTTAATGTATTTTTCTTCTCTGCAATTATTTAGCAGTTTATTTATTTTCTTCATTTATTTGGTTACAATACGTAGTCTTAGGTGAGAATCTAATGAGATCTAATTCAATTTCCAATAATGTGTCATTATATGGTGTTTGAAATTACATTGATATCCATGCACTTTGGGCCGCTAACACGTTCACCTTTTGTTCTCACATCTAGAATTTATTAAATAATATAAAATAATTTACATATTTTGTTGACCAAGTTCATTTCTTATTGCTAACGAAGAATTATACAGGGTGTCCGGTAAGTACCTCCTAATCTCTCGGGAGTATATAGGGGAGGTCAAAATAAAACTAGTTCTTCCTATAATTTTTTTTCCTAATGTGCCCCCTAACGGAGTTATGGGGGGTCAAAGGGGTACCTAGAAATTAACGTTTAGGGTTATAACTTTGAAACCACCCTGTATATTTTAATAAAATTTTCGTACGTTGTATTACACATGGAGCTCTACGATTTGATGCTAAAATCAACTTTTTGCTATTATCAGGTGTCCAGAAACGGACTGGCCCTATCACAATTTTTCTCAAAATTTTGACAGAAGTAATTTTATCAAACTGAAAATATTATTATTAGATACTCTGAAGGTTTTTCTTTAAAAATGGTACTCTTTATTTATTTCGAAAAAATGAACGGTTTGCGAGATAAATCGGTTTTGAAAAAAATTGGTAACAAAAACAACAATTAAAATTTATTTTTTTTACATATTATTTCATGCATTTAATTTCTTTAACTTTATCAAGTCCAGAAATCTTTGAACGGGTTGGCTATACTTTATGAGCAAGTAGTGACCAATTAAAAATAACATTTGAAAAATAACTTACTTACAAGACATGCAACAAAGAACATTCAACAATGAACAAAGGTACCTAAATGTTACTTCGGTAGATGTTCAAAATGAGCACCCCGTACTTCAATGCACTTTCTAATCCTACGAATGTTTTCCCGGTGCACTTGAAATAATATTCCGTGATTATTGCGGAGATGGTCACAGTTCTGTGTTAGCCTCAGCAGAAGTTCCTCTCTACTATTTACGGGTGTTGAATAAACGTTATTTTTTAAATGACCCCACAGAAAAAAGTCTAATGGGTTTAGGTCGGGCGACCTAGGTGGCCATAATACAGGTCCGCCTCGACCTATCCATCGATCACCAAAAACATTCGTCAGATGTTGACGTACTAAACGATCAAAGTGGGGTGGTGCACCGTCATGCATGTACCACATTTCAGTTCTTATTTGAAGGGGCACTTCTTCTAACAAAATATTTAGATTTTCCTCTAAAAATTGCAAATAAAGAGCACCATTAAGTCTTTGCTCCAGAATAAATGGACCAATCAAATGATTCCCGATAATGCCAGCCCACACATTCACCATAAACCTTTGTTGGTAGCGAGTTTGAACTAAAGCGTGAGGGTTTTCTTCATCCCAGACATGTAGATTATGCGAATTAATTATGCCGTCTCTTGTAAAACCTGCTTCATCGGTGAACAAAATAGATGTACCAAAATTATGATTCCGAATATGATGCTGTAAAAACCAATTGGCGTATTGAAGTCTTTTTGGATAATCATCTGGAGACATAGCATGTACTTTTTGGATGTGGTACGGGTAAAGCAATTGTTCTTTCAGAGTTTCATGTACAGCCCATTTTGTAACATTGTTTTGCGCCGCAAGCTTCCTTATGCTATTTGAAGGATTATTAGCAACGTCTTCCAATATTTGTTCCTCTACATGAGGGTCTCGTACTCTCCTCGGGGCTCCTGCTCCACCACGGCGTGGCAAAAAGCTTCCTAAATAAAGGATTCGGAAGAAATTAGTTTCACTAACGTTTTTCACTATTTTTTTTTACCTGTTTCTCTTAAACTACGATCAACTCTTTCAAAAGTTTTTGGACTCGGCAAATGTCGACCCGGAAACCTTTCCTCATAAAGTCTTCTTGCCTCCACGGAGTTGCATAATGCTTCCCCATAAATTAGGTGCATATCAGCATATTCTGCACAGGAATATTCTTCCATTTTTAAATGTTATTTCTAACGGCTTAAAACGAATACCACAATAAAATTGAATTTTTATTCTGTCACGCGCCTTTGACAAGTACTTTAAAATCAACAGGGTCTAACAACGAAAACAATAGAAAAGAACTCCATGGAGACAAGAGCAATAATAATTTGTAGATGTATTTTGGTCATAGATGTTGATTTTACAAGAAACGGCATTATTCATTCCCTTAATTCACCACCAGTAAATGTTTATGGTGAATCTGTAGGCTGGCACTAGCGGGAATGATTTTATTGTAAAAAAATAAATTTTAATTGTTGTTGTATTTGTTACCAATTTTTTTCAAAACCGATTTATCTCGCAAACCGTTCATTTTTTCGAAATAAATAAAGAGTACCATTTTTAAAGAAAAACCTTCAGAGTATCTAATAATAATATTTTCAGTTTGATAAAATTACTTCTGTCAAAATTTTGAGAAAAATTGTGATAGGGCCAGTCCGTTTCTGGACACCTGATAATAGCAAAAAGTTGATTTTAGCATCAAATCGTAGAGCTCCATGTGTAATACAACGTACGAAAATTTTATTAAAATATACAGGGTGGTTTCAAAGTTATAACCCTAAACGTTAATTTCTAGGTACCCCTTTGACCCCCCATAACTCCGTTAGGGGGCACATTAGGAAAAAAAATTATAGGAAGGACTAGTTTTATTTTGACCTCCCCTATACACTCCCGAGATTAGGAGGTACTTACCGGACACCCTGTATATTATTTGAATAAGCTTAATATTAAAATCGTTATTTGAGTTAGTCGTAATATAAATATCAATAAACCTGATATTTGAAAGTAATATATTATAGATAATAATGTGTTTTATAGATTACTGGAGTCCTAGTCATTATAATCTCTCTATTCCAACATCTTTATACAGGACGTTCTGAAAATCAGTCAGCAAATTCCGGGAAGAAAAAATTTAACTTTGACAAGCTATAACTTGACGATTCGAAAAAAATGTTTATTACATACTGCTATTATTTTAATCCGTAGAATCACCTCCCGGAGTTTCTTGACGGACTTTCAAAACATCCTGTATATTTTTCTAGTTCCATAGATTTTCCCACAATATTCAAATGAATTTTTAAAATAGAATAAGTATGTACTTGTTATTTGCTGGTTTGATATATTGACTTTTAGATTTTCTCGGAAACTGAAGTGAGTCTATTATCACCAGCTTAGTTAATCAGTACATTCTCGCCAAAATACATTAAAAAATAAGGACACTTGTTCTTAAAATGATTTCTAAGGGCTCTATGATCCTTCAAAGATTGACAGTGAATTGGATCAGTAGCTAAAGAACACATCAAATTAAACAGTACAATTCCTTCAGGCAAAAATTGAACAAAATCTAAATAATGGCATTGAAATTAAGAGGGGTCTGTGGGGTTCTAATAGTCTAAAAAATGTTGTTAGTAGTAAATACATGTAGATGAAGATAATCTTCATCACATATTTGGATGGAATATTTTCAATCAAAACTTTTATGTCTCTTAATTTTTTTCCATGTAATGTACTATTAATATTTAAAATCCAACACGTTACACAGTTGGGTGCATTGTTAGCATGGGATAATAGCAGGTCAAAATAATAATAACTTATTTATTGGAATAAAATAAATAAATTTAGTATTTCCATAACAATGTTCCTTTGGGTTTATAAATTAGAGTAAAATATTTGATTTTTGTATATGATCTGCCATCGACGATCATAATATTGTCATGCTTTTTGGACTTTTACTTGTGAAGCATGTATAAACGTTTTGTTTGAAAATGATTCATAAAAATCTGAAATTCTCTCTAATTCAGACGCAGCTGGTTACGTTCTTGAGTAACTGAAGTTTTAGAAGGGTCAGAGAGCTCTAAAGAATCGCGTTAGACAAAATTCCTATCCTTATTTCGTTTTCCTTTCTTGTTTGTTTTTACGAGAAAATTCAGCTCAAAAATTTGCGATATTGCTGTTACACCCTATATCTTTTATTCCTTCAGTTACTTTTAGAACCGAAGACAACTTCATATTGTATTCTATGATTATCTGAATACTTACGAAAATACTTACTCATAGCAGTATGGACCAATTTCTTCCAAGATGGGAATGGAACCAGTTTGTACCTCCATAGGATTTGATACATTAAAAAAATATACGTGGAAGTCTAATGGAAATGGTAATTTCAAGTATAAACTTCTGATTGCATTTCTTTTTCTGAGAGCAGTTTGCTGCAGGAACAAATTCACTTTTTACAGTTCAGTAGATAGATAAGTAAACCTTCGTCTTACAAATAAAGATTAATTACTTTCAGATAATACAATATATATCTAAATGTCAGTTTGGAGAGTCTTTTGAATACAAATATTCATAAACAAATTATATACCTACAACAAGAGAAATTTTTTGCTACTATTAGTAAAAATGCACTAATCGTATCAAAATATCTGCACTAAATAGGCGCCAAATGAGTTGCTTTCTTACCACAACGAAATATACTTTGGTAAAAAGAACTCTCACACAAATTAAAGAAGTATGTATAACAACATTATGAAAAGAAAATGAGCTGAAATGGTTTCTCTCATGGGGCGGCTAGCTTCCTGGCCAGATTCCTATCGTGAAACGAAGATAACCGTTAAAAGTATGAAAAATAAGAAAGAAGGTGCTTACTGCATACAGTCTCAAATTTATTTATGGTGCGTCGGTTGCTGGACTGTAGCACGAAGTTCCATAATGAATACTGCTGATACTGACTGAAATATTCAAGACGCCGGGGATTCTGCAGCTTCAATTCTGTGTTGACCAAGATATGGGAATTAGAAACAGAAAATTAGTTGCAACACCAAAAAAAACATGTGCACTAAAACCTTTCTATGTGTCGACTGAGACAAAACTAGGACCTTAGGGCAGAATATTGGTTTTAGCTGCAGGAAATTGGGTCGACATATACACACGTGAACTGAGATAAATTTCGATTTCATCCAGAAATTATTAAATAAGGACTCGGTTACTCTAAGTGAGTTCTAATTTCCTACAAATTATAACTCACGACACATTTACTTACCCGAGCAGAGCAATTCACTTGAGGCAGATCGACAATTGAATAAAATTCTAGTGGGCTATTAAATAGCGACAAAACATTTTTTTGTTGTGGTGGCAAACACATTTACTTATGGCAACATGATTCTTTTGCTATCCTCGCAAATAATTTACTAATAGTAGCTAATATATCCTATCAAAACAACCCACTTGGATGATTTCTTTCAGTGTATAATTTCGTTTTCTCATTTTTAAATGTAAAACTTTAAAAAATCGTTTATCCATGGTAATTTCACTTTAAATTCTGAAATCATGGGAATGTATTCCATAGTGACAAATAAGTGTTCTTACTCTGCTCTATAAACTTTTGTCAAGTTCTTCGAGACTTAGAATATTCAAGTTCTAAATCGTTTGTTGCATCTCCGAAATATATAAATAAATTAAAAAAAAAATTGGTAAATTTTAGAAATGAAGAGATTTTTTAATTGATAAAGTAGTTGCATCACTTGTCAGTGGCATGCAACCGAGGTGCATGTAAAAGTAGTAAAAAATATTAATAATAAATTTAGATGAGCATTCATTTTGTTTTGTGGAAATTGAGATTTTGGTCGACAAATTCATTGGTGGTTGGAATAAATTATGGACAGTATTGGACCGGTAGGTTTTAACCAATAAGAGAATCTCCGTATAGGTCGATTAAACTTTAACCCATTGAATTATTTTCTCTGAAGAGCCCAAAATTTATGGTATCAGAATGAACTCGAAATGAATTGAGGCAAAAACATAAGAAAATTTACTACTGGCTATTAAATTGACTATTTTTTCTATTAGAAAAATAAAACACTATTGTTTTGTGTTCTCCAATAGCCTTTTCAGTTTCTTAATGAAAAGCTTCACATCGAAAATTAGCAGTAAAATATATTTAATGTTTTAATATGAGATAATTCAGTAGAATAAAAAACAAAATAGCTCGTAAGCAATACATCTTACCAAAAAAATAAGGTGATGAGGAAAAATGCGTTTTTGCTATATTTTGAATAGCATCACCTAAATTTTTTATTTATAGGAAACAACAGTGATTTATATTTTGTAAATAGAAAGGTATTTGATACATGCAATCCAAATAAATACCAAATAAATATTCATAATCATTCATATTCATATTTCATATCACTTTTTCAAACGTTCATGTCTTGTATCGCAAAAATTTAAACTCCTGACATAAATGTTTGTAGAATAATTGTAGGAATTCATCACTGTAATTTCAGAACTACAGAAATCACTCTGTATTTACTTTAAAAATTGAAAGAAGAGATTCAATAATACACATTACTTAAATCATTTCTACTTACATCTCTTATGCCGAATTTTAAAATTTGTTCAAAAGCAAGAAATCCAAACACCACAGAAAACACTATGAGGGACCCACCAGCCATCGAAAGCTTATGTAATAATATCATTTTATGGTAAAATAAATTTCAAAGTGACTACATTAATCACCAAATATTTTTATTTTAAATAAATATTCACTTTTACCATCAAAATGTTTTACGGAATGACAAAAATGATAAAAATCGCATTATCGAATCGCTCAAGTAACTGGAATTAAAGTTTGGTGGGGAGTAAAAACAAATATCTAATATAGCTGAAGCATAATGACCAAATTATCATTAATAATAAATATGGTCATTAGGCGGCAATGGCAATGACGAAGGTTTTATAAAGGATAAATTATGAAATTAGTTATAACTGCATTATTAAAAACAAATTAAATCAGTTAAGTAATTAAAAATAAACTGCATTTTTCCTAAAAATATATTTGATGATTCTTCAAAATAATCATATGAAATTAAGGGTGATATTTTCGTCTATGTTGTTTCAAAAGCTGCCACAGTATCAAAATTTTATCATGGTGGAAGAAATAAGTGTCTCACTATTAGTACTTGCTTCTGGCAGTGTCGTATTATGTTTTTGTTAGTGTATTTGTTTTTGTTATGTAGTATAATATATAATTTTTGTAATGTTTAATGATTCAGTATTTGTTTGGGCGCCTTTTGTTGTGTAGAATGTAATTTGTGTGTGTTGAGATTAATCTTTATTGGATGCAGGTTCTCAGTATAAAGTTAAGCAATAACAATGACAAATTTCATCGAATTATACTTTTCTTACCTTGGTTTTGCTTATCTCCCCTCCGGCAGCTTTATCTTGCATAAATAATATTTACAGTGTACACTTTATTACAGTGTAGATAGGAATGTTTAGTAATCAATGATACACTGTCCCTCAAAAACACTTATTATGAATACTAGCATGAGTTCTGGTCTCAGAGAAGCGGTTCAATATTATTCAAATTTACTATCACTATAGATTTGAGTAGGAAGCAATGAATGAAGGAAAATTTTTAACGATTTTAACAATGTGACATTTATTAATTATTCATTTTTAAAGTCCAAACAATATTTTTTTAAAAAACACAGAAATTAGATATGTCATTAACTTTTACATGAATAAATAACTGATAATTTTTTTAGCTCTACCTAATTTAATTTTGAAAATATTTGGTTAACCAATTAGTATTGTTTTAAATGTATTACGAAACAAATTAACTTAAATTAAGAACACATAAACTTAACTAATCTAACTACTATGAAATTTTCTAAAATATGATTTTAATTTCTATTCGCTAATATTGTCTATGTTTTGAAATAAGTTTTTGATTTCGCAAAATGTTTTTAATTCGAATTTGTAAACACTCTAATTTATGTTTTGGGAGAATATGCTTAGGCAACTGGACTTACATTTTCCATTCTCTCGGCATTGGAATGTCCAATATTCACTCTAACCTCGCTTTTTAGTCGTGGGTGATACAGCTGTTCTCGTCTCTTGTGGATCGTTTTTTTTGTGAGTTGGTTGCGCCCTGGTTTTCTACGATGTTATTTGGGGAGGTACAGGATAACATGCACCCCTAACCTGTATCTGGGACCAACTAGTTTCTCTTCCAACTTGTTTACTTCGAAACGATGCTGTGTTGTTTTCCGTTAGAGGGTAAATTTTCTGATTTGTCCTTTTTTTATTGGTCACTTGTATCCATGAGATATTGTTTTCTTACTGCGCACTTTATCTCCAACATATTGCGATGTGATTTTATTTTTAATAAATTACGGCGTAATTTGTATTTTGTAACTGCGTAGTACTTTTTACGTCTTAAAACTAGTTTACAAGAAAATTCTGAATGACAATTCTTATAATAAACTTCTAGCCTATGTTTTTCTGATACTATAATATTTGAATTTTCTTTTGTACTAATTTATTTAACGTTTATTTAATTGTAAAATTGTTAAATTGGCCTTTCTTGTGGCATTTTTCTTGTGCTTTCATGCTTCCACTTCGATCCTAAACTTTATCTTTTTGACATGCTTCTCTATTAAATTAGTTAAATTTTGAATGATAATATTTTAATTTTGATATGATATAACTATGAAATGGGATTTTATTTTACTTTAAAAGTAATTTATGTCTTCTCTATAGTCTACGTTATAATTTTATGAATTTGTGTTATACATTTTAAATTTTTCTCTCTACCATTACTCTGTGTAATGTCTTGAAATACAGTGTGTTCATTTCAATACAAATCAAAATGCAATTTTTTCTACTTCCTGAACCAAAAATGTGAAAATTTATCATATTTTGCATAAAAAAGATACTCTTGTTAGATTTTAATAGCATGAGCCGTTTTCTAGCAAAATCCATTTCAATAATTCATTACTTGCTCAAAAATTCGTACTGCAAAATAAATGTATCAAATTGTGCCATGAGTCCATCAATGTTTTAGTTTGATTTTTTTGAGAAATTGATGGAGGATGCCTAAAATGACACTGTCTCTATGACAGATATTTGATATATTACTTATGCCACTGAATTTTTTAAGACTGTTTTAAACTATTCTGCTGTAATTTAAACTTCGAAAAGATTACAATTGTGGAGAAAGTTGTATATCCCATAATTCACAATAATTTTATTTTCAAGTATTTTTCAGTAAAGAGGAAATAAGAATATTGGAAAATGATATTACATAGACAAATATGAGAATATAAATAATGCACTTTATTTTGTTGCGGTGATAAATGATAACCTCAATGTTAAAAGTCTACCCATTTGACTCCTCTTCCTGTTTTCCATTCCATCAGATTTTAACACTCAACAGTAAAAACCAGTCCTAACGTCACTAGCCCATCACGGTGCATTGAGAAACTCCCAGAATTAGTAATCTCTTCTCATGACCAACAAGATCTTCACATTTTCCGCGCTAATAGAGACATTTAGTGATATGCAGTTGGCACCATTGCGTTGTGCATAACCTCCCCTGTAACCACATGTTCTTGGATTGTTGATATCTTATTTAGTTTCCGTGATATTGTTATTTGAGTAAAACGTGTTTAATAATATAATTTTTAAACAATATATGTATAAAAGTACTCTCTTTTTTTTTCGTTAATTTTGATAACTTATATATTTAATTACGTGCATATTTTAGATCATAAAAAAGTATTTAAGAATAATAAAAGAAAATTTATAAATTTATTTTTGTCTAACCAGAAACGTTGGTGTTTTAGTTTTCGAAAATTGAATTTATTTATTGTATAAAGAAAGTAATACAATAAAATTTCACAGACATATTCTTAATGATTTTATAACTATTATGGTAACAACTAATAAAAACGAAAATTTTAATTTCATTGTTTATTGTTCTATTTCAAATCACAGATAAAATTTGGTACATAATTTATTACATACATACAATAATTTCAAGAAGTCAGGGTAGTCAAGTTTGATCTAGAATACCCCTGTTAAACTTTAGTACATCGTGTGATTTCATTGATTATTTTTTATATTTACAATTTATCTTAGTGTATCTACAAAACCAAGTGCCGTAGTAATAGTGCACGATTTTTTTTTTGTGGGATATAGGTTCATGTATTTTCTGATCTTTTTATTTACTTTTCACATGTGAGAAATCTGTTTGTTTCTGATATTTAGTTAATCTGTGAGATGTTAATAAAGTGTGATTTGATACCATAATTTTAGATGGATATTTATTAAAGATTATTACTATTATACTATTACCATACTTGTCGCTTTGAAACGTGTTAAAAGTTGCCAATATTAGAAAAATAAATATATTCTTTCAATAGTTATTTACACTCAATAGTTAACAACTGTGTACAAATATTTATTTTATCTACAACTATTTAATAATAGACGCATTATAATTGTGATAGTAAGTACATAATGTAACTCATATTACACACCCGTGGAATATGAGTTTCATATTCCACAAGTGTGGAATATGAATTTTTATATTCATATTCATATTCATATTATCATGTCATTCCTTCATCAATTCTAGCTAAAAGAAGAACTACTACAAAATAATAATAATAATAATAATAAGCCACCTTACAGACCTTTTATAGTAGCTATCTACAGGGTGACCCATTTCAAATGGAAAGACCCACGCAATGGAAATAATTGTTATTCGATTTAATTCGAGTTTCTTTGTAAAGATAAGGCTTATAAAATTATATTACGTCGCATGACATTTGAATTGACTTTTCCTTATCAAGGGCCACATGTCATTTTTTTTTCTTTCTTAAATTTGATAAACATTGGTTAGCCTTATGACACTGAATTCTACACCCGCTTATTTGGGTTTCTACCAAATTTCGTGAATTTCGTGTCAGTTATAAAATTAAATTTCTAATTAGGGTAAACAATCTACAAAATTACAAATAAATTAAGTAAACTCCCCTGAGGTGAGGTATATTCAAATAAACAATATATAAAGAATGATAAGTTCAATCATCAAAAAAGATTAAATTAAAGCTTAATGTTATTTTAGGATTTGAAGAAACCATTTCCAATTAAATTTCTGCATCTCCTGTATATTTTTCGTGAAATACGTGATCTATGAGTAAAAGTACAAAGACCATAACAACGTTACGCGCAGTGAATCATAGATTATGTTATTTGGTTTCATAAAGTATTATTGGCTGCAAAAAAGGATCTAACTTTTAGCCTAGGAAAATTAACATTTGACTGACTTCGACAATATTCCCTCCAAGCTGAATTTTTGCAAAGAAATTCTTTGAGGTATCAATGCCAAATCCGCAAAAATCACAACATGGCTACCTAAAATATTGAAGGTCAAATTTTTTTGCAAATATGTCGCATTCTTTGTATCGGACTATACACAGAATGTAGATTGTAGAGAATTTAATTATCTATAAGATTGGAGAATAATTTTTAGAAACTGTAAATTTATCACCCTTGCAGATAATTAAATTCTTTACAACTTTTACAGAGACTTCATGGACGCCCGATGCATAGGAAACGAGAAACCATTTTCTTTGGAACTTTGACATTAATTATCTCGAAAAGAGCGAGGTTTTGGAAAAAAGTAGAAGATACCAATTTTACCAATTTTGTAGATAATTAAATTCTCTATAACCTTTATCGATGTCTAATGCATTTGGGTGCGAGGTATTTGCAAAAACCTTATTTTTGAAACTTTGTCATTGAATATCTAGAAAAAAGGAAAAAATCGGGAAAAATGCAAGAGACCAATGTTATAGATAATTAAATTACAACTTTTATATTGACCTTATGTCCAACGCATAGAACGCGAGGCATTTGTTGATTTTTGCGGATTTGGGTGTGCGAAGCCTCAACAATTCAGCTTGGAGGAAATTTTGTCGAAGTTTCCTCCTTTTTTTTCGTCTAATTTCCATGGGATATTTGTTATGGGTTTTAGAGTTTGAACCGTAAAAACTAAAGAGGCACAAAACCTGTTTTTTACATTTTCAAATAACTATTTTGACGGTTGAAACCCTTCACACCTCTTTTAATTCATACGCCACTGGTTAGTTTTAGATCAAATTTTCTGTGCAGATGGATAAACTATACGAAATTCGAAGCTTATATTTTTAACGATTCTTAAATAATTACTCTTGTTTCTTTTGTTTGGAACGGATCAGCCTTAAAAGTCTGTCACAACTTTTCTCTTACAACATTTATATATAATCTCGAAAAAAGCCTTTTTAGTCTACAATTCCTTCTATCTATTTTATAATTCTATTTATATTAGTTGTAATGTGGCCCTTTTATTCACCACATTGTTGACTTTTTTTACCTAAGGGGTGCAACTACTGTGATTTATTAGTGTCTCTTGTATTCTGTATTTTAAATTTCCTGAAATATAACTATAAAGTAGGCACAATGAATATTTGTACGTTAATCTGCTTTAGCGCAGACTTTGTCTCGTCACCAAAACTAATCGGTATCAGTCTTTGTCATAGCATGATTATCAATTCCTTCCAGGTTATTGCCGCTCACAGTTGAGATTGTTTTCCGGGAATCCGAAGGGTGGACTTTGTGAACTGGAGTGATATCCGCTGTTCCACTTTCTTTAAAGAATAGGTATCCTGCTGCAGATAAACCTAAAAGGGAGCCAAGAAGAACGGTCCATGTTGTGATTTTAACTATCTTTTGTATCTTGAAAAGGTCCTTCAGTGGTTTCGTGAATGTATTGTTAAGTTCTACTCCCTAAAAAATTGCAGATTATTTAATAGATTGACATTGTTTAGTTCGAATTTTTGACAAACCCATAAAGGTTAATAAAAAAATTGTTCTGTTATTTCTAACTCAACAGTAATTAAGGAAAAGGAAAAATAAAAATTGTAAGGATAATTTGTCTTGATAGTACGACATTAATGACAAAGTACTAATATTTAGTTAAGTCAATCATAGAATAGTACATGATTTTAGACTAATAATATGTTTTTCTTCACTAACCGTTACCAATAATTTCTGCCATGATTTGTCAAAAGTATATGGTCACAATATCTTTATTTCATTCTTTAACCATCAACTTATTAGTTGATTTCTGCGTAATTATACAGTACAACATTACAAAAATGAAGAAGGTTTTTTCTCATACAAATCTAAAAATATATTAATTCATAAATATTCGCTCCTGAAGTGGAGTTGAGGATAAAAAAAAAATTAAATAGCTTCTGATTATATTAAAATATTGAGATTAAATGTGTGCACAATATATCCAAAATAACAACAAAATCTATAAAAAACATCAAAACTTTACACCAAAATCAACAGCATTATTGACTTTATGCAAGACTTCTCCAAATTATAACTAAAAAGTGTGACATCATTTATTTTTTCCTATATTTAGAAATATTTAACGGCAATTTATTCACATGACCTAGACATTGACAGTACCTAAACAGTTTTGTAACTTAAGAAGTCATTGATTACCATCATCCACAACAGAAAACAGTTTCATGTCGTGAGAATAAAGTAGACAGTTCACATTAACATTAGCAACAACGTCATTAATAAATAAATTAAAGAGCAAGGGACCTAAGACGAAACCTTGAGGAACACCGAATGTAGCATCAAATTTAACAGACTTGAAACCACGGTACTTTACACACAAACACGTATCGTTAAGATATGAATTAAAAATATTAACTATAATTGGAGAAAAACCATATCAATTAGGTTTACTCAGTAGAATACGGTGGTCAGAGGCTTTAGAAAAACTTTTCTGCGAAATATATAGCATTTTAATTATTTTTAAATATTAAAAAACAAAAGAGAAGTATTGGAGGGAATGAAAATTAGAACGTCAGCCATCTACTACATTAATTATTTTATAAAGATGATTTCTATAGAGAAACCACTTCATATTTTTCAAACGACATACTCTCTAATTTTTGAAATGCAGTACCCTATTTTTGTGTCACATTTTGTAGATAATTTTATTTTCTTTGACTGTTATTAATTTATTTCTATATACTGAGGCATTTTCATCTAATGTTATAGTCCAATCAATAGGTAGAAGAGCTTACAAAAAATACCACCTGGAAAAAAATATGGTGATATAGGAAAAAAAATTGTATAAATTTCCCTGAAACTCATAAACTAAATTGAAATTTTCTGAATTATTAATCTAAAACTGTTAAAATTGGCGTGCATTGAAGTTTGACGCTGAATATATTTTAAACGCTTTATTTAATCGACTAATCATAAGAGACCGTTTTTGTAGAGCAGTTAATTTCCTACAAAACTATGAATTGCGCATTTCATAATGATTTTTTGTTAACGAGTTATAAAATTCATAAGCAAAACAGAAATTTGTCTTAAAATAATCAAACTTCAACCTTTAATATCTTTTAAGCGGTGCGGTTTACGAAAAAATTGTAAGAGACCTTTTTTGTAGATCGTTCTATTTCCTACAAGTATATGAGGAGAGATATTTTTAACGAACAGTAGATAGAGATATGAATTTTTTTTTTCTAATACTGAGGAAAAAATGGAAAACTTTAAAGCGGAGGACCTTCCTATTAAAATTAAGAGCTCATATTTGAAGAGAATTTTGTAGAGGTGTCTAGCAACCTATTTTTCAGAGTATACAGTAAAAAAAATAGTAGATTTTTTTGACCCACCCTAAACTACAACTTTCTCTTTAACTTTTTTCGATTGCAGTTCATTTTTTTTATTAGCGAAAAACGGTTTTTTTACCTTTATGAATTTTTTAGGTTAACTTCGCCGTATAGGCGCCACAGGAAAAACACTACTCTCTTAGAAATTTTTTTCCTATATCATCATATTTTTCCAGGTGGTATTTTTTGTAAATTTAACATTAGGCCATCACAGATTGATTGGACTAGTAAGTCTGTATAATATAATATTCCATGACACACAGGAGTCCAATAAAATTAAAACAATAGGGTTGTTGACCAAATTTCAAAAAGTAGATAATATAATTCTACACGTACGAACTAGTGTGTATACACAATTAGAGATTGAGAAATGCGTCAGAACAGTTTTAAAATAATTATTTAAAACTGATTTTTTTATAACATTTCAAAACGGCTGTGACGTCATAAGAGGCACCTTGTAGTGAAATTATGTGTAAATGATTGGGTAAAGGAAAAGAATTGGAAGAAGACACTGTCGACACTGTCAGTAGTGTCAGTCTGTCAGTGACACTGTCGTATAAAATATTTTCAAGTCTATGAGTTATTTTCCTTAATCATTTAATATCTTCCCTATAATTAAAGCAGAATGTGTGAAACGGGATTTGTGAAAACTACTTCGCAAATTTTACCGAAAATTGATATTTTTATGATCATGAATTGAATTTTTAAAAAGAGACGAGCGTTTTAATATTGGCGAAATCAGAGGTATAAAAGAAGTCAGGTAAGGATCAACTTATTTAATGAATGATTTTATTGTGTTTATTTATATAAAATACCTATTTATTTACGGAAATTTATAGTGCAGTTCGGGAGTCTTATGGAGATAATGCAATTGGCTATGTGGAATGTAGATTGTGGAACAAAACACCACTTAAATTTTGTTGAATCTATTATAATCAGGAAAGTAATAATAACTATCACAAATACTCTTAATTAATAGACTGCTGTCACTAGTGTCACTTTTGTTTAAAAAAAAAACAGGAAACAGAGTAGCAGGGTTTGATGGACAATTTTAACATATTTTCTTCTTCATCAAAATTATGCAATAGGATCGCTACGAGCTTCATGTTCAATTGCCCCTTATGACATCAGACTAGTTTTTAAGTAACGCAACAATTCATAAATGATTTCTACCACTAATTTGTCATATATTTAAAATTTGACTATACAGACAGGTTCTTTTATATAAAATGTTTGACTCAACAACAACTTGTATATGGTTTGTTTTTATAGTGAACAACCCTATTACCTACCTCATTAGAGGATTTAATTCTTATAATTGCTTGTGAAACGTCATTTCTTCAAAAACAAAATATTTGGAAGAAGAAAATTTTCATGCAATAACTTAAGGAAAACTAAAATTAATCATTTATAGCAAATATTGTTTTATGAAATTTACTATTATTTGATAAATCTATGCCAAGTAAATCATATACTTTATTTATCCGTTATAAATAGTTATAAATAGTGACTTGTCAGTTTTAATCAAGCAGAAAAATCTCAACTAAAGAAAACATGGGAGCTACATGCCATGTGCAGCATTGAATTACAACCCCAGTATCTAATAAACAGTTAAAATCATTTAACTGCATCAAACATAGACTGGTTTCGAACTTATTAGTTCTCGACTGTGTGCCATACGTGAGATGACAAACGATTTTGCCATTTGGATCTATCGACACGTTTTGAGGGTGAGTAAGATTTAACTTACACAGTATGTCATATCTTGAATGCCATTGGTACTCAATCCTTCTTTCATAGTAGCTACAGATTAGTACTTCGTTCTTTACCAGTTCTTTACCGTTCTTTACCAGTAAGTAAGTAGTAGTAAATAATGCTTTATGTCAGTAAAAAGCATTGTGTAGTAATGACATTTAAAATATAACATACACTTTGAAGGTTAGACATCCTCCATACTTAAAACGTGTCGGTAGATAGACATTTTAACCTATAAGTTCAGAGAATATAGAATTACTACTTTTCTTACCTCTTCTACCCAAAATATTGGCAAAACTGTCTCAGTAAAGTTGTTAAATATGTCCACTTTTGGATTTGCCTGTAGAGGCATATTAAACTGCAGACGTTTCTTTGCATAAACTGGACCACCTGTCATCTGAAAAGAAAACACCGCTTTAGAATTTTCATATCAAGCAAGAATATTAGAAATAAATGTTGACTTTATCATTTATTTCGAAGAGTGTAGATTTACTTACTCCTTCGAACAAAATTATAATTTCATGTTTGCTCTTGTCCGGTCTTAAACCATTGACACCTTTCAAGTAGCTTTCATGGGTCTCATAGAAATGAGGTAAAGATACATAAATAGGAACTCCTATGCACTTGTAAAGGTCCATAATGCCTTTTTTCAAGCACGTTTCCGGTGTGGGACAGTAGCATTTTTCATCCTCATTTTTGGACATGTCGCCTAATGTCGCCGAGTATTTGCGAACAGGAATTCCGTCGTATTTAGTTTTTTGCTGATATTCGGCCACAAGAGATCTGAAACATACGAGTATTTAGTTATAGTTTTATGTTTAAGAGAGATTCAATATAGGTGCTATTTTACGGTTAAGGATACCTGCAATGAGACACGACTTAAAAACTGAATATATTACTTGTCGAACCCAGGGTTTTATTACGCGGATATCATCACAACTGGGGGACCGCCTAGCCGAGTGTCTTGGCCGACGGATTTCGATCTGCCGAGGCAAGCATCACGGACGTGGGCTGGAATTTGGATGGGTGACCTAAGGCAGACTCGGGGACGTGGCTGTGGCAGCCTACCAGAGACCTGGGTCGCCCAACTTTCGCCGCACGCGTGTGGTCCCCGATAAATGGTAATGAGAACAGAGCAAGAAATCTCTGTAACTCAAGACCCTGCTATCATACATAAACTGTACGAGACTTTGCCACCAAGCCATCCGTGAAGTAAAATAGGATGGTTTGAAGAAAAGTACTCGAATAATGAAGGAGGGTGTACAAGGGGCCTAATAAGGCCTAAGTGCCGCGGTGGAAGACAATTCCACCACCCCTCCGACATACATACATACATACATCATCACAACTGACAGAAGGGGAAAAAATCATTTGAGGTGCAAGTACCTACTATATGAAAATATTAAAACTTTGTTTTAAGATAACAACATGTAACATGTTTTCCAGTTGTTGCATTAGCTTATTATAGATGGGGATAAGTGATTTTATCTTATAGTTCGGCTTCTACGAATCCACAGAATCCAAATATATCATCAAAGGAAGAGTATTTTCCAAAACTGTATCTACGAAATTTTATTTTTGGAAAATATGGACCTTCTTGTCCCAGGAACTTCAATGTAAATTGTGTTCTGTCCAAACCAGAAAGGAATATTTCCGTTCCCCTGGGTATGCCGGTCGGTAAGTGTAACTTCAGCTTCAAATTTTTGCAGGCTCTTATCAGGTTCCGGTATCTACTCCTGGAATCTGATACAATTGCAACAACAATATGCAATATGCAACAAGTCAGTGCTGTTCGTGAACAACTTATGTTGCATCCATCCTTTAGGAGGAAAATTATAAATTGATCCTAGGTGTTGCAACACACTTTAATGGATCGACAAGATTTTTTCTAGGGAAGATCAGGATTGGAGGAACAAACTGACTGTCAGCGATCACTACTGCAATAAACGTCAAAGTGAATAACTTTCGATTGCAGTTATAGTTTTTCCTTTTTTGCCTTTCACTTGTATAACATTACTCTCATCTACATTTTTTTATAGAAGCTTTATAGTGCTTGAACGAAAAAGGTCTCAGTTAGCCTTTGAATTGAAAACACAATTTTATAACAATGTAAAATTGTATCTAACTAAAGTCCTGCAATGCAACTTTTAAATTGATGGACTATCCTATTTGTCAAATCTGAACTATGCGCCATTCTGCAAATATATATTCGTGTTAATTCACAGTATCTAGATTTCGCCCTTAGAATACATTGTATAAGTTGTTCTTCTGGGTCTTTTCCAAATACTATTTTTCTCCCAAATTGAGTGTCAACTACTACTTGAGTCTCAAAATTGTATTCTTTTTGTCTTTGCAATGTCAACCTTACAACTTTGAAATGTTTACAAACGTTTCTTAAGTCTATTACTTTTCCATTTTTCATCTCCATTGTTTTTTCCATGTCAGAAGAGTTTTTTATGCACATTGACCGGTCAGTGGAAATATTTAAAGCTATTGGCAATAGCTGATGCCATCGATAACATAAATTTTATTGGGTGGCCCATATTAACAACTACACGACCCTCGTTTGAACCTTCTTCTCTACCTATGATGGAAATCAATTGGCCCTTGACAGTTTTGGGTAAGAAGTAAATAACTTACACATATTTCGAAATATCCAACAATTTTAAAATCACCTTTTCTCTAGATAAAAAAACTTTTTGACGCCCTAAACAAATTTATAAATAAACATTACCTGCATAAATCTGGAGCGAATGAAACAAGCCCTTCCTCCTCGCTCAGCAAGGGTGGAAAAATAGTGCCATCGGTACCCCTAATAGCATTGCACTCATCAGTTGGCCATACATCTATTTTATCAACTCCATCATATTCCAGAATCCTTCCTACATCCTTAAAATTATTAACGCCTCTGGCTGCCTTTATGCGTTTGCCAGGCGTAGCATTTTTCTAAAAAATACTATTGCAAGTTTGTGGTTGGCGATTACTGAATACTTACAGGAGCTAACAGAGCAAAAGCAAGTTCGTTTTCACTGACATGTCTCAAGGTAGGTGCCTCTTTTAATTGCGAACATATGGCCTTCCCAGCAAAATCTTTGACATCGCAGTTTATAATTACTCCGTCGAAAAGGATATCGTTGGCTTTCGCTGTTAGAAATATTGATGCAGGGTTTGAGTAAATTGATTTTATGGCCTTGTTTACCAGTGTTAGTGCTCCTGGTTTTTGAATCACAACCGTGTTAACCATACCCTAAGAAATAAAGCCTGGATTACATTAAAATATATTAAATATAATTTGGGTATGTTTTTGAAGGACCTACACAGACTTGAGGCGGATTATTTCGTAGCTCTGACGATGTCGGGAATACAAAAAAGTGTCCCAAATAAACATAGTTATTAATAGAGCTCGCGGGACTAGGTCGGATGATTATAGCTGTCGCGTCGGCCGTTCGCGACAGCTCACCGTATGAAACCGGTAATAACAGTATTTATCGGCTTCGCGTTTGCTTCGTGTATACGTGTTTTAATATTCTAATAACGTCAAACGCGCCAAGGGGTAAAAACGACCTTTCGCTGATAAAATACGCAAATTTATTAATTTTTTTATACCTCTTTATTCATTTGTTTACGACGAGCACGCATATGACTAGCCGACAAAAACTCCGAGCTCTAGTTATTAACATGGTCTGATTGTTTGTTATTCTGTATTATTTACAATCTCTTATTAATTATTTTGATTATATTTAGTTATTGCATTAGAACATACCTATGTAAGTATTTGCATAACACTATGAAACAAAAAGGGACAATGTCTATTTTTCTACACTAAACGCTTCACATGGAACTTACCATAAAATATATAGGTACAGCACGTAATAATAAGTACCAGCAAAAGTCAACAAAAGAATTTTTTTTTTTTCTCATAAGGGAAGTAATTCCAGAAAATATTTAAAAGTTGTCTTAATATTTAAAAGTTGTGTAAGTGTTAATCGTCTCCGGCGATCGGTAAATAATTTTTTCAAAAACGAAAATGACCGTTCAACATTTACCGAGGTCACAGGCGCATATCTAAAATAGATGCCTCTTTTCTGCCTCTGATCTGAAGCTTCGCATCGATCAATTTATTCGATACGTATCTAGTGGTACACTAAAGCGAGTCTGGCGCATGGCGTGTCGGTGAACAAAGAAGGTTGTTTGCTGAGGGACGTTGGCGGTGCATTTCATTATCGTTTGTGCATGTGTGAGTGAGCGAGTAGCATTGTGAGCATAGAGCGGCACACGGCTTGACTACAGATTTAACCTATCTCTGTTACTACAAAGTGTATTGCCGCTTACTAACATAATATAGATTATTACCGTTTATTTATTTGATTGTTGCCACAAAGTTTCCGATGTCTAATTATAATTATCGAAGTTTTTCTTGACAATACTGGATGTTTCCTTTTTATTAATTATTTTGTTATTGATATGCATTTTTCATATGTATGCTTATTTAATATGTCCACTTTGTCATAAAAATTACGGTTGATTTGACAAAAACCTCACTAGCACTTTCTTGTAAATATTTGTCTCATATTTGACCAACTTTACTTCTTCTTATTAGAGTCAGTAGTCATTTTTATCATAAAATTCCATAGTTATGAAGTCATAAAGTAAATGTTTTATTTAGTCATTCATTGCTATATGTATGATAATATAATATTAGAGGAAAAGAACTTTTTTGTAGATTAAATTTGAAAATTTCAAAGAAAATTAACAGCCTTGTCCCTTGACTAACCTTTTAGCGTAATTATTTAAAAATAGTAATAAAATATACCATAAATAAATAATTAGACAGTATTAGTATCAACCAAATTGTTAAAGATGATAGGACAGTCGTGTCATTGATATCACTATTTCTGATAGAGTAACGCTGTAATAACACTAAATTTATTTTATATTAATACACTTACAAGTATCATTGGATGTGGAATAGTGACTACTTCAGTTCCTGAAAGACATCCAGGCCACATTACCTGAATGAACGTGTCTTTTGCGTTGTATAAAATAGTGTCATCTCCTTCCATATCCTGCACGTCCACTTTTTCCTTCCATTCTCTAAAAATTATTAAATTAATAGATACGCAAGCCGTTCAGCTGGATAAAAACCATTTAAGCTAGTGCTGAAGAAAAATCTTTGCCCTAACCTAGTCTAATACAAACTTAAACAATTCAAAAGGAATCGTAGGTCTAAAGAAATTTGAATTCGAGAAAAACTTTAATACATTTCTGGCATTTAAGACAGACTAACAGATTTCTAAAACTAACACTTAAGGCTTACACTAATGTTTTCATTACTCCTAGGTTAGTGGAAAAAACATTTTTCTGTAGTTATGGATGTTTAATTGTTTAAAAGACTTTATAATAGTGTTTTTAATACGAATGATCAAATAATCTTCAGGTCATACGCAATCCATCATAAACCAAAAATACTTTTTCATTCATATGAATATTATAAATTTTTTCATGGCCCTACATTGAAGGAATAATTATCTTCTTATTCCAACTGAAACTAATTACAACCTTGCAGGCACCATTATGATTAAATAATAGGTTATACATACATTAATAATACATATTAATAACGTACAAGTGCAATAAATTATTGTTTATTGCATGTAACGTGAAATTGTCAAAGGAGGCCAAAGATTGAGTTTGACAACACGTAAAGTGTAGTAACATATTTTGCGCATGTCGCATACATACAGAAAACTAAATGGTTAATTTAAAGATTAAATAATGGTTTTATTGATATTAACCAAATTATTTGGTCATACATGCACAATAAAATATATGTTTCAGCCTGATTCCTGTTGATTTCCAAATCTTTGTTTAAAACAGTTATGCATAATTACTTCTTAACAAATATATTCTGTTGAATTGTTTTTTTTTCTGATTCGTAACTTATTTTGTTGAGCAGTTCTATTAATATACATAACAATAAACAGAAGTGACCGCTGACTGTTTCCGATTAAAATTTGACATAAATATTGTGTTTAGTTTCAGGTACTACTCATCATGATTGGATTATTACTTTTTATTTATATAAACATTTTGTTTGAAGCAGTATCAAAGAATTTGTAGTTTTTTTTTTTTACTTTAATGTATACCTGTAATAATAATTTTACTTTGTATACTTAAATATTATGTTTTCTATTTGGTTAATTTGATTATAATGATAATGAACACCACTTGTTTCTACTTAATTAAATATTATTTTGACAAGCAAAAGAAATATTCATTTAAATTAAGCGAGTTACATCATGTTTAAAAAGCAAATTATATTTACTTCACTGAACAATTATTTTCTTTCCGTCTACAACATTTTCTCTACAGTTGTTTACATAATAGCGAAAAATCTGAGATATCAGACACTTAACAACAATTTACCTTGACCATGCACTAGTTCTCAAGAGAGCCATCGCAGCAACCAAAGTTAATATTTTTGCCTTAAGGACAATCGGTCAAACCTGCCTGCCTGTCTTGAACTTTCAACACTGAGTATAGATGACATAGAAGAAGTAGGTCCCAGTTTAGTTGTATAAAAACGATTTGTTCGAAAACAGATAAAGTCGGACGGAGTGAAAAACGGATTAAATATGTCATAAATATGTCAATTTTAATCCATCTTAGACTGCACATAAGTTCTTCTTGAAGAATTGACGAAATAAAAAACTTCTTGGTAAATCAAGAAGAAGAAATATATCGGTTCATTTTCTAAGAACAAATCTCTGGAATGAACATTTGTGTACATTTTTTTAATTATTCTACATAAAACCACTTCACACCACAATTTTTTCTGTCACTGTGATATTCTTTTACCAACCTTATACTCTCATGATGCACTTTTAAATTCTGCATTTTTAGGGCGTATAGTTTCCTTTACAATTGGTTATATTATTCTGTTCCTTTGTAATTTCGTGCTAACCGCAGTTCTTTCCCATTACTAATATATGCGCGATGTATGAAACTCTAGAAGTGTTTAATATAAAATTTATTAAAGGGGATAAAATAACAGGAATCAATGGCTGTCGCGTGCTTACTTACATTTTAATTTTCATTCCTAAAATAGAGACATATATAATTTCACACAGCTAATACCACAAAAGTTTTAAACAATGTAAAACTGATAAATTATTCCTTGAACAATTTTTGTAGCCAATGAAGTAGAATACATCATCACTCAATATAATATTTTGCTGAAGACCTTTTGCTAAGCAGACGTTGTCATATTTTTGAGGAATATTTATTGTGGTAATATAATTACTAAAACGGGTATAGAGCACATTGATTCAAATTTAAAGTATTGGTATAACATCTAACGATTATCAATATCCAAATGATTGTGGAGAAAGAATAATTAGGTATCTACCTATAGCAGGAGGGGGGGAGGAGTCAAATATGTGAAAATATTCAGTTTATCTTTCCCTACCTCATATCTTCCAGATTGAATTTTTAGTGTTGTTAATCATGCACATTGTGACCAAATAGAGAAACTGTCTGAATGTTTCCAAAACAAAAGACTTTCAAATTCAATTTTCTTCAAAGTTCTTTGAAGTTGAGGTAAATTAAGTTATTGCAGAACCGGTGATCAGTAAGAAGATACAACGATACAAAAGTGAGCAACAGGCATAAAAAAAGTTGACTACCCTTTATTTAAACTAACAATTGATCATGGATCAAAATTTAGCTGCGGTATAAAAATATCTAATACTAATTATAATCATTTTAATAAAGTTTTAAAATTTATCAAGGTATGTTATCTGCATGTGGTTTAATATCATGATTTCTAATGTCCATCTGGTCGAACTAATTTAATCCGATTAGGTTCTGGGTGAGTGGTTGACCTTTTTGCCGATCTCCTGTAGCGCACACCTCGCTTTATATTTCGTCGAATAAATGCAGCTTTTGAATACATGTATACAGTGACTTTATTGATTAAGGTTTTGTTCAGATCCTCTGACAAGAATTCTACTTTGTCGTATATAAAGAGAACCACCTAGAGGACAGTGTCCAATATACAGCTCTCTTTTCCTATGATTGTGCTAAACAGTTCAAATAAGCTAATACTTGCAATTCTTATTAATGTTAACAAATACATGTTTTCTCCTACTCAAGCCAAGCTATTGGTTGTAACAGAAACCAAATACTAGTTCTGGTATTTGGTTTGTTGGTATACCTACAAGTTACTGCCTTCAAGTGGTCGGTTGTGTTTGAATGTCATTCATTTCACAGAAAAGCAAATATTGAAAGGCAGATTATAATTTAAATTGCGTATATATCTGAGATAATCACTAGAGGAGAGGGTCTTTCCACATCCTTCACCGATCTGCCTTCACATATTTGTAACCACTCCTTAATCTGTATACTGGAAAGTTTGAATTTGATTGTTCTTTGAACGCTTTCAAGACACCAAACTATTGAGCCAGCCATAACATATAACCAGTATTGCTTGTATTATAAGATATAAGCTCCAAGATTTTCTCCAAATACGCATCGTCGTATTGTTAATGGCATACTTACTTTATGAATGACTTTTTCTAGATAATCTAAATAAAAAATGTGATTTCTCTATCATCGGTTGTAATCGAAGGCTGTAGTTATTGTCGTAAATAAAATTTTGTTTTCTTATAAAATTGCATCTATTATCACCAAGATGTACTAATTTGTTGTACCTATATATTTAGCGCTATTATGTTTATTGTACAAGGTATATTAACATATGGACAAAAAAGAAATTAGAAAATATTGTCAATACTTACTCGTAGCAGAACGGTCCAACCTCCTTCAATGATGGCGCCTGACCTCTTTGAACTTCCATTGGATTGGTTACGTTAAAAATATATACTCTAAATTCTAAACCGAATGGAATTTTAAGAAACATGTCTCTTATTTCAGTTCCAGGTTTAAGATTAACCATCTAAAAAATAAAACGTTATGCTAATTTTATTAAAGAAAAAATCAAGTATTTAAATTTCCAAGTTATTCTTGAGTTGTTTAAAGATTCACTAAAAAAAAGTTTCAATAAATTAATGCCAAAGTGTGCTAAATATTTTAATCGATGAATTCTTGGGTATTAGGGAAACGGGAAAGCAAATTATTACAAAAATTGCTATACTATGTCGATCTTTAAATTGAATTTTATTTGCTAATACATACAGAGTGTTTTACTATTTATCTAGGTAACCTTTAGAACCAATAAAGCTATGAAAAATAATGTGTTTTTTTTTAACAAACCGGAAATGTTGCATGCAAATGTTGGGGTTATAAAGCGCCAAATTTGATTTTTTTAAATCTCTGTAACAAGTTGCGGAAGCACAGTCATATTCTAAGGACACTTCCTACTAATTATGGCTGTGAATTGATGCTGGAATTATGAACGGTACTTACACTAAGTACCACTTAGTACCACACTATAAACTAAAGCATTTTTTATAATGAGTTCCTTTTCCATTTACCTAATACCCAAGAATTTGTCAAGTAAAATATTCATCACAACTTGGAGTTAATTTCATTATAATTTTTATTCTACTTAGTGAAAAGGTACAAATCGACTAGTGCTTGAACGCCCTTTATATTAGTCTTGAAGAATATTTTAAATGAACTGTCGACATACTATATACAGGATTTTACTGTTACCTCAATTTCGAAGAATTTGACTATACAGGGCTGGAAAATCCACATGGTCCATCTGCCTTTACATGAGAGAGACAAAGTAAAGTAAAGAAATCCGTGCGATAGACGAGAATCGCTATAGTGAAGACTTTTCATAATCTGAATAGTCATATTCAGATTATGTAACCATCCTTGTCTATCGCACGGATTTCTATGACTTATTTTATCGCTCTCACCTAACGGCCGATGTACTATGGGGACTTTCCGAACCTGTATAATACTGACAACTAATATACAGTATGTCCGCGGATTGAGTTTAAAAAATGCATTCTTGATAAAAGTTTTTGCTTGTTTAGAAAATGCGAATCACCATGACGAATTTTGTTGTAAAGGGTGGGTCAAAAACAAAAAAATATTATTTTGCGTAAGAGTAAACATAGCTTATATCGCAAAATTCGAAAAGAGATATTCTTGATCAAAGTTTTAGCTTGAAAAGTGAATAAGAGCCATGTTATCAAAAATTTAATTAGTATTCTCTAGCTCACCTCTAATCACAGAACCTACGAAAGATCTACAAAATGCTGAATATTTAATTGAAAAAGTTCAAAATAGTGAAAGATATATTGATGAGTATCATAAGAATATATAATTATACAAATGCAATTATTTAAAAAGAAATTAATATTTAAAATGTTCTGAATTGCATCTAAAATAAAATTGCGACATTAAATCATTTAAACAGGTAACAACAGTGTCTAATTTAGCCTTCAAATATTATGATATAAAGAATATGTCCAATACTGAAATAAATATATCTAATAAAAATAATTACTTTCATTGCATATTGCAAATAAATTGTTATTAGCCTGTAAAATAGTTGTTTATTATAGAAATTGCTCTATACCGTACCTAGTTGTTGTCACGTTGTGATATAACTCTACAGATGTTTTCAGAAAAATTTTTAGTCTTAAATTAGCTTAAAACCTTTTAAATTAAAGTAAAAATATAAAAATTATTAAAAATGTGTAATTAAAAAAAAACGATTAGTGGTACCTATTATTGGATAAAAAAATAAAAATTGTAAATACGTAAAAAGTTGTTCCATAAATACATTATATTTAATGATGTCAATAATTATATAGAATTTTCCAGACCTTAAATAACTAGTTAATTAAGTATTATTATAAACACTGCTTTACAAATAGAGAAATATAAATAGGTAATTTTTATTTTCCAATACAATCATTTTTTAGTATAAAATGAATCAGAACCTCGCTAAACCCTATCAGGTTTTTTTTATACCCTAAATCTTCGCGGCACCAATATTAATGTTTACAATGAACAGTAACAAACCGTTACGCCTACGCTCGAGATAATGCGATCGCTGATTGGTTCAATAGAATCTCGTGAAAAATTACACCAATCACAGCTGGTGAAACTGAATGTTGTGTTGTAATGGTTGAATTATTTCCGGGCTAGTTGCCACGTCGTCGATTTACAACTCTTGACGTTTCTAGAGACATATCGCTCTCTTCTTCAGAAGTTACTCTGAAACTGGAGATCTACTAATCTTGTCACTATGTATATTTGATGTGGTCACTGATCCATGACGTTCCGGTGGGTGACCTCATACGCGTTGTTGATGCCACCGTCCCTGTTGAAATTGTTCGGATTTTTGTAAATTTCTAATGCTTCTCTGTATAGTCGGGGCCAAAATCGTTTCTCTCTCACCACCATGTTGGCTGCACTCAGATCCCCTGTGTGTCCCGTGTCCGCCCTATGCTCTGTTACTGCCAATTTTTCCCAGTTGTTATTTTGTGTTCCTTTAACCTCGTGTTGATGTGCCTTCCTGTTTTTCCTATGGAAACTTTTCCACAAGAGCAAGGAATACTGTACACACCGGGATCCTGGAGCTGGTCGTTGTTGCAGGTCTTTGGAAACGCTGCCGCCACCTTCTTTACAGTGCTGAATACTGTGTTAATATTCCTCTTCTTCAAAAGACGCCCGATTTTATCTGTACAACCTTTCACGTTGTATTATAATGTAATCTTGGTCTTATTGTTTTAATTTTACCGAAATTTAATTGTCAAGATGAAGGAAATAAAATTACTGTTTCAAACAAAATTACTGATCACGTGGCTTGTCATCATTTACAAAGGCTCTGTAGATAATGGTGCTATATCGTTATATAAATTTACTAGTACTCATTTACATACAATATAGTGAAAGAGTGTAAGCCTTTATGTTCTTAAATAGTAAAAAAATAGAGGAATTGCAGCTGCAAAACTGTCGATCAAAACTTTAGTACAGAATTAGACTTCACATAATTTAATAGTTTTAATTTTGATGCGTATCAACCGCGGTTTGACTCTGTTGCTGTTTTATATTGTTTTGGATTAATTTAACATATCCTGATGAAGTAGCTGAATAAGTACAAGAGTAAATGAGATCACGATGGATGATTTTGGGATTACACTGTCACTCCGAACAACTGTTGGGATATGTAAAGCGAAAGTAGTATAGTTCACCTAAATGTCATATGTTATTGACACTGTGATTCACAAACTAAACACAGTGTTTTAAAAAATAGCAGCAAATACTTGGAATGATATTAAAAAATATTTAATCCATCAGGCTAGTAAGTATGTCTATTTATTTTTATTATGTACATTTTATAGAACCGCAAAAATAGTTACCACACGAATATTATTTAATATGTTATAAATCATTGAAAAAATATTGTTTCTCGCCTGCATCGACAATATAAAAATATACTGTGTTATTTTAATGACACTTCACTACTGACAGTGTTTTCTGCCAGCGATTGAAAGTCAGTAGAACGTCTTAAGAACCATATCCGTACCCACTAAGGTCCAAAAGTTAAGCGATTTGAGTTTATTGTAAAATTAGATGCGATTTCCTGAACATATATTTTGTTTAAGAAGTGTATATTATTATACATATTGTCATTTATTTTAAATAATTAGCATTTTTATTGTTGTCTCTAACAAAAGTAATTTAAAATTCACTAATTACAGTACATAAACGACTGTAAATGACAACAAGATGTCTGTGGAAAGAGAATCTACGAATTCATTAAAGATTGAGCGCTTCCTAATTCGTTTGAATATAAAATTAGTTCCCTAGTTCTCTACTAATTCAGGACATTAAGAGGTAATTTTATTTGCTATTTTACAAGTACAATATTGTTATGAATTATTAACACTTATTGTTAGCTACCAATATTACCAGCTGAAAGA
Source organism: Anoplophora glabripennis (assembly GCF_000390285.2). Taxonomy (NCBI): domain Eukaryota; kingdom Metazoa; phylum Arthropoda; class Insecta; order Coleoptera; family Cerambycidae; genus Anoplophora; species Anoplophora glabripennis. The sequence continues at coordinate 613,356 of NW_019416232.1, read as the reverse complement.
CGTCATTTATAATAATCTATTGGGATTATGGTTGCAAATTATATACTGGGTCAAAAGTAAAACCTACAATAATAGCAATTAGATTTTCTAATACTGAAATTTGGTAAACGAAAGGAGTTATAATGGCTTATATTTTATATTCATTTATAATGACCTGTCTACAAAATTATATTTTTCTTACTTATGTATTATTTAAACATATCCATATTTTATTAAATATTAGGTTGAGGAACAAATAGGAAATGTTTTCTTTTTCAAAGTTAAGATATTTTTTTAATTCTACAATTATCAGTAGACTAATCAGTGATTGCCCATCGTTATTTGACCTTTTTCCAATGTTCAACAAGTTTTTCGATGCCTCTTCTGGAAAAATCCGGTTTTGACTCGAAATTCTCATCCAACCTCTTAGCTCATTGTCGTTATCAAAAGAAATACCGCGTAAAGAGTTTGACAAGGAGCAGAAGATGTGAAAATCAGAAGGCGTGATAACGAGAGAATAAGGCGGATGGGGCAGAACTTCCCAATTCAACTCTCGAATGGCCGTTTTATTCGTATTTAGTCGTCATCCCATATTTTAATAATCTCACTTTGCGATAGTGCAATAGAACTCTCTTTGCGTTTTTTTAAATTACTTTACAACTTCTCTCGTCTAGAATTGCATGCTTTATTGAAAGAATCGGCGAATTGGTTGAAAATAGCATAAATTTTTCAAAATACATAATTTGCAGAATTTTTGCCATGATAGTCCATATTGTTTTCACAACGTAGTATTTACAATTATCCCCATATTTCTTTTTCATGTTGAAACGCCAATCCATTAATATTCTTGTCCTCAATACAATGCTGTGTGTGTAAATTAAAATTTCCTTTACATAAAATATTCTAAATTGGTTGCAAATTGATGACTGGCTTTTTTTGTATTTTTAGGAATACAATTTTCGATACCATTTACTATTTCTTCTTCACACGTATTGCCAAATCGAGACATACCGATAAATTTTTGATTTTGACTTTAAATAAGAATGATAAATTTTAACAGTTTTAAACTGATGCTACGTTTAATAAATAAAATAACATAGCCTTGCTATGGTAATGTTATTTATCCGCTTTTTTATCTAGTTACGTTTCTCTTACTTTTTACTTAGACGGCAACAAACCATGATTTTTGCGTTCGTAAATGGGATTTTTTATAGGTATATGAGTGGAATTGTCATGAAAATTTTTAAATTTGAAAAAAACGGACATTATTTATCCCCCAACCCATTATTTCTAATAAATTTATAGAAAATTGAAAAGGTAGAATGTGTTATTACATTTCCATATTTTTGAACATATTAAAAGGAAAGAACTTTTAACTATTTAACCGTTGACTAAAATCTGTGTTACGTTGCAGCTTGAAAATGTTGAACATTGGAACTAATACGTTGTTACGTTGTTTAATATTTATTCAAAATTAAAGTTCTTAATTTTTCAAATATTATTTAAAAGTAGTTCCTTTTTGAAAATTTCAATTTATACACAGTGTTTCGTGACGTACTGTACATACTGTAAGAGTAGAAAGGGACAACTTACGCAAGTACGTAATAACCACTTAGGTTAAAATTTGTGATTATCGAATTATTTATGTGAATTGATTTTTTTTTGTTATACAATACACTGTCGAAGGCTAATAGGCTTTTTAAATCAAAATTCGAAAATTCTAGGGCCATATTGGTAATATTAAATTTTGAATGTGGCCACACAGAAATTTCAACCTATAATTCTTCTACATCACGTTGAAAGAAAATGAAGCAGTGAAACAAGTATTGATCGTTCCGTTTACCTGTTGACTACGTTTCCATCTCATTCTACAGCAGCTGCGCTCTCTTTTTAATTTTCGCATTTCAAGACTTAAGTAAAATTTTTCAAGTTTCAAAACTGTAAAACTAAAATCGGAAGTCCTTGTATATCAGTCCTTGTATATTAGTCCATTATTACTGAAATAGAGTATGATAATATTGGCTTCAATGGTTTTCTTTTTTAAAATGATATTGAAATGTCGATTAAAGTTACGATAATATTATTATTGTCAAATGTCATGTTTTTTCTCAATGGTTCTTGTAGTTGTACTTGTTCTTGTACCAGTATGATACATAGTAGAAAAATATACAGGGTAAGTTTTTTTGTGTTGCTATAAAAAAATGAGAATTTTCCCAATACAGTCCTGAAATTTTAGAAAAAAATACAAGAGTCTGTTTTCCTTTAGAGGTATATGATACTACTACTACTACAAATAAATTAATTCCCATAAATGATTTAAAAAATAAAATCAAAATAGGTTTCAGTGAAAATTTAAAGATCACCCTGTGATCCAAATTTTGACCCATGACTTTTTCTAAGTGCCCTATACAGAATATGGCAGTTAACTTCATTTGATAATTAATTTTAATAAAGAAAAACTAAATTTATTTAAATTACCTTAATACCTTTAAAAGAGAATAAAAAATGCTAATACTAAAATATATGTTTTTTAAAAGCTTCAGCATTTGTGTTAGAAAATAAAACAAAAATAGGAGTTAAAATTAGACCAAGCATTTGTACAGACAGTTTACTCATATTTATAACTATTAACAACTACGATGTGACACATTTTGTGATGCAGTGACAATTATCGTACTCATGTGATATAGACTACTACTAAACAATTACAATAACAATAATGACAAGAATTTGGAAAATTTGGATTTAAACAGTGTGGCCCACTAAGAACTAAAACAAACCTCTAAATTTTTTTTTGACATGCAACTCGACTAAATTTTATACATAGTGGCCTTCTAGATGTAGTTGCTAACTAATTAAGATAATCCACTTGGCAATCAGTGATCCACTGAATTTTTTAAAGCGATTTTTTGGGAAAACCACTTTGAGAATTGAAGATCTGAGTATCTACCCTTAACCAGTGTCACCTATAATTCCTATATACACGGTGATTCACAGCTTATCCAAAAAGATTTGGGAACAGATGCGCCATGAAAAATGGAGTTAATATCATAAAAAATTGTTTGTAAAATCCTTATTTCCGAGAAAAAAATTATTGAAGTTATATTATTCACAACCCTTACATATCTGAGCTACTGTAATCTATTCACGAATGCAGTTAAGAGCTCGCCTTCTGGCGGTGACAAGTGATACTAGCGAAACAAGGTAAACATTTCTTCTGTGTGACATTTCGTTTTGTATTTTATTTAAAACTGTGTTTAGTGTTCGTTTTTTGAACACTGTTATTTTAAGAAAATAGTGTGATGAAAACTTCAGCAATTATGGATAGAAAGAAGAAACTGTCAAACTATTATTGTTCAGTTCAAGGTTGCTCTTCATGGTCCAAGAAAAATCCAGAATTAAGTTTTCATCAAAATATTATTGCCGATAATACTCCCTGAATTTCATGAGGGTTGTTAGTAAGTAAAGGCACTAGTTTGCAGACTCAATATAAATTTCTAAATTTAAATTAACTTTGCCCAATTTTCCCATATAGTACCACATGATCAACGTTAAAAACTGCCTCTCCTTCTGATATACAACGAGAGTTTTCGTTGGCATATATGTAAATAGGAAATGTATTCCACAACGGATAAGTTCATAGTTATAATATAACCTAATAAAATGTACATTAAATTTTAATGCTAGAGACAAATAAAGTAGACAAATACTTGCCTTAAAATTTATTTATGAAATATTTGAAACCCATAAAATAACACAAACGTCAAATAACCGCAGTTTGATAACAAAATTACTAATAATAATGGCAAATAAGACAAATGTTGTTCAAATGAATGTGTAAACACGAACGGCAATGTCAAAATTACCTTGTCTCGGAAATTACTGCTTTCGCCGCTTGGTGCGCTTGCATCTTAAAAATTATCGCAGATAGCGTCATTTGCGTTGTGCGCTGTACACGATGCTCTCTCTCTCTCTCTCTTTCCACGCGTCACGTGTCCCCAAGCGATTCCGATAGTGTTTATATTAGTGTTCAAAGATCAAAAATTGCTTACGTGTATAGCAACTCGGAACTGATGGATATCCTTTTAATTTATGGTGAGGCAAGACAACATTTGTGTTATAGCGAAGTAAGGTAACATTAGTGTTAGTTCGTAGAAACTGGGTAAGACGGCCCCAAATGTGTTTACACGACTGTAGAGAAAATTTTGATCAGTTGTTGTAACATCAGATATTTCAAATTATTTTATTAATCACGAATTAATTTTATTAATTAATAATAACAATAGGGGCCAAAGCAGTTAAATTTGCTTATATAAAGTAGGTATTATAAAATTTTATTATTATTCCGTGGAAAAGAAATTCTTTAAATGTTTTGTTCGTTCGTTTTTTATTGTACTTTTTCGCCGTGCCGGTCGCCGATTGCATGCTTTGCCTTGCGCAAAGCCAGGTTTACCGTTTAAATCATTTTCGAACTGCTCATTTTGATTTTTTTTTCAAAATTGTATTTGTAAGTCCCCTCTACATCAAAAATTTTTTTCTGAATCACCCTGTGTGAAGTTTTATTAGTTCATAATGAATAATTTTTAACAAAATATTTATATAAACTTAGTTTTCGGCTCAATTTCTAAATCTGAAAGATTTTGAAAATGTCTGAAGGTGAAAAATTGGCCAATTATTAATTCTACTGTTTATAACTAATAAATAGTAAAACCAGCATATACATTATTTTTTATAATTTTAGGCCTATAAGCAGACTCTATTATTTGTTGTATTATTGTATTGTATTACTGTAATCATTAGTCTCGGTAATTGGCTAAGGTTTTATTTTCTGGCATGTCCAATGTTTCCTAAATTTTTAAATTAAAACAACAACTTTAAGAAGTTATAATTTTAAGTCTGTATAAAAAAATATTGATAAATTTTGAGGTATGGGGTGAAGTCATGCTAATTTAGGCTAAAGTGATTTCCCTAAAATTCCTAAAAAAAATCACGCTCTATATACAGGATGTTTTGCGAAAAGGTCATATAAATTCAAGGGCTGACAGAGCAAAAATAAAAATATTTCTCTCTTTATCATCGGAACATGTCCCTTTATATTTAAGATACAAGTTTTTCCAAAAAAAAAATGTACTGGAACAAAATACAGTTAAATTTTTAGAGACGATTTTTTGATTTTTTTGTTTTTTTTTACGGTATCTACAACCTTACCTGGTGACATTTTATATCACAATTTTCTGAGGTTAGATTTTTTTACACTGTATGTCATATATTATAATGCTTAGTTTTTGAGTAAAACGCAACTGACTGCAGCTGAAATAAAGGAGCTTCTACTGCTAAATATACAGGGTATTTAGATTAACTTATCTTATTACAATTTTGCTTTTTTATAAAATTATATTACTAAGTATTAAATGTTTTGAAGTGTAATAACTTTTTAAGGCAACAAAATTGTACTGACTCACTCTAAATCGATTTATTTTCATTTGAGAAAACTATCCATGTAATATGACCCATTTGAGCCCCTTTATATTAAAAAACAGAAAATAGGTTGAATTTGGGACAGTCACTTGTATTTTTCTTGAAAACTGTGCGTTGACAGCTATTTCTACAAAGTACCTATTTACATAAAATGAAATTTTACAAAAAGTATGTCATTAAACGACAAATGGAAGAATAGTAACTAACGACCTCTAGCGAATGGTAAAATAACTAACATATTTAGTAAAAACTTATCTGTTCAAAATTTCATCAATCCATTATCTTTGAAAAAAGTATGGCTAATGCTTGGTTTAAAAAAGTAGTCATTGACGCCCTGGGTTTCAAATATAAAAGATAGATCCACAAAAGATCTAATTTTTGTTGTGACAGCTCTTGAATTTATAATTTTCCAAAACACCCTTTATAAAAATATTCATTTAAATTCTTATAATCGGTCTCACTGTTATGTTATACATTAAATATTACTTTGCGATTTAATGATTTCTCTTTTATTCATAACTTATATATATATATTTGCTATCATTATAAATATCGTAGTCACCGAGTTGCAACTATTTAATATCAAGTAAACTAATTCTGATATTATTTACTTACTTACTATGTTAATAAACCACGTTTATTCCACAAATATTTATTTTTCAATTTTGTGTTTCAAACAATTCAGTTTAAATAAACCTAGGCAATAATTTTTTATACACTTTTACAGTTGAGTAATTTAAATGTTCACTCTTAATTTTTCTAAATATCATTAATATAAATTTACCACTGATGCAACGTTTCCGACAATTTTATTATTATAACTATTATTATTTTTATTATTTTTATTTTTAATTTTATTTTAATATTTTAAAGTTTATTAATGATTTATTATTATTATTATTATTATTATTATTATTATTNATTATTATTATTATTATTAATATCCCTTTCAATCACTTTAACTTTATGAAATAATTGCTACAACTTACCGATTTAATTTTAGAGGTTATCATCTTCGGAAATACCACAAATCCCACCAAAACTATGAAAACAAATAGAACGGACGAACCGATCCCTAATTTCAACGGTAACTTCATTTTAATTTTGGTTGCTGACTGAACCATTAAGTTATAAAACCGTCTAATCGTATCTACAACGTTTCTAACCAAATACGCTTTTGGAAAAATAAAAGATAAAATAGATGAGCGCTTGACAGGACTCATACAACTATTTTCTGCCGTAAAATATGGAAGTCACTGAGAAATTACACCAAGGATCCTTGCTATAACATTTCATAAGTGGGGGTAATCATCAGTTAGGATGGACTATTGGTTTTTATTCACATGTTAATTATTAACAGTCTTGGAAACCTTTAACATGCGTGCTTTTACGTAGAGTAGCTGACATAATTATTTTTGACCGAAAAAAGTTAATTGGAAAAATATTAATCATTTAATTGGAAAATATTGACTGTTAATTAAAGTTGAAGTAAATATATAAATTGAATATACCGATGAAGTTTCTATAAACGCAAAATGTTGGTAAATACTTCAGTTTATTCATTTACTGCAGACCTAAGAATTTTTCATTAAACGACGTTAAAACTTTTATTATACATTAAGCATTCAAATTAATTCTTAAATTTTTTGTAAATAGTCAAGAATTTCATTGTTAATTCAAAAGTTGAGGAAAGTGTGAAAGAAAAAAGTGAAGTACATGTGTTTTGTTGCAGTTTTAAGTACCTTCAATGCGTCACGAAAGAATGGAATTTCTTCCAATACTATCTTGTAATTTTAACCTCAAGGATCTATTGGTTCCAGTAGTTGTTAAATTATATATCCTATGCAGAATGCCTGCTGCCGAATGATCCAAATTTTATTATTAGAAAATTAATTTGGGGGTTCATAGTAAAATTTATCTATATACAGAGTGTATTTAAATGAGGGGCTCAAATGATACCAGAGGTTCCTTAGCTGAAAATAAGTTGATTGAACCTCCCTTTTCAGGGAGGGAAAAATAATAAAACAATATAATAATCATTTTTGGGTGTCGCCATATTTATTGTCAGTTTTATAGCAACTATTTGAATAAAAGAACAAAAATTAGAAAATCCAAGAGCCACATAAAACAATAAATACCTAATCTAACAATAAGGGAACAATTAACTAACAATTAAAAAATAAAAGATATCTTATAGGATGTTTTCGAAGTAGTTTCCATTTTCCTGTAAACATAATTAATTCTACGATTAAAATTAAATTATAAAATAATCCAAGGGTGTAAAGTCCGGTGATCGCGCAGGACATTTGACGGGGGCATCATTCCCTTGACCTATCCATCTCCCAGAAAAATTTTAATTTAACCGTTGCCAAACAGCTAATGTACTATGGGCAGGAGCTCCGTCGTGCGCGTACCACATGTTTTCACGGACAGCTAGTAGCACCTCTTCAAGTAACATTGGGAGTTGTTTATTTAAAAATCTCAGATATTCCGCTGCATCGAGACGCCGAGGAATAATAATCGGACCAATAAGATAATCTCCTACAATTCCTTCCCATATATTTAAACAAAAATTATGCTGAAATCTCGATTTACATACTTGGTCAGGGTTACAAAATCAAGAATATCTCTCCAACGGTTGACTTTAGCAATTTTCAATAAGTATGCCTTTTTTGTTTAAAAAAGCCCAATTTTGTTACTAAAAAACAAAAACGTTAATACATATTTAATCCATAATATTGCCTGCAGTGTCACGCATGCGACAGTCAAAAATGATTATTATATTATTTTTCGCTCCCTGAAAAAAATCTCTCACTAGAAAATTTTAAACATGTTTGACTAAAACTTTAGAAATGATTAAGGAAAAACCATTTTTTATTTTTCACTTTGACACTGTATCCTTTTTATTATTGATAGTAAAATAAATAGACAGTGCATAATAATTGATTTGTACTCTTCCTGTAAAAGAGTATTAGATATAACAATATCATCTAAATAATAAACTGTTCTTTATTATTTTCGAAAATATATACAAAAATATATAATATAATAAATAAATATATAAATTATATTCTAATAAAAAAAAACATAAATTATTTAGTAATTTTAAGATTCACTTCTTAGGAAATAAAAACTAATAATTTGCGATAGACAAATCTTTGAAGAACTAGACGAAATTACCTGTATACATCAGGTATCTGCCACCACTTCACCGAACTAGTAATTATTTTAATCCTAACTTTGTACATGGTAAATAGTAATTTTAACAAGTAATTACCTAAACTTCGTGATCATTTTACATGACGTGTAACATTGTAATTCTACTTCTTTTTAACTATAATTAATAAACATTTACTGAATGAAACAAATTCTGTTTATAACTCCATATAAAATTTAGTACATAATCTAAAAATAAAAATATAAATATATACAAATATTACAAATGAAAAATCATAAACGTGTCATATATCAAAAGATGTACATTAGTCCAGTCGAATTAGATCATAATTGCGGAAAACTTGAACAAAATTGTTAGTAGACATTTCATTGCACTATATGATGGGGAAGGGTATGCAGAATGATAATATCAAAAAACTAACTCGCAAGAAGTGCCGCTAAGTTACGTGTTTTTCCATTTTTTTTAGCTGCCCATAAAAATCTAGCCGACTTATTGGAAAAATAGTTATTATATGTTGTAAGCATTACCTATAATTTAAGGTATCTACTAAAGTCATATTTTACCAATTGTTAACTAAAAAATAAAGGTCGAATTAGGAAAAATCAGTTTTCGAAAATTGGAAACATTGCATTGCAAACAGCGATGGATGTTGATAAAATTTATAGAAAAGACGGTCAAATCCAATGACCAACATGTGTGCCAACGGCTGATTCGATTGACAGTGAAATTGTTTGAAAAGGTATTTGTTTTTGAAATTTTTCTTTTTTCGATACGTTTCTTTAGATTAATTGGAATCTATATTTACGATATTAAATTTTAAAATTAATATTTAGTAACTGAAAAATTAGTTGCAAAAAAAAACGAATGAAATTAATTAACAAATACCTGGAACAACAGAATCCATTACTATTAGGATCAGATCCCCTATACCTTCTTCTTAAATCACCACAAAGGCGACCGCTGCTCGAGCAATACCTGACTCGCGCGTAGGAACAGAAGTAATAGTTTTGTTTAAGTGGTTATAAAATTTCGTAGAGTTCACCGATTTATCTCTTATCAAAATGGAATCAACTCATAAATGTATGTAGATTATGATTGTGTAGGTTAAAAAATAGAAATTGGCTACCAAACTTACTTGAATTTTACTAAATGAATAAGTAATTTAGTTTTGAAGAAGAAAGTTTAATAATTCTGCAGAATTCTGTCATTTAACTTATTGGACAAGAAAGACAAAACTATTATCTGTAAACTAAAAAAAAAAATCAGCTGCCTTTAAGTGCCTAACAACTTTTTGTATAGGTTTTTGTAAAATGTAGAGTAAAATGAATTTCGCCTTCTCTGGACGATGTAAGACATGGGAAGATTGCAGATAAAGAAGAAATTCTTTCAACTTCAGAAGATTCGACGGATGCTATAAATAAAGATTATTCATCTGATGATGATTCTTTTTTTATGAAAAAACTAGAATTTTATATTACAACTTTGTCAAGGGATTCAAATAAATTATTCCCGATACTTATTTAAGGAATACATGAATAGTTTAATATGTCAATTGTCATTTTTACATCTTCTTCATACTTGATAAATGTGACATTATTGTAATTAATAAATTGTCCTAAGAAAAAGAATAATGAAATTATATTTCTTTTGAAATAATTATTGTAAATAAACAATTTTTAATGAACAATTTTTTATTTGGTTTATTTCTTATGATTACCTTATTATAGCCATTTTTTATTTCATAATCTTTTAATTCTTAATATACGACTCGGAAAATCCCTATTTACAAAATATTTCTACTTCTAATACGGCTATATTAAATCCTCCGCATTGAATTTTGTAAGTCTGACTCCAAATTCGTTATTAGCGACCCCAAAAACCCCCGAGCAGCAAATTTCAAATCGATTTCTAAAGATTTTTACTTTTGGCCTTCTTTCTGGGATTCTGCCCCACTGTGCGTCGTCTAGATTTTCATGGGCAGTAAAAAAAAAGGTAAAAACAAGCAATTTTGCCACATATTTGCAATTTTCCAACTTAGCGTCACTTCTTTCGAGTTACTTTTTTGATATTATCATTCTACATAGCCTTCACATTCAAACTCTAATTCGACTGAACTAATACGGTGTTTCTGAGTTTCAAAAAATATCTCTGCCTGAAAATCAGTACGGAATTCTATTCATGATATGTTCATTAATATATTTCTGAAAGTTTCTTAAAAAAGTGGAATTTTCAGATATACTAGCGTATTATTGTACAAATAAACTTGAAATACTTAACCACGAGTCATTTTAAAAATAGTTAGTTACCCCAGCTATATCCGTCTCTATATCCATAAATCAAGGCTTGTAATTTGATCAAAATATAGTTTATGTACTGATTGACCGGTGCATCATTACTGGCCTGCCGTATTAGTAGGTACTTTGTAGATATAATAACAGTGCTGATGTGCACGCAATGTTTTCAGATGCAGAAAGGTCGAAGCAAGATATAATTTCACATCCTTACCGTTTTCGGCAAAGTAAAAGAGGTACATCTTTAATAAAGATATGAAACATGTATATAAAGTTATACTTAATATATACTTTAATGATATATTTTAATCTAGTATACACATATCTTACTTTAAATAGACAAAAATGAAAATGTGCATATGGATGTTCGTTATAAGTAGAAACCAACTTGTATAGGAAAAGAGGAAAGATTTATTATTTAAGGTTATTGGAGCCTCTCACTTAAGAATAAATGAAATACATATTGAAATAATAACGAAGATATGAGTCTAAATACAGCTACACCTTTTCCAAATTTTAATTATAGGTAGAGTTTGACACTTTGGTCCGTACAAAGAGCGGCGAGGTGGCAGTTCCCAGAGGGTTCTGCGGTTTATAGGCTAGCTTTATTAAAATATTCCTTACTACCGCTATGATGAAATAGTAATAAAGTTCACCTCCGAAACAACCCAGTGCGGAAAGTTGAGAAGAAGGGATACTGAAATTATATTTCGCAGCAGTCCGATCCTCAAACATACCCAAGGAACTTCATAGGAGTTTGATTCAAACCGACTCAAGGACACCTCAGCTGTACTGCTTGCCAAAGATTCACAAACCGAATATCCCTCTTCGACCGATAGTGAGTGCTGTTGGATCAGCAACACACCTCCTGGCGATACGTCGCACATGAGAACTTAGTAGGGAGGACAGAGCATCACGTCAAAAAACGCCTGAAGCTTTATCGACAGAATTCGAAGAATTGAACTCCAACCAGGAGATATCCTGGTGAGCTTCGATGTTACATCCCTATTTACGAAAGTACCCGTCGACGAAGCCTTGGAGGAACTGCATCGAAGACTAATGGCAGAGGACAAGGATGAGAGCCTAATGGATTTGGCAAAAGAGTGCATAAAATCGGCCTTCTTTGCATTCCGGGACCAATTCTACGAACAGACGGAGGGAGCAGCAATGGGTTCACTGTTATCTCTAGTCCTGTCCAATATTACATGGAAGCCTTTGAGAAGAGAGCCCTGGAATCCACAACGTTGAAGCCTAAATACCGATATGTTGACGACACCTTCATCATCTGGATTTCCTGGATCACATCAATGGGATACATCCAGACATGCAGTTTACCATGAAAGTAGAGGAAAACGCCGCTCTTCTCTTCTTGGATGTTTAGGTTGAGAGGAAACCAGATGGCACTTTAGGACATCGAGTATGTAGGAAGCCAACTCACACAGACAGATATCTGAATGAGGGGTCCCATCACCACCCAGCCCAGAAACAGAGAATCATAAATACCTTGATTCATCGCGGATCATCAGCGAGCCAAGACACTTGGCCGAGGAACTAGAACATCTACGCACGGCCCTGAGAATGAATGGCTACACGGCGAGAAATATAGAACGAGCTATCAGGAGGAGACATACGCCCGTTGAGAAACAGGAGTACTTAGCGACGACGTATCTACCTTACGTGAAAGGTTGTACAAATAAAATCGGGCGTCTTTTGAAGAAGAGGAATATCAACACGGTATTCAGCACTGTAAAGAAGGTGGCAGCAGCGTTTACAAAGACCTGCCAGGTATATGGAAGAGAGTCATCCGTGAAAGCAACCCATTGGAACGTCAACAACGCGTACGAGGTCACCAACCTTCCGGTTGGTGACCTCGTGAATAAAGTGTCGTATTTTTGATCAGTACCTACTAACGAGATAGGGAATTTGCCTTAAAATCAAGTTTTATCGAATTTGTCTCTGCATTGTGTGGAAAAACCATGAAAGAACGTGTCCTACCACGACTCCTTGAAGGGGCTATTATTTATCTTTATATGTATGCCACAGTCTTCCAGGCCGAGGTTTTTGCTATTTTGATGGTAGCAAGCAAGGAGGTAGTAAGGAATTGTGTAGAGGAGAAGATTTTTATCTGCTCCGACAGTCAGGCAGCGTTCAGAGTGGTTAGCTCCCCGAGGACTAGGTCTGCCCTCGTCTCGGATCTAGGGGACCTGGCCAGGGACCTGAACCAATCTTAGAAATCACACGAGGCAGCATCAATGGGGCCTATCAAGCTTTAGATCAGAATTGGAGGAGAAATAGACGATGTAGGCAGGCCCATAGTTTTATACATGCACTTAACAAACCCAAGACGAGATGGTTGTTGAGCCTTAGTCACCCTGGGAGTTCTGACAGGTCACTACAGACTTAGGAGGCATCTAAGTTGAGGAGGACCCTCTATGCCCGAAATGTGGAAAAGTGGACCTCTGTCCACCTTCTGGGACATTGTGCATCCTTTGGGAGAATAAGACATAAAGTCTTTGGTGTTGAAGAGCTGCAAGGGGTTGAGGTGAGAGACCTTCCATGGACCAAAATCCTGGCGTTCATTAGGGCGTCGGGTAGGTTCTAGGAGGGTCAGAGGCAGAGAGTGGATAGGTGATGGGACGGCGGGGTAGGCAAAAAGAGTCCACCTGTGGCCTAATTACCAGGGTGAGGCCGCCCTTGTCACTACTACTACTAAGTCTCTTTATTTCGAAAGGGAGGTAAATAGGCATGTAAATAACAACACCTATATATTACACAGAATTCCACTCATACAAGTTTCGTTCTAAGTATTACACAATACGTCCTTGCAATGAGCAATTAATTATTCGGCATCGTAGACTGGGTCACGAGAAAGAGTCTATTTTACGAATAACATCGACCTCTGTCGAATTCCAGGGAATCAGGGAGTTTCTGCTTCTCTCAGGAGTAAACTCAAAATACTTTCAATTGGCAGTCAGTATAAAGTTTCTGATGAATTTCCACAAAACAACGCAAGTTACCTCACGATTCTATTCCGCGACTTTCGAGGTAGATAAATTTGGGGTTGTCTTGCTAAACATATCAACCACACGAAGGTTGACCCCGGAAAGAATTCACTGGTAAACGTAACGAATTTCTAATATTGACTTGAATCTATTATCTTTTTTGTAGTCCAAAAAAGAAAAACAGTGAAATTTGACGGAAATTGTCAGAATCTGAGAGTAACTAATCGCGATGTGTCTACTTCGCTCCTTGCAACTAAACCCTATTTTACTGTTTTCATTATGTTTTCTACATAACGCAAATAGGACGAATTTTGACGAATTTTATTAATACAAACAGCTAGATGACGTAAAAATGGCGCTACAGAATTTAATAGATAAAGAGAAAATAAATGAAGAGATGGAGAAAAGAACTTATTTTTAAACACAGATTTTTTTTATAATACTTTAACATCCTCAGATATACTGTGGTTTACTAATATTATAAGACAACATTAATTTTGGAAACACCCATAAATCAACGAACGAAGCGGTACGCGAGCTGAAAGGTTCGACATTAAACTGGTTGCTCTGGATATTCTGTATATTAGAATATCCAGAGTAAACCAGCCACATAATATCCATAGGATGAATGTCTGATATTTGAGATAAGCAGTTTCAGTGGTAGATTTACCCAAGAAGTCCTTTTTGATGATGAACAGCTAAAGCACTTAGCATAAGTTAAGTTGCGTTGATCAGTTTTTCATAGACACAGTCAGTCCAGTCAATCTGGTTCTAAAATAATGAAACAAATATTTAGAGTCTATACAATATTATGGACTACTATATTATTGTCACATTGCAATCTTTAAATAGTTGAAATTAAATAAATTCAGTTAATTGAAACTTGAAAAAAAAATGAAAGAAAACACCAATCAGACGATCTTGAAATGGTGACATTACTTTAATAATTAATAAATAATAAATCAAAACTCTTGCTATTTTTTAATAAAAAAAAAGACTGAAATTGGTTATGTCTAAAAACAAATTCACTACTAAACAGAATCGGATGCCACTGCTCAATAAGAAACGAGCTGTCAATTTTTACATGTGTCTGTTTTATGTAACCATTGTGCTGGTTGTAAATAAAGAATTGTAAAAAATACGGTCCTTCGAATTTTCTAACCCCACCAAGAAGTCAATGTGAGGAGAATCCCCACACAGTTGGTTCTGAAGAAAACGAATTCGTATAGCTGATGGGGTAAACAGAAACTTATTACTTTCTAAAAAAGAAACTATATATTTGTCGAAAATGCAAAACATCCTCTTTTAAACTAAACTATGTCCAACTATATTTCCATTTAAGAGAATGTAACCTAAATATGTAAGTAGAAAACCATTAAGGTTATTGTAAAAGTAAGTACACCATCGACTCAGGAATAACAATGTCTGGAGGGGTAGTTTCTATTCCAGAATCATGGACACATCTATGTCGAAATCAACTACTGGGATGTTATCTGACAAGATGATTCCAAGGTTTCATTTCATCCAAGCGGGTGAACTTGCTAGGAAGGGATCCGAGACAGAGTTCATTGGCCCGGAGCCCTTCTGTGGTACATCTCCTAGTGTGGTCAGGCGGGCAAATGGACCGAGACAGAACATAGAAAATACTAGACTTCAAGGCCAGGACATAGCCATTCTAAGGAGCTTCGAAGGAAATAGCAAACGATTTACTGAGCTTGAATAAAATCCGGCCCAGGAGAGTGACAGGACTCATAACGGGACACTGCCACTTTAGGAAACATCTACATAAGCTAAAGCTTGTAGATGGTCCGGCCTGCCGAGGATGTGAATCGGCGGATGAAACTTCTCTGCATATCCTGGGCGAGTGCCCGTGATTTGCACGTAATAAAATGGCGCTCCTGGGGGGACCTTATTTGGAACTCAAGGAATTGAGAGAAATGTCAACAATGAAACTTTTGGACTTTGTCAAAAGGACAAAACTACTTGCTGAATAGGACTAGTAGTGGGACGCACAATAGGCCTAATTAGGCCGCGGTGCTATGGGAAGAAGAAAAGAAGAAGTACACCATGGGAGTTTCCTAAAAAAATCTGATATATAGTGTCACTATATAGTATTATTTTTTTAACTTTTTTGGCTATAACTTCAACAATGAAACACATCGAAAATCTATTTGAATTAGGATTTTTTCTTTTTTGAAAGTGGCAAACATCCGCGAAAAATAAATAAGCAGATTTAAAATTCTATAAATTCCAGAAGGTCATATCTCAACAATAAACCTGTATTCCACTGTTCGTTCGCATCGTTGGTTGCATAAAGATGCATCGCAATGTCAATACATTTATATTACTATTTATGTACTTTTTATAATGAAGTTTTATGTAGAAAATTCAAGCTTCGCAATAATTATCTACTTTAATCCTATAAAACGCAAATTCTACAATTTTTTAAAGAATATTTTCGTCTATCATTCAAGGAACTATTAGGAAACATCGATTCATTTTTTCATTTGCACTTAAACATTTCAATATATTACTTTTAGAAATGTATTACAGTTATCCATCTGGTTTAGATGTCCTAAACAATAGCTTAGCATCTGCTAGCAATGAATTTGTAACATACAATTAATACTTAATAACTAATTGTTGATTGACAGACAACAACGTATTAAATATGTAAGTAAATAGGCACTTAAGTAACTAGTATGCGTAACGTTACTTCAGTGGACGAGATTGAAAGTTTTCTGGCAAGACGTGTGAATAAATCGAAACCATCAAACACAATATTTTTTCTACAACTATCGTATTCAATTATAATTACTTGAGTAAAATGATTTTCATTGTAAAATTAACAATTGTAGGAAAACGAGACGCAAAATGTGATTTCATTAGCTAGAGTCATCAATGAGAGCATTTTCCATTACCTAAATATAAGGCTGACAACACTACTACTAGTAATGGTTTAAAAATACAATATTTTCTAAACCAGTGTTCAATATTTCATAAAAACTTGTAAAGCACGTTTTTCCATAGATATTTCCATATAATACAGAATGATTAACTATTTTATAGGTACACTGATGGGCATCTTAAAGTCCCCACTAGTTGGGTCGCTCTCATTCTATCGCGCCCCACCACAAATAATTACGGATTGTTTCGGACTGGGAGTGGGGTGTGGAGATATACTACACCGTGGCACCAAAAACTCTGATATATTCGATAGGGTAAATAATTAATCTGATACCAGTTGCATTTGATATTTTTTTAAATATTATTTTATTAATGATATGTAATGTATTGTAACATTTTCTTGGTTAGTTAAATAATTATATTGAAGAATTTTTTAAAAATAAAATGTTATAAACCGTTTACTATTTTAACCATTGTTCACTACATCCACATACCTGCATATTTAGTGTTTTCCCGTATTAGAGATATTCATTTATAAATGTTGTCTTAAATCAATACATACAGGGTGGACTAATAGTGATTATATTACTCCTATGTCATATAGATAGAAAATACATATTTTATTAGGGCATCGAGCGGTGCCTTAAGGAGGACATTTTAAAAATATTATGAAGTACACGGAGTGTTTTGGAAGGCTATATCAAACATGATTTATAAATGGGATGACCCGTTTTTTATATTTCATATATACAAAATATTTCAGACAAAATAACTAGTTTTCAATATGGAATAAAATATATAAATTGCAAATAAAAATGTAAAATTAATAAATAATTTTATACACCATAAACGTAAACGATAAAGGAAATTTTCTTAATTTTTTTCTTGTAATAATAATTAATTGTTGATTACTGTATGTAGACCAAATATCTCAACATCTTAATTTAATTATCATATATCTCTATCATAGTATACTAATCAATCAGTATGCAATCTTAAATGATTTATGAATGAATTACGTATGGCAATTTTTAAATACATACCTCCACCCTAGGAAAAGTCGCTAAGAATATGGCGAATCCTTCGAGCAGATACTACTGGAGGCATGCCATTGCGAAAATTGTGGCTGAGTGTGCGAGAGAGACAGACAGTACCTCAGGACAAGCGGTCTCACTCTAGCACGCCGCGATTGGTTGGAAATGAATGCTCCAACCAATCGCGGCGTGCTAGAGTGAGACAGCGCGTCTGAGATACTGTCTGTCTCTCAGCCACACTTTTCGCAATGGCATGCTACTTCCAATAGTATAGTAAACGTAACCTGTTCTTTTTCGTGATTTTAATTTAATACTTTTAATTATTATACATTAATGTATGATTCCATTATTGTAATCCAAGGTAATAAAGAGATTGTTAACTATGTAGTAGTGTAACACGTAAATTGAGTTTTTTTTATTAAGAGAAGTTACATTTTTTGGTTAAATACAGGTTTAGTTAGGTATTTGAATTCCAGCAGAAATAATTTAGATTAGATTATATCGGTCTGAATTTTATAAATTTTGTTCAAAAACTTACAAAGCGTATTTATTTTCTAAACATATTTTAAAATGTAAGCCTACTATAATTTTTATTTTAATATTATTAACTATTTATTGGGTATAGTATCTTATAAATAAATAATCACTAATAAAATACACAAGATCAAGATAACTAAACTAAACAACTACTCGACATCATAAAATAAGGTTTTTAATATATGTATAAAGCTGGGTAAATTATTTATTGTTGCTGATATTAACAAAAATAGACATGCATTGCACCGATCAGGAAAAGGCTAGAATAATTGATGCTCTTTGGCAGCAGGGAGATTCAGTTCGTAACATAGGTCGAATTTTAAATAAAGATGAGAGTAGCAAAAAGTTATCATTTTTAATTACACGTCATTTCCGTGTATAATTTTATTTATTTTTATTTTAAATGCAGAAAAGTTTCATTTTTTAATTAAATGGAATACGGAAGGCTGTTAGATAGAGCCGCAATTCAATGGCATGGCAAGCGAGTCAACCGAGGCATGCGTGAGCCTCTGGCTCAGAATTTTTTTCACATTCACGTCACCTAAGTATACTGTTGCTTTGTTATCGTGCGGATGTTGCTTAATTAATTCATCGGTTGGTGTTTATGGTGGTGCGTTGTAGACAACTTAATTTGCTGCTTTTTAATAGATAATGCATACGCCTATGTCCCGTGGTTCAGTTCTGACACCTCTAGTAATAAGCAACATTTTAAGAGAGATAATTTTAACCGTAGCTGATCATAAAACTACATATTCTTGACACAAAAGAAAAACTGAGAAAAAGAAAACAAAATAGTCCGCTTGTGGCTGATGTGCCATTATTATATCGGATATTTATAGAAGATTTGTTATTTTGTCTGAAATTTTTTTTATATAAAAAACATTCGGAAAATCGGAAAATTAGTTATTTATGTTGTAGGCACGTAGACAATTAAATTACCTAACATTTAAGGTAGATATCTAAAGTCATATTTCACCAATTGTTAACTGTAAAATAAAGGTTGAATGCGGAAATATCAGTTTTCGAAAATTGAGCATTATTAATTATTATTGCAAAAAGCAATGGATATTGATAAAACGTGCAAATAAACAGCGTTATAAAAAAATTGTCCCAGGACCAGGATCGTGAATTCAGTATTTTTGCATTGAATTGAGTTTATTTTTATGTTGATTTATAAAAAAGAGAAATCACCTACGTCTCTTTGTTCCCACGACACGGCTATTCTTATAGGTAACGTTAATTGTTAATTTACTGTTGGACGTATACGGACCGGAATTTTAGAGACAATAATTAAAGAAAGGGTTAAACTTTTATTTTCAGAAATTTTACATTGATAGTTCATGTAATAAACGCGCTAGCAGCAGT
The DNA here is from genome assembly GCF_000390285.2 of Anoplophora glabripennis. Taxonomy (NCBI): domain Eukaryota; kingdom Metazoa; phylum Arthropoda; class Insecta; order Coleoptera; family Cerambycidae; genus Anoplophora; species Anoplophora glabripennis. The sequence continues at coordinate 593,585 of NW_019416232.1, read as the reverse complement.
AAAAGATAACATTAATGAACAGTCTGCACGTGGCAGCGCTGGGCCCGCGCATGCGCGTGAACATCGTTCTCTTAGCGTGCTTGATTTTTAACTTGAACGTTTCAAATTCGGTTAAAAAATCTTGCGCGCGACGAAGGTGGCGTTCACGTGCGTGCACGGACCAGGCGCTACTTCTCCCGCGTACTTTAACTTTTACTGCTGCTAGCGCGTTTATTACATGAACTATTAATGTAAAACTTTCTGAAAATAAAAGTTTTACCCTCGGTTTTACCTTTTCTTTAATTGTCTCTAAAATCCCGATCCGATACGTCCAATAGTTAATTAACAGTTACGTCATAAAGCTATCTTGAGAACAAAGAGGCGTAGGTGATTTTTTTTTTTTTTTTAAATTACCATTAAAATAAGCTCTATTTAACGCAAAAAGAACGAATTTCTGAGCGGCTTTTGCCTAACCCAGGGGTCAATTTGATTATAACGCTGTTTTTCACATTCTACTTTGTTAGTTATAAAGGGCAACTTAATCTCAACTTTTTGAAATTTTTCTTTTTCGATACGTTTCTTTTGATCAAATAGAATATAGATTCTATATAGATATAGATCTATGATATTAACTTCTTAAAATTAATGTTTAATTAAACAATTAATTCCAAAAAAACGAACGAAGTTAATTAACAAATACATGAAGCAACAATTTCATTCACGGTCAATCGAATTGGCCCTAGGCACATATTGATCTTTGGATTGACCGCCTTTTCCATAAATTTTATCAACATCCATCTATTTTTGCAATAATAATGCTCAATTTTCGAAAACTTATTTTTCCGCGTTCAGCCTTTTTTTACAGTTAACAAATTGGTAAAATATGACTTTAGATACCTTAACTAAATTATAGGTAATTTAATTACCTACATGCCGCCAACATAAAATAACTATTTTTCCGATATGTCGTCTAGATTTTCATGGGTGAAAAAACACGTAATTTTGCAACTTACTTATTTGCAATTTGTCAACTTAACGTCACTTCTTTCGAGTTACTTTTTTGATATTATCATACCCTTGTCCTCCATAAAATGCAATAAATAAATACCTACTATTTTTTTTCATTTTCAGGTTTTGTGATCTAATTCCACTGGAGTAAAGAGTAATTATTTTAGCCTTTTCCTGATCGGTACAATGTATGTCTGTTTTGTGTTAATAACAGCAACAACAGACAATTTAAAATAAAAAAAAAACTCAATCTTGACAGAAACACGCGTAATAGACAAATACGTAGGTATTGTCTAATGGCTAATAAATGGTAGTAGCATTTAAAACGCATGCGTGAATTTCAGTTGTTCCCGCAGATGCTTCGCCCGATTTTTTTGCTATTGCTCGTAAAAATCACTGAGTTTATTTGTAAACAGCCTAATATGACTCAATAGTTGCGGGGATTGATTTACTGTTTTCAACAGATTTTTTATTTTTTATTATTCTCACCAATGCAATGGTAAGTTCGATTTTGTGTAAACAGACTTCATTAATTTATAAGTTCGTTTATTATTATTTTTATTATTCTTTATTATTATTGTTAATGTTGTTGTTATGTTATTTTTAGTGTTACTGTTATTATTATTCTAATCGTTTAAATATTTATTTCCATTAAAAAATATATAATATACTTTGTAAAAAACGTATTTTTATTTACATCTACTACCAACGTTTCATTGTTTAATTGACATCTAAATTAATTGAAAACTATTAGCTATTTATGCACCAAGCACAATTACGTTTATTATTTTTAATATTAGTTTTATAGTTAGAGAGATATATGATGAGTGAATTTATATTTGGTCTATATAATTGTAATACACAATTATTATTACAAAATGGTATAATATAAACAAAATTGTTTCTTTTTTAAGTAAATCATCTTTACCTTTCACGATTATAGTGTATAAATTATTAATAAATTTTATATTTTCATTTGCAATTTAGGTATATGTTTGATTCATTCTGGAAAACATTAGTTATTTTGTCTGAAAGATTTTGTATATAAAACTCAGAATCAAAATGAAGATTGTTTACTGTTTCATCATTATTTCATTATCATGATTAAAATATGAAATATAAAAAATCGGGTTATTGCGTTTAAAAATCATGTTTGACGCGGCCTTCGGAAACACCCCGCATACTTCATAACATTTTTAAAACGTCCCCCTTATGGCGCCTAAAATTATTTTCTATCCGTATGGCATATGAGTAATATTATCACTATTGGGCCGCCCTGTATGAATATCCCTAGTAAAGGAAAAAAAAACTTTAAATATGTAGGTATTGAATGTTGCGAATAATGATTAAAAAAGTAAATGGTTTTTAACATTTTATTTAAAAAAAATCTTCAATATTCTTATTTAACTAACTAGGAATGTTACATACGTATCATTAATAAAATAATATATTTTAAAATATCAAATGCAACTGTTATCGGATTAATTATTATTCACCCTATTGAATACAACAGTTTTTGGTGCCACGGTGTACATTTCCAAACAACACTCCCAGTCCGAAACATATCTAATTATTTGTGGTGGGGCGCTAGAGAATGAGAGCGACCCAACTAGTGGGGACTTTAAGATGCCCATCAGTGTACCTACCCTACCTAAGAAATGATCGCTTGTCCAAATTTGCTACATATACCAATAATCAAAGGCTTTTATTGTTACCATTAACTTAGATTAAAGAATAAAATTTGTATTTGTGTTATCTATTTTTTATTAGAGAAACGAATTTAATAATTCGTTAATTTGTAGGAATTATCACAAGTACTTACTCGTTAGCATTCTAGGGAATTTATAAATTACACAGAATTTAACTTCATAGTTTACCATTAAGCAATATTTAATAGTTTCGATCAACAGACACAAAGTTGTAATGTTAGTTTCGCGTGGTAGGAGCAAACTAATATTTTGCTTGAATATTCATTATATTAATTCCTTCGGCCAGCCGATAGTACATGTCCTATATTTATTGTCATTGACAACTTTTGACAATGTTTTGATTAAATTTTGTTATCAACATTATAGTAGTTTATGGTTGTCTAATTATAATAAAGAATTTTGGTGATGAGGTATTGTTGGTGCAGTTGTAGAAAAGGCAGCGCAGATGCTTTACAGGTTGCAAAATATTCAAAAGTTTATAATTTCTCCAATAAATAAGAATGAGTGACCCACTCGTATGTAAAAGTATAATAGTTTTGTTATTATTCACACAAAAATTGACACTTTTCTAAAAAATATGTCTACAGTGTTTGCGAGTAGGTACATAATGGTTATTCTAATTCATGGAGGAAGGATAAAATATGCAATTGGCGTCTCACTATTATAAAATAACAATAAGAGTTAGACTTGCTTAGTCGACACTATGAATTATAAATATTCTATTATTATTCGTGTGTACTAATTTTACAATAGTTTTGATGCACGTACAGAAATAGTAGTAATGTGATATTGATACCTGTAAGAGCGTATGTTAGAAATAGTAACTCCTTATATTTAACATCGTCATTTTTATAAATAATTTGGAACCATTCCATTATGCATGTTTTACCGGAATAAATTATCATTTAGGGTGAATATAACTGTAAATGAACGCCCACCAATAAACATATTTCATAAATAATAATTACATTAAATTTCCATATTTTCAGAATAACAGTTTTTTTTTTGTACTACTACTACTACTACTACTACTACTACTACTACTACTACTACTCCAGTCGAATTAGATTATAAAACCTGAAAACTTGAAAAAATTATTAGTAGACATTTCATTGCACTTTATGATGGGGAAGGATATGCAGAATAATAATATCACAAAAGTAACTCAAAAGAAGTGACGCTAACTGATTTTTGAGCCGAATTTGAAACGTTCAAATAAGAAATCTCGCCGCTCCTTCTCTCGCGTGCAGGCCGTTCATTAACGTTAACTATTACTGCTGCCTGCGCGTGTATTACATGAATTATTAATGTAAAACTTTCTGAAAATAAAAGTTTAACCCCTTCTTTAATTGTCTTTAAAATCCCGGTCCGACAAGTCCAATAGTTAATTAACAATTATCGTTATAAAAAAGCTATATTGGGACCAAAGAGACGTAGGTGATTTTTCTTTTTTTTTTAATTAGCGTAAAAATTCCCGAGCGGATTTTGCCTGGCCCTGGAAAAATTTGTTTATAACGCTGTTTTGCATGTCCTACTTTGTTAGCTGTAAAGGGCCACTTAATATCAACTTTTTTAAAATATTCTTTTTCGATACGTTTCTTTGGATCAATTAGAACCTGTACTTACGATATTAATATATAAAATTAACGGTCAATCGAATCGGCTTTTGGCACACATGTTGGTCTTTAGATTGACAGTCTTTTCCATAAATTTCATCAAGTTAGGGTTAATGTCAATGCTCTATCGAATAGAAAAATTAAGAAATATTTGGTAATCATTCGAATTAGAGTACCGTAAAATTGTCGAAAAATCATAAAAGCGACAACACGAAAAGGCTCTCCTAAGAAACAACTTCATGTATGCCAGATACATTTAAAAATTGACCACTGAACACACATTTTGATACCTTGCAGAAAGATAATTAAAGAAAAGAACATAACTAGGTTACTAACGTCAAAATAGTTAAATCTTGAACACGTGTTGGAAAACACTAATGTAGAGAATCTTTTAACGTATATATCTACACAATGAATAAATATATTGTCAACTGCCGTTTCAAAATTACTTTTCCTCTAAAAACTTTAGGTATATTTTAATATCTACTTATTAACATTAAATGCCACCATTATTTCAATTTATTAATGAACTTTATTTAATAAATATTTATTTAATTATTTTAAAAGATTTCTTGGTAAACAATTCCTAAGATGCAGAAAACGGTTAAATAATTTATCGCAGCTGAACTTTGCTCTTTTTCCGAAGTTATAGAGCAAAAAACAATAGCAATCCTAAAAAACTATTTATCAATACTTCAAAATGACATAAAATCGAATACTAAAAAATGTTGGTTTCACGTGAAGTACTGTAAGGAAAAATTCTTTGATACCTCAGTATATGACATACCTTCGTGCAGAACATAATGATTTGCAAGATATTGTCAATGCGTTTTGTTTTTTAATGGTACTTATGTAGCCCCTGGTTCATTTGACTCACAAAATGTAGCTCAATTTGGTTCCAAATACGTACACATTTCTTCTTTTTCCGAAAGTGATCTATTATCATTGGGAGGTTTGAAGAATCCGTTCACTAAGGAGCCTGATGATATATCATCATTTCATCATTTATAGAGTTAAAGAATGTGCACACGCTCTCACCATTCTTTTTAATATTTCCTGAAAAGAAGAATATCAGTGGATAATTATAATTCCCAACTTTGCGAAAGTTTTTGAAACATCTTTATATAATTAATTGAAATTATGATAAAATCAGAAATTTCATTGACGATGCTCAGCATGATTAATTTTTACCCAGTTTATTTCAGAGGGTAGATAGGTTGATGTAATTCATACCGATTTTTCCACAACCGTTGAACGGCTCGACCACCGTATTCTACTAAGTAAACTTATGTTTATGGTATATATGGTTTTTCTCCCACTTTAATTGATATATTAGCTTTATATCTTAACGATAGGTGTTTGTGTGTAGCATACCGTGGTTTCAAGTCTGCTAAATTTCATGCAAAGTCTGGTGTTCCTTCTTGTGTCCCTTGATCTTCAATTTATTTATTAATGACATTATTGCTGTGTTAATGCGTACAGTCTACTTTATGTCGACGACATGAAATTGTTTTCTGTTGCGGATGATGATAATAATCAATGTGCAATGTTACAAAATAATTTACATGCTGTCAATGCCTGGTGTCATCTGAATAAACTGCCGTTGAATATTTTTGAATATAATATAATGCCTTATTCCAGAAAAAATCATGTCACATTTTTTAATTATAATTTGTATGGAGAAACCTTGCATAAGGTCAATGATATTGTTGGTTTGGGTGTAAAGTTTGACTCAAAACTAACTATAAGTAGTCATATTGAGAATATTGTTTTGTCTGCTTATAAAAAATTAGGTTTTTTAATTAGACTTTCTAGAGGTTTTGATGATATCGATTTACTTAACCTACTCCATAATTAATTTGTAAAAAAATAGGCTTGAATTATGGTTCGTTAATTTGGAATCCAGGTCTAATAGCATAGAAAATATCGAGCATCGTTATCTAAAATTGTTAACCTTTAAAGTTGACAGCGTGTACCCACCTATTGGCATTCCTCGAAAGCAACTGTTCAATAGATTTTTATTTCTTAGTTTATCTGATAGACGGAAACTTCGTTCCTTAATATTCTTATATGAAAAAGATAATACATAATAACATCAATTGTCCAAATATATTACTCATGTTAAATTTTCATGTGTTACCTTTGGAACACGAAACTTTAGAACATTTTATCTACCTACTCCACGAACAAACGCATTGAAGTTTTGACCCCTGCATAGTATATGTCAAAATACTAATATCCAAGAGCAGCTTGAAATATTTGATGCTAATATTACTAACATAAAAAAGCTGTTTGTGAAGTAATTATACAGGGTGTCCAATCGGGAAATGTGTCGATCGATATCTAGGAAAGTACTGCTCCGAAAAATTTGAAAATTTGGCAACATGGCAATGTTCCTGGGACGAACACAACTAAAATATCTAGAACTCTCCAGCACTCGACACCAACTTCGTTATTTTAAATGGGACACCCTATATATTATTGCATTTTCGGATTCTATGTGAAATTTGAAGGTCACTTTATTAAATATTCCCTATAGATTTTGAGATATTAATTTTTAAAGAAGATGCAAAAGTCCGCGGAGATGCTAGTAACTCTTTTCAGGAGCGTGATATCAAGCGGATTTTTGGTACCTCTATATTATGGTATACCCACAAATTAAAACATTTAATACTAGGTGTTTCATTTTTGCTGTTACATTTTGATAACTTCAAACAGCTATAACTTTGTTAACTTAAATGGGACACCCTATATTTTTTTACTCTGTCGAATGCAGATTGAAATTCCCTTTCAAGCCATATAATCATTGCTAGGGTTGTCGTTACTACTATTGGAGATATTTGCAATTTTCTATTTTTTGGACACTTTCTCGTATAAAATCTGTTGTCAAACTGGTCATGTCCAGAAACACTTGACCTTTAGAAATTAAAAAATCAATTTGAAATTTAGAGAATCGAGATTTTTTTCAGCATAGAAAATGATAAAATAACAAGAAAAAAAATTTTTTTTAAAATTAAATTTTTGACGATTTTGGAAATTTTTAAAAATATTGAGCGACCTCTAAAAAATTTTTTTTGAGCAGATTTTTTTGAGGGGGCTCTTAAAACATGATAAACTAACATATTTTCACAAGAGACACGAAAAAAATATTCGTTTTTTTTTTGGGCCACCCTAATCCGGATATTTAAAGTCGAATAAGATGACATCATTGGAGGGGAATTTTAAAATATTTTTTAAAAATTCATTTGATGCAACTTAAACATATTTCATTGTCATTGTAACTATTTTTTAGAAACTATTGTTTCGACCAATAGTTGCATATATTTAGCTTAAACACAAAAAAATTTTAAAGTTTGTAAATATAATTCTTGAAATGTCCATTAAAAAACGCAAGACATCCTGTATCTACTGTATAAATTTGTATTTCCACTTAAACTCGTGAAACTTGTGCTGCGAACTGATGACTGACTCACTAATTGTAAAATGAAAGCCAAACTCTTGCTACCAGATATTTAATCTACGTCATACGTATATATCTGCAAAGAACCATACCGTGTAGAACGGAGAAACAACATTGAAACGGACTAACAATTCCAACAAATAATAGTTTGTCAGTGTGCCGTCAGCAAACAACTGTTTGTTTTGTTTCCGATGAGTTGATTTTAATAACACGATTAAAATTAGTTTATTTATTTCTGTGTATGTGTTCTAGTCTACTTGTAAGTATACTTTGTTTTATTTTTAGCACAGTATTGCCAGCTAAATTTAGGAAATTTACTACCGAATGCAGAGTAGTTTTATTGCAAAACAATCCAATATGGCTCGTATAAGAAGTTTCTTAACATCTTAACCTTCACAAGAATGACCAAACTAAGTAATTTCACCAGAAACTGTGCGTTTACTGTTAATTTGTAATTATTTAAGGAATAATTATCAAATAATTATAAAACGATAAATGTGCTTTAGTAACAATTATCATAAATTTAAATTAATTCGCAGAAGGGATCAGTGACGTTATTTTTTAAATATCTATATACCTAGTAGATGTGTAAGTAACAGTCATAAATTCCTTATTAATAGGTAATATATATTTTTTAAGAGAAATGTAAAAACTTTTGTTAGTTCTACAGCTAGTTATAAAACGCTATTCGTGGTAATGCTGTTTTGGTTCATTGATTTTAAATTTGTCAGTAGGAAGTTCGTTTCAATTTAAAAAAATGTCCATGAACAATTTCCCTTAATAGAATCTAGTCCTGCCATAAAATAATATCTACCATTAGACCGTTGATAATACTACAGGATATTCACAGCTATTATACACTAAATTTAAGTAAAATATAAATAGAATATGCAATTGACAATAGGATTATTTCCAATGTCTTCCTCTTTTATTTGGTCATATTGTTTTGTACAAAACAGGTATAAAATAAAATATGTTGACCTAGTTTGCAGAAGTTTGCACATTTTAATTATTTTTCTAATAATGTTTGTACCTAATTCATATAATTGCGTTGGTGTTTCATTACAGTTAAATCTAGTCTATACTCCGCGGTCTAAATTATAGAGAGTGACTCAGACATAATATAAAAACACTATTACCGTAATGCGTATAAAATATAACATGATTTTTATACGGTTCAATATTATTTATCTTTGTGCCGCTCGCTACGCACATCGATAGAATCTATAATCGTCTATAGACTGAGTTACACTGAACGTCGATCTATATTCCATCTCTGTCTTTTGCACTTGGTAGGGAATAGGAAAATGCTTTTTTAGTTGGGTGTAAACGGACTTGATTTACCAATCCTGAGAAACATCATAGCATAAGCGTAGACGAGGGGTCTAATTCCATGGCTATAATAAATTTATAAATTAAAAAAAACACAACTGGGACGTTTTAAAATGCTGTAATAATTAAAATGGATCAAAGTGCCGGTTATAGCAAACCGTAAAAAATATTAGATGTTATGTTTTATTATCTTTTTTCAATATTTTCTATATCTTGTTGCCTTTTACGCAGACACGCCAATGGATTTTCGTTCCCGGCACGCTTCATCCCCCTTACTGCTCCAAAAGCTAGCGATTAGTCACTCTCTATAATTTCGACCGCAGAGTATAGTGCAGATTTACACATAAGCGCCTAGCAGCTTTTGTTGTACCAACATTATAAACACAAAATTTTGGTACTTATTAGCTTCCTGTTTATATAAAATATAACACATATTGTGTAGATTTTAACTTGTGGAAAATAAATAAAGAAATAGTTTATCTGCAAATTTTAAATAAAATCAATATTTTATATGATTTATATTGATACGTCATCGATGTGAATAACACTAAGTTGATAAAGATTAATGAAAAATAGCATTGTTTAACCGAAGGCTTGAAATTCTGATATTGTTAGTCAATTAATTTATAAAGTTGCAATTAAATATAATCGATAACCTTATCACTATAAAGGAAAAACAATAAGTGCAATGACATATATTTAAATATTGTTTATGTACATGGCGAATAAATAGATCATAACAACACTGTATAAATTAAATTTTATCCCATATTAATTAAATAAACCTATTGCACTCTATTTAAAATTTCTACACGAATATATAATTAATTCGTCTACGTAATTTGCTCGTATCACATTTTCTCTTTCATGCACCTTTGTGTTTTTTCATTGAAGTGTGACGCAGACCTTACAGTGAATCTACCCATATTCATTCTTACTTAGACGACCTTCAGTTTTACTGCTTGTATTGCTTACCAAATTCGTTCAATGATAATGTTCTGAAATAAAAAAGAAATGATTAGGATTACTGCAATTCATTAAGATTTCAAAATAAGTTAACAGCAAATAGTAATGAGATTAATTTTCGTACTTATTTTTTAGCCACTGGTTTTTATTGTACTAATTCTATGAGCTACGATATAAATATAATATCGTAGTAGGTACCTTCTGTTACAAAAAAACTACATCCACATATAAATAAAAGTTCCTTGGTTTCATTGACCGACAAATGATTTGTGATGAATTATTTTCAATAATAATGGCAATACGAGCTGGTTCTAAAAAAATTGAATTAATCGAATTGAAAAACTATACGCAAAAAACGTTAAGTAGTTTTTTATTTTGTTAGGGAATTGAAATAAAACACATCTAACAATTTATAATCATATACCTAATCATATACATTGAAAAAATGAACCGATTCATTTTTGAATATTACAAAAGCAATTTAGAATGTTTTTTAATTTTAGAAAAGTACCAAAACATAGTTTTGTAGTTAGTTCTCTTTTTTTATACAAACGGTAGTCATTCATCATTACCCCTAATATCCTGATGGAACCTGTCTCCTTACTCGTTGCTAACTGCCTCTAGGTGTTCAGGATAGCCAAATATAAATGCAAAATATGTATTTTATGAACATGCGACATCGTAGTAACTGATAAGCATTCAAAACCTCCTCTTGGAGTGTTTTTGTAGTTCTCATCTTTAATATTGTTCAAAAATACTTTTACCATACAAATTAATTCGAAGAGGCTAGTTAATTACATTATTCTTTTTCTTTAAAGGGAGGATCGTTAATGAGTTGTCTTGTTTGAGATCCAAGAATATATTCAATGTTAAGGTCGATTATTATTAAATGGAAACTCGAGAACCTAACATTCCATTTTCTATAATATTTGTTTACTTTGCAAGTTCAGCTCATTGGTTCAAACCTAGGTCACCTATCAAATTGTTTAATCCTGTGAATTTTTACAAGATCGACAATATGCCATTTTAAATTTAGATTTAAAATGCTCATTAGAAAACCAGTTGACTAAATATTTTCAATGGCGAAGAAAAAAGCTATTGGACTTCTTACTCTACAAAAATTGACAGAAACGACTAACGAGAAAAATGTGTGTACTAATATAAATATCCCGTTCTGGTAAGCATTTATACTGATTGGCATTCTAGGGACATACGTCCTAATAGAGTCTTTGTAATAGAGAAAATATAAGCCCTAAGCCAAAGATTTTGTTTTTAATGCATTGATACCTAATTGGACCAGAATGGGATATAAAATGAAGCTAACGTTTTGCGTACAGTTTAATATATTTATAGGAATGTGTTCTGTTTGTTTTGAATTACACAGCATTAAAGATATTTTAATTAAGTGGTGTTTGCTGTCGGCGAAGCACCAATATAATTGTTTAATTTTGTTTTGTTATTAATATAAAGTTTACATTCATTCTCTTTCATTGACCTTCATTACTTCAACATTCGTATATAATCCGGCAAGTTTTATCAACTAATTTTAGTAAGCAGGTGTGTGTGTAATACCTAGTTGTGTTTTCTTTTTCTCATATCAAAAACAGTTTATTTCATATTTAAAACAAATGCAAAAAATAACGGAAGTAATTCCTTGTTCAAAATTAAGAGAGTATTCGGTATAAAAAGTATATTTCTACCCTCTCTTTCTTTGGATTTATGACCATTCAAATGGAAAGAGAAAATTTAGTTTTTATTTCCTAGAATATGAAGAAAGTTATAAAAATTAAATTAGGCACATTTTTCCTACTATCAAAAAAAAAACACTTACTGGGTAATTTCTTAATCTTGCTCTTCGATTCCAAGGAGTGGAAATAAGGACACTTTCATGTAATTCCTTGAGTAACTTTATGTCTACCACCAATACGGTCTTTTAATATCTCCTATAGATGGCATGATTTATTTGAAATAAAATCAATCCTTCCTATTTTTTTCGCAACTGTAACAGTTCTTGGAAAAAAAATAATAATAATAAAATCGGCCATAGTGTATAAAAGTTTTGCAGTTTGCGGTTTCTCGGTTATATAATATCTTCTAAGCAGGCATCTTTTACATTAATAGTATATTATTCAACGAGCGTATAATGATGGGTATTATTCACGAGGTGAAGTTTACGGCCACGAGCCGCAGGCGAGTGGCCTAAATCACCGAGTGAATAATACCCATTATAGCTAAATTAAGGAAGCATCTGACAGTAGTGATTAATGACTCATTAATCACTGCCGTGATTAATGGGTATTAATAAGGTCGAGCAAACAGACGTATAATGGGTACATTATACAATAGTCGTGGATAATAGTATATTATTCAACGAGCGTATAATGATGGGTATTATTCACGAGGTGAAGTTTACGGCCACGAGCCGCAGGCGAGTGGCCTAAATCACCGAGTGGATAATAGCCATTATACGGGAGTAGAATACTATACTTTATCCACGACTACTAAATATTTTTGTTGAAGTTTTTTTTGTTTTTAGTTCGTTTTTTAACACAATTTAACACAAAATATCAAAACACTGAGAAATCTATGCACACAAACAATAATGTTGACAGGTTTGAGTCAAATTTGTTTTGTTTTAAAAGCTACTTAGATTTATGAAATGTTTCGAAAAACATGGTATGTTAAGCAACAGATATACGACACGCACAAACGAAGTCGCTGATGGCTCAGTGTAGATGCTCCTTCCCTTCCAACCGCTGGTCCCGGGTTCGAATCTGGTCTAGGGAAATTCACTTTTTTAATTTTTTTTTTATATGTACAGCACTGAATTGAAAATATTTAGTGGTATACACGATAAAATTAAAAAAACCGACTGTTTGTAGCAGAACAATATAATATTATAGCTAAATCAAGGAAGCATCTGACAGTAGTGATTAATGACTCATTAATCACTGCCGTGATTAATGGGTATTAATAAGGTCGAGCAAACAGACGTATAATGGGTACATTATACAATAGTCGTGGATAAAGATTTTTAGTAGTCCAATATAAAAAAACCTATAGGTGAGCAAAACTGAGGACCATCACGATTTGTAAATGCTTCCTTGAAATACTGCCGTACTAAAATGGGCAGGAGCCCTATCATTCATAATCCATACTCGAGGTCTGACATCTGAGGCACATCTTCAAGAAGCACTGGAAGTATTCCTTCTTGAAAGTGAGTATATTCAGTCCATTTAGTCTCGGTGAAGACATTTCGGACCATTTATGTGGTTTCCAAGAATTCCAATGAATGCGTGATTCTTGATTCTGAAAACTTGTGTTCATGAAGCTAAGACACTTGGATATTCGTCTCGCATGTGATTATTATAATATCTACTTAATTATCGATATTCTTGAAAAATTGGTTTCCATCGAGAATACAGACGATCTGCCGATGAAGCAACCTGGAGTATATGTGAAAGGAATATAAAAGTTATCCTTTTAAGATAGCCCATATCGTCATGTGGTTGACATTTAAGTGAAAATCAATTTTTCTAGTGATGGTTTTCGGTTCTTCATCAATCAAATTCAGTACAGCTTCTTCCTGTTCTTTTCCTCAAAGCTTCACGTAGTCGTAGTCGTATTTCAGCGTAAATTAGAAATGTTTCTAAAGATTTACCATTGGTACGACTATAAATAGAGTGCATCAAATTTACACGAAATGACACTCATAGTAGCGGCAACGATAATAAGAATTATTAACAACTTTTCACTACATATATGCGCGCTTATTACAAATTTTCTTTTTATGTCCTTATGAAGATCAGAATGTGTATCGTAGCAATATTATTTATTTTGTAACTTTCTCTATATTTAAGTGAAGTGCTATAAATCCACAGGGAGAGGGTAGACAGAATTTCTTTTACATGAAACCCCCACTTAATTTCCAACGAGGAATCAACTCTTTCATTTTTTCTTTCTTATTTATTTAGAAAATAAATAGAAATTTATTAGCTGCAATAAAATATTTTTCATAGCATATTCTATTTTACATATTTAATTATGTGCTAATATAAATGTAAATGCAAACTTTTATGTCCTAAAATGTTATATTTACCAAAACATTTGCATCTACATAAATATTTAAATACACATCTTCCACAGCTGTTTAAGAATCATGGCTACTGTTGCAAGAGAACTCAACTTTCAACAGCGAAATCTTTTCATAATTAGTTGCTTTACGGTTCTATAATATTTCGCGGTCTGCTTGTAATTATTCTTAGCGGTATTATGTCCGTAACTAGTTTGTTGGAATAATAATATTTCTCTGGTACGAAATCGAATTCTGAATTTCGAGGTTCTAAAGTAAAATATTTATATAGACAGTGTTATCGCCAATTTACTTAATTAAAATTAGAAAACAATTATCAGTGAAACGATTAATTAAGCAATGCCATGGTAAAGTGGTTTTGTCACTAAATTACATTAATTAGTAAACATGCATTAAAAAAAAAACGAAATAAAATTGTACCTCTTATATTTTAATTTATGTCAATAAGTATATTAGTAATTACGTCCTTGTTTATTCTTCCTATTTTGATTTTTCTTTTTCATTCTTTATTCTTTTTCGGAACTATGTGTATTTACTTTCTAGTTTGTTTTTTAATCAATATATAAGTAATTCAAATCATCTTCGTTATGAAAGTATTACATTTGCATTATATTTTCTGTTCACTTTTTTGATATGCGCCAAAAACTTTGTAATAAGAATAAGAGTTCATTCCCAGTAAGTTCATTAAAAATATACAGGGTAAATCAGAAAGAATGGGTCAACAATAAGCTGGAGATACTAGACACCAAAATATTATGTTTGAGCTTATCATCCTTATACGAATGTCGCTGGTTTAAGAAATATAGGGCGTTGAAGGTTTAAGTTTTATTTTGAAATTTCTCAATAATTGAGAAAGTTTTAATAGCATGACTCTGAAAATTGGTAGTATTGGGTTTTTTTGGTGTGAGAATTACAAATTTGAAGCTTATTTTGACGTTGCTCCTAGAGGTCCTAGTTTCGCCGTATTATTTAGGTAAATCAAAACATTTTTTTTATTTGTTGAACTATGCTTAAGAAAAGTTAAGAATCTAAAAGAATTTTCAAGTCTACAAAAAAATTTACTCTTGTTTAGGTCACCTTTTTAGGTTTAAATGCAAATAACTTAGAAGTCTCTGAAAGTCTAGTAAACCAAGAGAGGAACTGATGCAGATTCGTACACATTCCATTTTTACATGATGAATTCGATGAGATAATTAAATAGCAGACTTACGTCACTTTCGTGAAAATCTGGATATATTAAAACAATCCTTCCAGCAAGCTAACGATTCATAATTAATAATGAAGTTATTTGAACTAACTAAAGAGACTTATAGAAATATTTAAAAGCTAATTAGGTCAAGGGACTGAAAAAAAATGAGTTTTTATTTTCAACGGCCCGGAATTGTGTATAACTTAAACGAATGATATACCTGAACGGAGCATTCATTTCTCGACGCTGACATCCATCTCTTTTATTTTTGCCACATTCAAATAAATCTTGTATACAGGGTGAGTCAGAAAGAATGGGTCAAGAGTAAACTGGAGATACTAGACACCAAAATATTATGTTTGAGCTCATCATACATTATACGAATGTCGCTGGTTTAAGAAATACAGGGTGTTCAAAGTTTAAATTGTATTCTGAAATTTCTCAATAATTCAGAAAGTTTTGATAGCATGACTCTGAAAATTGGTAGCTTTGGGTTTTTTGGTGTGAGAACTACGAATTGAAGCTTATTTTGATGTTTCTCCTAGAGGGCGCTAGTTTCACCGTATTATTTAGGTAAATCAAAACATTTTTTTTATTTGTTGAACTATGCTTAAGAAAAGTTAAGAATCTAAAAGAATTTTGAAGTCTACATAAAAAATGTACTCTTGTTTAGGTCGCCTAACTTTGTTGGTTTCTAAGTTATTTGCATTTAAACCTAAAAAGGTGACCTAAACAAGAGTACAATTTTTATGTAGAATTGAACGTTCTTTTAGATTTTTAACTTTTTTTAAGCATAGCTCAACAGATAAAAAATATATGTTTTGATTTACCTAAATAATACGGCGAAACTAGCGCCCTCTGGGAGCAAATTCAAATTAAGCTTCAAATTCGTAATTCTCACACCAAAAAACCCAATACTACCAATTTTCGAAGTCATGCTATTAAAACTTTCTCAATTATTGAAAAAAGACCCCGCCGGAATCTTTATGTAAATTGGTTTTCGGTCAAATGGTTTGAGACTAGGTGGTTTTTGTAGCTTTTGAGTGGTAGTGGTAGTGGTAGTGTCAATGGGCGTTAAGCCCTAAAAATACATGGTTCAAAGTTGCAACTCGCTGAAGCTACAATCCTTTAGATTTCATTACCTGCATAGTATAGTAAGAAATACTACAATACTCAACGCCCAATAACCTAATAAACTATCGCCGATATATCGAGATCTCTGACTGAAAAAAACGATATTGAGATGACCTTTCAGATCACGATCAGTACAATCGATTTTTCACAATCATTCAATAAATCATTATCGTTCAATAAAAATCATAGCGATTGCCGTCTGCATTTGCGTGACCCGATGTGCACCACGGGGAGGTTGCTAGATCAGACTTAGCACATCATGTAGCCCTAAAAAGGGCTAATTTTCAGAGTTGAAAGATCCTGTCTAGCAGGAATCTAATGCCTTAACCTAATACTTCAATATTATTTTCGTTCTCATTGCGTTAAATCTGTTGTTGAATTCAGCAAGAATTTATCGGGGTAATTGATATTATTTTGATGCCGCGCGTAGCCTAAAAACCACAAAATTCAGGCGATATGAGCGCATGTAACCAACGTCCGGGCACCAGATTGACATGTGAAATAATATTCTATTATGTTAACGGCATCGTCCGCATCGTTAATTCCGTCTCACAGCTCAAATATAATATTTTAGTGTAGACCCATTCTTTCTGACTCGCCCTGTATATGTCAAGATACTACTACTACTACTATTACTATGCTAATGGTGCCATGCTAGGGCATAGTGTTTACAGACAATTAACACATAGGAGAATGCAAAATTATTGCTTTTATTATTGTTATTAATTTCTACTAATTGTATCTTCATGATGCTACAATAATTGTTCAAAATGATATCCACCGATCGATCTGATCCAGTTTTAACAAACAAAAGCAAATGTTTCTAATTTCCGCTAGTCTTGCGAGAACATTCTGTATATGATATTGATTTGAGTTTCGTATGATTGCCGAATGATTTCCTTACGCGAATTTTCTTCCACGATATTTAAAATTTGTTCCCCTGCTGCAACAATATTATAAGAGTGCTTGTAACATCTATCTCTTCAACTATTACAATTTCTTAAATTTACCTTTTACGCCTTGATTAAACCACCGCGGTAAAGGTAGCGCCATTTGGTACGCAAAAAACGTTATGCATACAAGCGAGAAGCTGGTAATGTATTTTGTCTTGCTTCGCCTAAATTACAATATCACATAAATCTTTTTGAACACTTTTATGACTGTGTAAACAGGAAACCACAGTATTAAGAACACTATGAAAACCACAGTAATAATGGATCAATGGGCATTTGTCAAATGAAATTGGCTAAAGCTAATTGAAGACGCTGACTCAAGAGCTATACAATGATTTAGTATATATGCGACAAACTGTATATTTCCTAGCATGAAATTAAAATTATCCGAGCAATAACAACGGACAATAATCAGCAGCTGCGAAGTACAGAGCAAATGACGTGGCAACCAGCCCG
Organism: Anoplophora glabripennis; assembly: GCF_000390285.2. Classification (NCBI taxonomy): domain Eukaryota; kingdom Metazoa; phylum Arthropoda; class Insecta; order Coleoptera; family Cerambycidae; genus Anoplophora; species Anoplophora glabripennis. The sequence continues at coordinate 575,690 of NW_019416232.1, read as the reverse complement.
GAAACTGTTTAACCTTTAAGTCATACTCGTCTTACTTTCCTGCGGCATATAATAATGTTGATCAAAATAGTGCATATATATATATGGCAAATCTGTTCAATTAATCAAATAGTTACTACGCACTTACTCGTCACCTTTAATACATTAGTTTTATAACGTATCGTTATATTTCAGAATTAAAATGACTTTGGAAGTATCTAATTGCTGCGGATTCAGTTTGAAGAATGGGACCATCATAATTGGGGTTCTTCAAAGTGTCGTAGCCTTCATGTTTTTGGTACTCAGCTCAGCGTATGCTGAAAATCCACATGAACTCTTGGATATGTCGGATCCATCCATAGTTCCTGACTTGACAGGTAACTTTATTAGTATGAAGAATATAACACATTCTAATATAACAAAGTAGTGGCTCTATTAGTTCTTCCTCTGCTGATTCTTTCTTCCTTTCAACCTGACTCATGTCACTAGAATATTTGCAAGAAAAATTAGGTTACAGATGTAATAAAGGTACCGTGTAGTCGGATTCGGTTGTTCAAATAATGTAACACTTTCTTTTCTTTTTCAGTTCTCAGAAGTATTCTGATTGTTATAGCTATAGGGAGTGCCCTTCAGTGTCTATTTTCTATTATGATTATATTTGGAGCAGTAACAGTAAGTATATATTTTATATAATAAATCGTGTACAGAATTAGCCATTTGGGCCTTTGTACTCTCATGTACATTACTGTTAAAAGAGAATCATAATTTTTAGTACTTTTCAGAATTTACGTAACAAATGTAGCAATTAGTGTAAAGTCTGAAACCAAAGTTAAATCTTGTTCGAGTCAAATCACATTGCTTTCTTAAATTTTTTGCATTTTACAACATATTGTATTATAGATAATCAAATGCCAGGAAGTATCAACCATTTATTTTTTTAGAATCATCCAACTCTTTTGCTACCTTGGCTGATTTTAAATCCTATCGCACTCATAGTTTACTTGATTGGCACCTTTATTGCAATCATACATCACACTGGACTCAACAATACGCCATTTATTGTTGGACACTTAGTTGTTGGACTCGCTGTAACTTGTAAGTATAATTATTGCACTAATATGAGTAACTAAAAGTAAAATCAAATTTTTTCAAGAAATATTTTTCCTTACATTTAATAACTTATTCTTAACCTTCAAGGGAATTCACAGACCGGTATCAATTCTCAGAAAATAGGCGTTTATTTCTCTGAATTGTTTTTTTCTCAAATGCTTATTTCTTGGAATTGCTTGTATAAAGGCAAATAATAGAAAATAATTGTTAAAAACAGAAGGTCATTCAGTTCCTTTCAAACGTAACGTGTATCTCAAATAAATATCTGATTTTTTATTGATTTAGGCATTTCATTAGTTTTAAAAAATATATCAGTATAAACTGTTTACTGCTAATAATATTTATCTATAGAAGCCACCAAAGTATTCTTAACTAAGAAAAGAAAACCAAGAATAGTTGTATAAAGAAAAATATTAAACTATATAGGTAATTTTTCTATTTTTAATTGTCAGTTATTAACACGGTTTCCATAAAAAAAATGCTTCAGGTTATATCTCGGAAATCTTGTTAGCTATGAAATTGATGACGATAATAAATACACTATTTTTTCTAAACAAAATAAATTTCATGTAAAATTATTATCAAGTGGCCCATGTTCAATAGTTTCTCTAGAGTTAATGGTCAGTTATTTAGTATTAAATAAATCAATTACTGTTACGAAAAATAATGAACTTTAAAATTCAATTTTGATAGTACATAATGAATTGCCTGCAACATACTAGTGTCCAGAATTTGAAATGTATGTAGTTATGATCCTTCCACGAAGTGAGAGTGGGGATAAAAACCACTGTTTCGGATATAACTTTCAAACCCTTTGGAGTATCAAGTTGAAAGATTCAGCATCTTTAAAAGATATCCTACTATTAAACAGTTGCAAAATGGGAAAAAAATTCCTGCTTAGGGATTAGTCAAGGGAAGTAGATCCTATTCCAATTCCCCTTTTACTTTCGACTTTTTGCAAGAAACGTCTATATAAAATTAATTTTCCATATTTTCAATGGTAGTGCTATTGAGTGCTCGAAATTAATGTTACTTTTGAAAACATGGGAGAGTACACTTTTGTGGAGTATCCAATTATGTGAATATTTGAGCAATGTCAATGTTTCTGTCTGATGATATGGAGAAAAATTTCCTCGCCGAAGAGTTTGCGTACGTTTGTTAATGTTGAAAAACGTCTTTGGGAAACCGAATGAAGATAAAAAATAATACAAGTCGACCACGATCTGTCCGTACAGTTGAAATTGAAGAGAAAATATTAGAGATTGTCGCTTGTCCAAGAGCCAACAGTAAGTACAAGGCAAATTACATCAAGAATGTTAGCTTCAATAACCAATAACATTTATGGTGTTACATGAACAACTTTTTTTTCATTTCATTCGAGTGCAAGAACTTTTGCCAGATGATCTACCGGTCCGAGTAGATTTTTGTCTAACTATGACAAAAATGAACGAAGCCAATACTGGTTTCCTCAGTAAAATCATTTTTACTGAGGAATGGAATGTTACAGAATGAGGAAAATCCACATGTTTTCCGAAAACGTCATTATCAACATACCTTTAAAATCAGTGCAACAACAATGAGAAACAAGTTCATTGGACTTCATATTTTATCACGATATTTGGATAGTATAGTCTTTCCGATACCAATCGAAGAACCAAGACGTTGACAGTATGTACCAGGTTCGGTCGTTGACGCAGCAACTCGGCATTGAAATATTTGAAAACATGTTTCCCATATTTGTTTAACCATACCCATATACAGGTCTAGTCGAACTAAACGTGGAGGTGGTAGAAATGTATATGCCCAGTTAAAGAATGCGAGGGCGGACAATCAAAACCTAACACAGCTGCATTGGTCCACTGGCAATAAATCTCAGTTGTTGACAGATGTTGACAAATTGCCCAGCAGTGCAGTGCAGCAATGCGGAATTTGGTGTGATTCAGGTAATTTTAATTTATTACAACATGGCATTCTGGAGGCCTTTTGAAACGGAACAAAAATTTACCATGCATATATAATAAAATAGTTTGAGGACATAAACATTTAAAATATGTTGTTGGTTAAATGAACATATAATAGAAATGTATTATAATTTTTTACCTTTAGTAGAAAACTTTTTTAGGGACGCCTATAAAAGTCATTAAATTTTATTGCCAGGTGTTTTTTTACATGTTCAACTGACTTCGGAAAGACTATTACATGTACTTGAATATTTTAGAAAATCACATTTTTCAAGTGACAGAAGTCCCACTAGAAACACGCAAAAACATGGGGTTTATGTATGATGGGAATGTACCTTGTCTAAAAGATGATTACATCAATAGTTTGCAAAAAAATGGTTGACAGAGATGCAGATGCACCATCTGGAGCTTTGTGAAGTCAAAGCTGTACAACAACGTAGTTGATACTCCGTCAGAATTGCAAAAAAAAATTGAGAATAGTCGAGCGCTTATGAATAATGTGGGTATTTTTTTTAATTTATGCCAATTTCGATTAGGGAAGAATAGAATTCTGTATCCAGGAAAAAGTAATTTGAACCCTTATTATGAATTTAATTTTTTAAGGAAATCTTATACTCGTTATTGCTAATAAAGAAATATTCAAGGCTACCTAGTCAATGCAATATTACTCTGCAGCTCTGCAAGATCGGCTTTTATATTCAATTCTACTTCTACTTCTTCTTCTTCTTCTTAACCTGTGGTTAGATTCTATTCAAGTCCCATAGCACCCTTCCTACCATTTGCTCTGATCCTCTGCTTGAGTCTCAATTGGCTTGAGGGAGAGAAACCTTGGAACTGTCTCAATTACTTTTAAACGGTTCATTTTACCAGTACCTTTTTATGTAGAAAACTGCGAAAATTAATTTTATATAGATGTTGAGAAAAGTTAGGGGTTGAAATAATGAAATCTAACCCCCCTAACTAACTCCAAATTTAATGGAAGGGTACCCTTAAAATATCCTGAAAATTTCAGCTTGATACACCAAAACGGTTTAAAGTTATAAGCAAAAAAATAGTTTTCAGCTCCCCCTCTTCGAGGAATCATAATTCCCTCTTAAAATATTTGAGTCGCTTTTTGAATCACGCTTTATATAAATATATAACTGTATTATACCTATTAATGGTAGGTTACTTATTAAAAATTTATTTTGCAATTAGAATTTTTTTATGTTTTGTCTTTTTTTTGTTTCAGTGATCGTTTGCTACAAGGTTCTGGTGGTACATAATTTTTTCAGACACCTGAAGAGTTTGAACTTTTAATGTACTAATTATGTACTGTTGTACTTGATTTTAAGGATGCAGCCTAATCTAAACTTAATTTAATTTTAGTAAATACGTTATAATTAATTTACTATCTAACCTTTGTTACCTATTTGATATTATTACTTAGTGTTTGTTTCACTCCAAAGAATTACTTGACAAGTGTTTTAAAACTATGTAGACCCTCCTCATCTTTACATATATCATAAAAATTAATATGTAAATCATTTCTAGGTGCTGAACCATACGTTGAAAAGGTCCGTTTATGTAGCATAATTTTATACATATATTTAATAGATAATGTATTATTGTTACATTAAAATGAAGTATTAATATATTTTATTTAGTGAGTCTCTCTAAAAACATTAAATCTATTGCGTTGAAAACAACTTTTAATTAGTGTAAATACTTTATTACTTGTATATTTCAAATATACAATAATAATCACAAATATATTTTTTAAAGCGTTATATCCTAGCATTGGTGTTTCTAAATGTTTGTGACATTTAATTTTTTCATATTTTGCCTTAGTGCGTCTTAAAAATTATTGCAAATTAAAGAAATAATAAAATAAATTCAAACTTATTTCCTTTTCGTTACTTTCATGCAGGAAAAAAATATGTTAAGACCAACTCCTGACTACTTCTATTGGCACAGAGGTTTATTTACTAATCTTTTTTATTTTTTCATTATTTTTTTTAAGTGTGGCAAAATATTCAAATATAGTATACCTACATAGTAAAATGACATTATCAAAAATAAGTTTATTTGTCTCCTTCCTTCTATTTCTTTATTACTTCTCCCTGTTGGTGACTTGAATTGGGTGTGGGTGTACTCGATACTGGGTAATATGCTATAACACTTAACTTGTTACTTTGATTTCTCTTGTCCTTATTCTTCAATTGACTTAGTTTTTGTGATTATGTTCTCTTCTATTCCTTCTTATATATAGTTTTCTTTACTAAATACACTTGTTTCTTTCTGATAATTAAATTATCTTTCTTTTCAAATTCAAAATTTACTTTTTTTAACTTTTGCTGTCAGCTTCTCAGTTTATTATTTTTCTTAGTTACCTCTCTCTTTTCTTTCCATGTACCACTATTTTTTTTAAATCACTTTCTAATTCTAGTAATCCAAATTTTAATTACCAATGACATTTTTAATTTTGAATATACTTTCTTACATTATATTTCTTTAAATTTTGTTTGAAATGCCTTTTTTTACAAACATTTTAATTGATCATGAACTAATTTTTATTTATTTTGTCTTTTCTTTCTCAATTTCAACCATCTACTGCACTTTTATTGCACTACTGTATTTACTGTATTTATTGTACTATTTATTGTACTACTGCATTTCTTTAAAATCAATTTTACTAATTTTATTTTCCCAAATTTACCTTTCCCTTTGATATTTTTAAAATCTTTGGCTCAATTCATTCTATTACAATATAAACCTGTATTATTTCACCAGTAATAACAATTTGATGGTTACAAGCAAAAAAAGCTCGGTTTTTCGAATATTTCTTTTTTTATTTAAACAATATTTTACCACAAGCAGTTCACCGCAAATATTTTTCCTAATATTCTGATACCCTTCCTAAGAACTACCAATAAGAAAATACCCTCTTAAAGTTTTTTAAACACTACTTTTTTAGTCTCATCCGACTGGACTACACTGGCTGAAGAACGGTTCCGTCCGTAGCGGTTTTACCCGAGAATAACAAGGGCCGGTCCAAGTTTTCTAACTAAGGTTAGGTTATTAATTAATTATTAAGTTGTAATTAAGGCTAAGGTTAATGCTGTAAAAAGGTTCAACAAGATAAAATTAATAAAATAAAAATAAAGGCAGAAAATTTATTGTCATCTTTCGCTTACTACCGCTCTATACAGTGTGTCCCAAATTGTATCGGGTTAGTCACTATAATCTGACATCTTATTGTGGGTTTATTATTGAAATTAGAAAAAAGTTATTAATACAAGAGTTTTAGCTGTTTTATGAATTTTTATAATACAGTATTATAAAAAACAATTGAATAACGGAAATCACTAAATTAAAGAAAAAAATATTTTTAATGGAACACGCCACTGCGATCCGTCAGACATAAATTTCCCTCTTGTTTTTTCAAAAATAGTTTCAAACTGAAATATGTCGAAAAGTCCTGAATCAATCAGTAACATATTACATATGTTTGAAAAGAGAAAAATTTAATAAAGCTAAGTATGTACTAATATATAGGGTATTCCATTAAAATAAAAACAGTTTCTTTAATTTAGCGATTTCCATTATTCAATTGTTTTTTCTAATACTTACAGTATTATAAAAAACCTAAAACTTTTATATTAAAAACTTTTTTGTAATTTCAATAATAAACTCATAATAAGTTGTCAGGTTATAGTGACTAATCTTGATATACTTTACCTGATGATACCCTAAAATATGAAAAAAGCATATAAACATAGATCGTAGAACGCTTCACTTTCGAGATAATTTCAAAAAGTAAAAATCCATTGGCGTGGGTACTTTACATTTTTTGGAGAAAAGGTTGCATTGTATTTAAAATTATGTTTATAACCCAATTTCATTTGAATTACTTTCAACAGTTATATTATCTCGAAAACGAAGTGTTCTGCGATCTGTGTTTAAATGTACATTTTTTCTTATTTTGAGGTGTTCTATCACCAGGAAAAGTTACGCTTGTGCAGTTCGGAACACTCTGTACTACACAAGAAAACTTTTTTTTTTTGACAACTTCCAATGAAAATAAAATTACACTGGCAACAGTATATTTTGCAGTCAGACAAAAATATATTTTGACAAGTTTAAATATTTAATCTGTTCCACTCACTACAAAAACAAACAAAAAAATTCGTAAATATCAAAGAAAATAAATGTATTTTAATTATGTTGTTGTGTCTACTATACCTACCTATAAACAGCATTTCTTATATGCAGCAAAATTAAAATTTATTTCTTTTTTAATTGTAAAAATTATATATAACCCTATCAAACAATACGAATTTTCTCAACAAAGAAGTTAAATAATAATCTTTTTCTCTGCGCAGATTCTTCATAATTCCAGTAACAAATACAGTGACTTTCTCCAATTTTTTTGTTTTAATAACAATGAAAATTAAAAATGAGCTACGTAATAGTATATTGTAACGAACTGGAAAGGCACACAAAGAATCACGATTGAAAAATTACCTGACCGAACTTTGGATCATAACAATTAATTATTAATACAGCAAACAATAAAGTAGTATAAAATTGTTTATATAAAGACTGAATAAAAATAAGTATCAATTAAATAATATCACATAGTATAAAATTGATAATTTTAATTTAATTCACAAATACAAAATAAATTTTTCAAAAGAATACATGACATCGACACGTGTTAACACCCAGTACAGTGAGAAAACAGAATTTAAACCCAGTATGACATATATCAAAAGAAAGCCCAATATCCATAGATGAATCTGATATGCATAGATTTGGTATACGAGTAACTGTAGAGAAGATATCTTAAATGAACTGAAGTCATATATGAAAATTTATTATCAAATGTCAAATTAAATTATAAATTTTATCACATGTCAAAACTAAAGTTGGCTTTACAAGTACCAGAAGATGACCTAGAAAAAATAACATAAAATAAGGAATATTTAATAATAAGTAATAGATTTATATGTTAAAAATAAAAGGACATTGTAACAAATGTATTAGGTATAAGTGCAGTGAAAGTGTTGTGAAAAAGGGACGTCCAAAGACTGGAATTTATGTAAAGGGACCTTAAAGGAAATTAAAGACTAGAAATTTCCAGAAGGATAAAAAAACAAAAGGTTTATTGACTAGTTACGGCTTGGGTTTTTGGTAAAAAGCTAGAAAGGAGAAGTAGCTCCAACAAAAATTAAATAAAATTCAAGAAAAACAGTCAGGAAGTAAATTAAACTTACTAGTAACATCGAAAATCGTTTGTCTTCAAAATCCACATAAAGAAAATTGGCCAGTGAAGAAAAATTTTGTAACCAGTATAAAGCAGTATCCAGAGAGGTATTCGAGTGGCCCATAAATGGTACAAAAGACATCGTCAGCGCTTCCAACAAGGAAAGAAGCAAGCAGTAACCAACAGGTACCTAAAAAATAGAAAAATAAAGTGCACTAGAATATTAATTCATAGCTATAACCTACAAATAGTACAGTATTAATACAGTATACCTTAGAAAAAGGATAAATTAAAATAACAGGACTTACCTGAACAAATTTAAATACTTGCAATCCAAAATCTAAATAAAAAAATAATTACAGAAACAAAACCAAAAAATACAAAGCAACACTCAATACATAAAACACAAAAATTTGACAAAATTAAAATCAGCATCATAAATTAAATCAAATTAAATTTTATAAAAAACCACACACAATAATATTTTATACATATAGATTTTAATAATAACGATATATAGGTATATATTTGAATAATTTGTTGTGTTTTATAATTACTTTGGATAGCTCCAGCTAAATGGAACTGGGCACGTAGCGTGTCTTTACGGTAAATTTTGAAAGTGGCTTGCGACTTACCGCAGAATTTCCGGGGTCTTCCCTGTTGCAGAGGGCCCTCAGTCTTCAGTCCGGAGTGGAAACGGGGTGAAACAAAATTGCGGCACACTTCAATTTAATAAAGCGAAAGTATGTTATATCAAATAGCGGCACTCGTGAAAACCAGCGATTAAGCGTGAACAACTGACGACTCCAACTTCTAATCTCCATCCTCATGTAGTTATGTGAGTCGCAAGTCGGTATCGCGCAAATTAGACAAAAAAGAATAAAAAATTGAACAGAATAGCGGGTTATTTTGAATGCAAACTAAACTAAGGTTAAAATTAATTATATTAAAACTACTATTTTAACGAATACTGAACAATATTTCTACACAACAAATTGTGCCTGGTCGATCATTTGTGGTACCTTCCTATTGGCTTGGTGTTTTCGCGCGTTTTTTGACGTTCATTCGTGCAGTTTCAGTTTCGACCGCTACGCGGCAATACCTCCTTATGGTCCGCTGGGTACTATAAATGATTATAAACTAGAGTAATAGTAACATATTTTTTAAATAGTATGTTTACATAACAATATTTTTATTACACAACGCTGCACTTGTTATAGCTATTATTCATATTAATAGAAATGTGGATAATTATTATTTATATGTAGTTCTTTTATAGGGCTTGTTTACGTTCTAAATCAACATACTTACCTTGAGTATTGTGAAAAATCTTAGTCATGAGGTGATTTAAAGATTCCAGATACTAAAAAATATTTGAAAATATGAAATCTTTTATATTTGGTACTACTTTGTATTATATTCCAATGGCTTCAGAAAAATAAAATACCTATATCGTTAACTTTTCATAAGGTTCTTAAGTGCAAAAGAACTTTTTAAACAATAGGTCATTCCAGCATTAATTCAGGAAATATTTGTGTTTGAAAAACTCGTCCAATGGGGTTCGGTTCCAAAACAATTCAATAATAGTTGGTAAATGTTACCATAAATGTTCACAAAATTATCATGCAGTGCATGTTAAAAATATAACTCTTAAAAATGGAATTTATAAAACGCCATTAAATTTAGGTTGCTTAAAATAATATACTTACAAGAAGCTAGAAATATACTCCGTATGAGCGTAAAATATATTATAGTTTGTAGTTTAGAACTTACGTTATGTTTTATAACAGGTATCCCAAAAGTAACGCATTGTACGCTATTTTCATTCCGAGGAGTTGGCAACGTTGTAAAGAGTCACATGTAGTAGTAAACACGTTGCTGTTAGACGTAGTGGAACGCTATATGGAGAGTATACAGGGTGTCCGGTAAGTACCTCCTAATCTCTCGGGAGTGTATAGGGGAGATCAAAATAAAACTAGTCCTTCCTATAATTTTTTTTCCTAATGTGCCCCCTAACGGAGTTATGGGGGGTCAAAGGGGTACCTAGAAATTAACGTTTAGGGTTATAACTTTGAAACCACCCTGTATATTTTAATAAAATTTTCGTACGTTGTATTACACATGGAGCTCTACGATTTGATGCTAAAATCAACTTTTTGCTATTATCAGGTGTCCAGAAACGGACTGGCCCTATCACAATTTTTCTCAAAATTTTGACAGAAGTAATTTTATCAAACTGAAAATATTATTATTAGATACTCTGAAGGTTTTTCTTTAAAAATGGTACTCTTTATTTATTTCGAAAAAATGAACGGTTTGCGAGATAAATCGGTTTTGAAAAAAATTGGTAACAAATACAACAACAATTAAAATTTATTTTTTTACAATAAAATCATTCCCGCTAGTGCCAGCCTACAGATTCACCATAAACATTTACTGGTGGTGAATTAAGGGAATGAATAATGCCGTTTCTTGTAAAATCAACATCTATGACCAAAATACATCTACAAATTATTATTGCTCTTGTCTCCATGGAGTTCTTTTCTATTGTTTTCGTTGTTAGACCCTGTTGATTTTAAAGTACTTGTCAAAGGCGCGTGACAGAATAAAAATTCAATTTTATTGTGGTATTCGTTTTAAGCCGTTAGAAATAACATTTAAAAATGGAAGAATATTCCTGTGCAGAATATGCTGATATGCACCTAATTTATGGGGAAGCATTATGCAACTCCGTGGAGGCAAGAAGACTTTATGAGGAAAGGTTTCCGGGTCGACATTTGCCGAGTCCAAAAACTTTTGAAAGAGTTGATCGTAGTTTAAGAGAAACAGGTAAAAAAAAATAGTGAAAAACGTTAGTGAAACTAATTTCTTCCGAATCCTTTATTTAGGAAGCTTTTTGCCACGCCGTGGTGGAGCAGGAGCCCCGAGGAGAGTACGAGACCCTCATGTAGAGGAACAAATATTGGAAGACGTTGCTAATAATCCTTCAAATAGCATAAGGAAGCTTGCGGCGCAAAACAATGTTACAAAATGGGCTGTACATGAAACTCTGAAAGAACAATTGCTTTACCCGTACCACATCCAAAAAGTACATGCTATGTCTCCAGATGATTATCCAAAAAGACTTCAATACGCCAATTGGTTTTTACAGCATCATATTCGGAATCATAATTTTGGTACATCTATTTTGTTCACCGATGAAGCAGGTTTTACAAGAGACGGCATAATTAATTCGCATAATCTACATGTCTGGGATGAAGAAAACCCTCACGCTTTAGTTCAAACTCGCTACCAACAAAGGTTTATGGTGAATGTGTGGGCTGGCATTATCGGGAATCATTTGATTGGTCCATTTATTCTGGAGCAAAGACTTAATGGTGCTCTTTATTTGCAATTTTTAGAGGAAAATCTAAATATTTTGTTAGAAGAAGTGCCCCTTCAAATAAGAACTGAAATGTGGTACATGCATGACGGTGCACCACCCCACTTTGATCGTTTAGTACGTCAACATCTGACGAATGTTTTTGGTGATCGATGGATAGGTCGAGGCGGACCTGTATTATGGCCACCTAGGTCGCCCGACCTAAACCCATTAGACTTTTTTCTGTGGGGTCATTTAAAAAATAACGTTTATTCAACACCCGTAAATAGTAGAGAGGAACTTCTGCTGAGGCTAACACAGAACTGTGACCATCTCCGCAATAATCACGGAATATTATTTCAAGTGCACCGGGAAAACATTCGTAGGATTAGAAAGTGCATTGAAGTACGGGGTGCTCATTTTGAACATCTACCGAAGTAACATTTAGGTACCTTTGTTCATTGTTGAATGTTCTTTGTTGCATGTCTTGTAAGTAAGTTATTTTTCAAATGTTATTTTTAATTGGTCACTACTTGCTCATAAAGTATAGCCAACCCGTTCAAAGATTTCTGGACTTGATAAAGTTAAAGAAATTAAATGCATGAAATAATATGTAAAAAAAATAAATTTTAATTGTTGTTGTATTTGTTACCAATTTTTTTCAAAACCGATTTATCTCGCAAACCGTTCATTTTTTCGAAATAAATAAAGAGTACCATTTTTAAAGAAAAACCTTCAGAGTATCTAATAATAATATTTTCAGTTTGATAAAATTACTTCTGTCAAAATTTTGAGAAAAATTGTGATAGGGCCAGTCCGTTTCTGGACACCTGATAATAGCAAAAAGTTGATTTTAGCATCAAATCGTAGAGCTCCATGTGTAATACAACGTACGAAAATTTTATTAAAATATACAGGGTGGTTTCAAAGTTATAACCCTAAACGTTAATTTCTAGGTACCCCTTTGACCCCCCATAACTCCGTTAGGGGGCACATTAGGAAAAAAATTATAGGAAGGACTAGTTTTATTTTGACCTCCCCTATACACTCCCGAGAGATTAGGAGGTACTTACCGGACACCCTGTATAGCTGAGACTATGCGCGAATTACGTGGAATTTCCGGTAGAACAAACGTTCCGAATGAAACAACTCTGAACTCACCGTAGCGATATTTTCTGCTGAACGGCCAGTACGAATTCGGCCTGCTTTGTTATTGAAAATTCCACGTAATATGCGTGTTTACTACATGTGTCTCTCCACAATGCTGCCAACTCTTCGAAATGAAAATGGCGCACAATTCAAATCCTGCGTTACTTTTGGGACACCCTTTAAATTCATGTAGCTATGTCGTTTGATTTTCTTATAATTTTGTTATGTATTTTTATGATTTATTTTTTCCAAATTGTATTTATCGTGCTTTGGATTTTATAAATATTTGTATAACGCCAATTAAAAAGAAGATTTGGTGTTTGAGGTGGCAACTAAAGTCTTAAAACAATTGGAATTTGTTAATTATCATGGCGTGCTTGTCCGACCTACATCTAATGCAACTTTTCATATTTAAGTATTTTCAAATATCAAAGAATATGTAAGTCACACACAAACACTTTCTTCTGCTAAATGGAAGGAGATTGCAGAACAATTTTTTAACATTTCATAACTCCCATAAACGTTAAGTTGGAAACCTCCTGTACATCCTGAATCTCATTACTGTTTATAAAGAGGACTGTAAATACCGTATAAGAAAAGTTAAAAAAACAAACATTTATTTAAATTAGCGAAAGAACAACAAATAAAGATAACAATATTTAATACTACACGAGCTGCCTCAGTATTTACCATAAGGTAACAAGCTGGGACCGAATCCCAATCCAGACCCAAGCGCTGCTCCATAACCGCCTATTCCTAATCCACCCACAAATCCTGGACCAAAACCAACAGCTATAGGAACTGCTGCAGCTACTGGTACAGGGACACTTATTGGCGTTGGTACATTTACAGGATAAGGCTGTGGAACTGATACTGGAACAGGCTGAGGAATAGGCACTCGAACTGGTACAGGCTGAGGCACAGGTACAACCACTCTCTGAGGTACCGTCACAGGACGAGGTACTACCACGGGTACAGGGCGGTTTATCACTACAGGATACGCTCTGGGTACCGCTACAGGAACTGCACGTGGAACATCTACTGGTACTGGGTGCGGAACTGGCACGGGAACTGGACGATTAACAGATACTGGTATGGGTTGCGGTACAGGTACAGGTACCGGTTGGTTAATTGTGGAGAATGTGGTTCTGCCAGATAGAACTGGTCCGCCTAGGGCTATACCACCACCTCCTAGAAGAACACCACCTCCTCCTAAGGCTGCACTGCCTCCAAAAGATACACCGCCTAAAGTACCAAATCCTCCGTATCCATATCCATAACCAGTAGGTGCAAAGTGGCCTCCGCCTAATCCTAATCCAGAAGAGTACCCCAGAGCTGGCAAGCCTCTTTTTTCGTGTTTTGCGAAGCCACAAGAAATACTTGCGGCTAAGATAAACGCGAAAATCTAGAAATAACAAATGTGCTTAGTACCTATGTTATGTTATTTTTTTATAAACAGTCAAATTGTTCAATGTACACAATAAAAATAACGGAATTTCAATAACGGTTATTAACATTATACAAACATATAGATTGAGGTATTTTAAACACCTAATATTAAATTATGTAAGATCAGGTTAAGTTTGATTAAATTCTATATTTAAAATAAATATATTTCATTGCTACATAATTGTGATCTACTGTTCAATGTACCTTATCAGAAATTAGCACTACTGGATATTTGTCTATTATCTTTAGCATCTATATTTATATGTTGAATACGTAAATTAATAATGCCCAGTTTTTAATATTTTATCACGTATAAATTATTCATTAAATTTTCAAATATATTACATTGTTTTACTTGTAATTTTGTCAAAATTATATATTTTTATTAATATTGTTAAGCCAAGCTTCAGTATAAACATTCGATCTAGACAGTATGTAAACATACAGAATTTAATTCTCGCAAACATTATCTGAATATTTGCTTACCTTGAAAGCCCTCATGGTAGCACAGATGTTTGTGGTGTTGGGAAGATGTACTGGTTGCCTTTTTTTTGTCCCTTTATATATATCCACACGCATTTCTCCCCATAAAATATTTATGTATTCAAATTTGTGTCCAACTGTAGATATACTTTCTCTGATTAAGAAGATCATCTGTAGATATTAAAAATTAATTTGATTCCGCCTAAGTAATTAGCATAGGATGTTGCAAATTCTGTCGTACTTTGATGTTAAATAAATTACAATTTCGTTTTCTATTTTGACTTAATTTATTAATATAAAAATCTAAATATATAATCAAAAATCAAGAAACAAAAATGAGTTTCCGGTCGTTATTAGAGCTTGATATATCTATATTCATCCGCATAAGGTTTCATATTTTATATTTATGATTAAAACAGTATCAATTACATTAAAGTACAGGGTACTGCGAATACTGTGATTTAATTAAATAATAGAACAGCAAATCAATTTGAAAAAAAGTTGCAAATAAAGTGTCATTCACAAGTACTATTAATACCCATCTAAATAGATTATTGTTTTATGTTGTTGTATGTGATAACCTCTACTAAACTTCAAAAGTCTCTTGCGTTCACTGCATACAGTTACGTACATTTAAATACGCCTCTCGGAATATTGATCTGTTATTGAGGATTATTTTACTATTATACGTGTACTTCGATCATAGGGTAATAATAATTGTCGATATTTATGTTTGAAAATGAATAGTTTCTGGATACAGTTCTAGAATTATTTAGAATTATATTATTATTTTCCACCTTCCACCTACAATTATAATTTTTGACTACATTTTTGTTTCAGATATTTACAAATGCTGTTTGTTATGTTTAATATTAATTAATATTAATATCAAAATTTATGTTTTAATTTTTCAGTTACGAGTGCGGTAATGATTAATATAATAAATGCTCTACATACATATTTTATTCAAATTTACATTCAAATTACAAAAACTGACTAAGGCTTATTCTATCTAACCATCATTTGGTGTAGAATCTAGTATATCTTGATAGTCATTAGTTTTAAGGATAGTCATTTGACTATTTGACAAGGTAAAATCAATCTCACACTGCTGGAATAATGCTCCGCATAATCTCCTTATGTTGCTTTCAGTAAACTTATCACTTCTAAACTGAAAAAGGTACTACATTAAATTGTGGAAAGCAATTGTGTAAATTGAAATAATAAATCTAAAAATATGATTTGTAAAAACCATTAACTTAATGGTTTTAATAAATGCTATTGTGGGAATTATAACTGCAATATCCAGCAAACAGATGATAACACAGGCCAACAAGGAAAAAATTCCAGAGATCAGACACTACGTTTCCGTAGGCATTTGGTGCACTGAATCCGAATCTGGCCTCAGAATTGATCCATCACCCTAGGTTTCCGAGATATTCTAACCTAAAAGTGCAAAAAAACACGTATTTTTGCTATTTTCAAAGTTATGTAACTTGGCGAAAAAATTTTTTTTTCTCAAAACTGAAAATATCATTGGAAACTACTATCTTTCCCCTGCAAAACGCATTTTTTTTATTTGTAAAAAGCTTTATTTTTCGCGGAGATATCGTCGATTAAAGATGATCAGTATAGCTTCCTTATTGAACCATGGCTATAACACAATATCACTAAGCGCTACGAGCCTTAGAGGGCTCGCAGCGCTTAGTGTTGTGGGGTTATAGGGCTTGGGATTAACCTTCCAGACATATAGGGCTTGGGGTTAACCTTCCTGACGAATAGGGCTCGCAGCGCTTAGTGTTATTGGGTTATAGGGCTTGAAGTTAACATTCCTGACGATGAGGGCTCGCTCCGCTTAGTGTTGTGGGGTTATAGGGCTTGGGGTTAACGTTCCTAACAATTAGGGCTAGCAGCGCTCAGTGTTATGGGGTTAGCCATGATGTAATAATATAGCCATACTGGTCATCTTAAACTGACGATATCTCCGCGAAAAATAGAGCTTTTTCCAAATAAAAAATGCGTTTTGAAGGGGAAAGATAGTCGTTTCCAATGATGTTTTCAGTTTTGCGAAAAAAAATTTTTTCGCCAAGTTACATAACCTTGAATATAGCAAAAGTACGTGTTTTTTGCACCTTTAGGTTAGAATATCTCGGAAACCTAGGGTGATGGATCAATTCTGAGTCCAGATTCGGATTCAGCGCTCCAAATGACTTCGGAAGCGTAGTGTCTGATCTCTGGATTTTTTTTTTAAATTTTGTCGGCCTGTGTAATCATTCATAAGTACAATCATCAGACACAGCGGTTTGAAACATATTTTTATTAATATGTCCATAGTGGTGAATTAATATAGTTTATAATAGATAATAACTCACTCTTCTGTTTAATGTTAGAAACAATTACAATTATTTTTTATATGTGCCTAACAATATTATAGACCAGGCAATAGACAGACAGATAATAAAATAATTTATTAGACAATAAATCAGAAATTTTTTTCTGATGAACCGATCGAATTGCGGTTTTCGGCATTATCTTAGGAAAAATATAAGGAAAAAAGTATATCTATTACACTTTGGGGCTGGATCGAAACTGCATTGCGGGTGCATAAAATGTATCTTGGAGTGCATCAATTTTTCCGAATTTTCTAAAAATGGTAAAAATTGACTAAAAGTTGTAGAAATTTGTGTGCACGGGTTTTCGGGGTCGGAGACCCCCCTTGCCCCCCTGGGGAGCCATAGGGCGTCGAGCATTCTTTTCAGTGTCAGAATCGAAATCCCCGACCCCAAAAACACGTGCACACAAATTTCTACAACTTTTAGTCAATTTTTACCATTTTTAGAAAATTCGGAAAAATTGATGCACTCCAAGATGCAGTTTATGCACCCACAATGCAGTTTTGATCGAGCCCCAAAGTGTAATAGATAGACTTTTTTTCTGATATTTTTCCGAAGACAATGCCGAAAACCGCAACTCGATCGGTTCATCAGAAAAAAAAATTTCGTATTCTGGGTGATTTTGGTCTAACTTGCCTGGACTATTTTGTCCATCTTCAATCCTAAATAGTCGTAAATATTTTGTAGCTAAAGTCGCCGTAGTGTGCTTTGTTTATACATTTGTTCACTTATTAGTTTTACAATGGTTTTTTAGAATGTTCTTATAACCTTGGAGGTTCTTCTATATTGTTCTTAGACACCTATGGAAATTTGAGGAAACAACAGGAAACCTATAAATGGCCGGGCCGCTCTCTTATGTACGAATAGAGCTTTTTGAAGGTTAAGTTAGAAAATTCGGTGGTACAAAATGATGTCAAAAGTGGGATTCTGAATATTATTAATTTGGGAAGACAGTGAATGCCAGGGAGCACAAGACCTAAAGTAACAGAAATGAAAAAGTCACTGAAACAGCTTATGGAAATTAAGACAAGACAAGATGCACCAAGATCTGATATGAAGACAGGGCAGGATGAACTAATGCCAGATAGGGGAGACTACCGGAAGAACACCAGCCAGGCCAGCCTACTCTTCGACATTGTATATGGTCACCTCGAAGATCAAACTGACACACCAGAAGACTACTCATTCAAGTTAGACAAATGAATCTATTCTTGACAATGTCTGACATTAAATGAAGTTTGAAAGTCGTTTACTTGATTCGTTTGGCCCAATACCTAGCACCCATCGAAGACACCTCTGATTGGTAATCCGAGACGATCATCTTTAGGAGGGGGACAGTGTAGAAAAATTCGTCCTAGTGTACTTTGTTTATACACTTATTTACTTATTTGTTTCATGATGGTTCTAGAATGTTCTTAGAAGCTTGGAAATTCTTCTATACTGTTTACTGGATAATACTATCATTAAACGACTTCTGTTTTACCTGAATGAATTTTATATATGTCTTTCTTTTTTCAGCTCAAACTTTATGGAATGTTTATTAATTTACTTCACAGGGATATAAGTCTTTTATGTACATGAAAGTAAGATGTGTCTCATTCTCCATCCAAATAGAATTTTTAATCTTAAAGGAAAAATAACAATTAAACAAAAGCGTATTATAAAACGCATTATAACACTCTCAAATACTTCAAACTATATTTTATATTTCAACAATTTTTAGAAATAATAATTTTCTGATCTAAATTATTTATACCTTTTTATATGTTTTATGTCTTCAAATATTTACAGTAAATATAGTTATTTGATAGGAATAGTATACTTTGGTATAACCTCAAACTCAGTGTATCAACGTTAGATATATTATTAGGTTTGTTTCTACAGCAGTATCAAACTGTTTTTAAACTGTCACATATACTCGGCCACTTAAGTTGTCACGTAATCTTAGCGAGTCTAAGGTGTCGTTTTATTGGATAATCTAAAAATTCGAATGTCAAACTTTAAATCTCTATGTTGGTTGGAAATTTATTAAATTAATATCATTTGAATGTTAATAACTTTTAGTAGTCCACTCTCGTATTGTATCTTATTTGTATACTCTACTACATTATAAGCCAGATTTATTACTCAGTCTAATACATATACATACATGTCTGTAATAATTTTTGCCACTCTCCCCGATAATATATTCATATTAATTATTCTTCTATTTATTCTCTACGTCATAACTAGATAAAATTATATAGGTAATTATATTTAACATTTAGTTCTATTAGAAGCAATGAATTCTTCATGGTATTTTCATGAATTACGACCTCGTCTTGATTATAGGCATGTATTATTCAAAATACAAGAACTTCCGATTGTTGATTAATCAAAATCTTGGGAGACCTCCACCAGGATAGTAGAAATTCAGATGAAACAGAATACCAAAATGATCTGTGACTAAGGGGATAAGAATCCGCTATTCATATTTAATGCAATAATAGTCTTTTGTGAACTGTTTCTCCATATATTATTTCAGTTCATTAAAATATCTTTAATGTTTGCGCAGAGCTGAATAAACGTTTGTACTAAACTGTAATACTATAAAAACTTTGATATTAAGCGTTTTACTATTAGTGGAGTCAAATAGCTTAAAATTACGCATTATTTCGAAATAATTATGGGAAGCATGGATTTTCCTAAAACCTTTTGAAATTACTAAGAGATAAGTATTAGAAAAAAGTTATAAACTTATTTTTGTACGCTAATTGTTTTTTAATTGTTTAAACAATAATAAATAGTTTTTTTAAGAACATTTAAAATAGTTCAATGAATTTCAAAACGATTTCTTTCAAATTGACAATATAGGGGTTTTCGATGTCGCTGGACAAGAATATGAAGTCGGAAAATGAAAATTCAAAATGGCTGATCCAATATGGCTGACTATTTTAAACAATTTATTTAACAATTGTTGATTTTAAATCAAACTCGCTTATATTTGTAATATAGGGGTTTTTGACGTCGCTAAACAAGCATATGATGTCAAAAAATGAAAATTCAAAATGGCTGATCCAATATGGCCGACTATTTTAAACAATTTATTTAACAATTATCGATTTTAAATCATACTCGCTCATATTAGTAATATAGAGGTTCGAAAAATGAAAACTATAAATCTCTAAAGAGGTTTTATTGAAAATATGTTTTATTTTTTAAAAAACAAATTTATTACAAAATAATTAATTTTTAAATCTCATCGAGTTCTTGCTCTTCTTCGTTCCCTATTATTTACATATTTATTCATTATTTTAAAAATTGATAATGGAGATTAAAATGGAAATGGATTCATGTATAAATATTAAACTCATACATTTACAGGTTTAGAATAAAATAAAACGAATATAAATACCTTAAATGCAAACTGAAGATTATTTGTAATATTAAGTAATAATATTAAATTAAAGAATTACAAGTGTACGAGAGTATAATCTCAAAATGGACAAATTAGTAAGACGAACGTAGTAACGCGAAGCAGAAGTAAGAAGACCTGAAGATAGTAAATGAGATTTTACCGAAACGTCGTCAAATGGTTCTTTTGATGACCATACAGATTCATCGCGGAAGGAAACCCGGAGAAATTCTACAACCATATCTAATAAGAGAACTTCTTTCATAATTTCAGATACAGAATATACGTTTTAAAAATGAATATTAAATCAATTCATCAAAAAATGTAATTTTCCACTTATTATTATAAATAAAAAAATTAATTAATTAACTTAATTAACTTAACCTAACTTAAATTAATTGACTTTATTTAATTCTTTGATGGTTTATTAAACAAAAAAAAATTTTGTTGTACATTATTAAACTTTATTTAACAATAAATTTCACGGATTTTTCAAGAAATATTTATATTTTTTGTTATTTTTTGTTTTTTCAGGTTTTATTTCAATTTAAAAAAAAATAAATAAAATGCACCATCTTAAAGTAGAGATTTAAAGCTTTAAAAAGTGCTCTCATAAAGTTTCAATATCACATTTACAACTATAGTTTTTGATCTATAAAGTATGGCCTAAAAAGTCAAGTTTGTGATTTTTAAAAATTATTGAATATGTTGTGCTCAATATTTTTCAAATTAAATTTTTAAGATTTTTTCCATATCGCTCACTGTGTCAATCGTCATTTGAAGAATAATCTGTGAAAGTTACAGATATTTATTTAAAAAATAAAAAATAGAATGACGGCTATTTATTATTATTGTACAAAATTATAGAATGACGTAACTTTGTATACGTACTATATATTTTTTTAAAGACATAAAATTTTGATAGCCGGATGACTCTTCTCTCATTTAAATTTTTGTGAGGTCGATTTGATCAATTAGATCAAAAGTTATAACAAATTTAGTGTAGCGCGCTCGGGGCCGCGTGCTCTTAGAGAGCTATACTTGGGGGTCGCCCGTCTCATTTTTCGTACGTTAGAAAAAAAATTCTACAGCCTTCAATTCGCATTTTAGAAAAAAAACTTTATTAACATTTTTTATGTAAAATTTCCTGTTCTTTCGAATGGCGAGTTATTTTTTTTAAATTATATGTTTATATATATTTTGCACAAACTGTAATTTTGCAACTAATTTGTTAAATAAATAATTTAGCGTACACTCTACAGTTGGTAACTTTTTATGTGTTGTTTCTGATAACTTTACAAAGCGAAAAATAAAAAGTTTTCTCTTCCAGTAATTTTCGCGAAGTCAAAATCTATCTTGACTACACGATATCTATACTTTTGTATAAATTTCTCATATTGTACAGTGCCTGATCAATATTTTATGGTAAGGAGAAAATAATATAATTCCGCCTTATGAAAGACTTAAATAGTTATTATTAAAAATAAAAATCAAATATTACAACAACATTTATGTAAAAAAACTATATGTATTTCGAACGCTATATACAAATAATGGTTTTCACATGAGACTTAAATGATGAGCAGCTTATATGTCGATCATAATCTACCAGCCTTTACTCAGTGCTATGCTACTATGGCCACCTCCAATGAGGCCACCTCCAAATCCTCCATGGCCACCTCCAATAAGGCCACCGCCTATTCCACCATGACCTAGTCCTGAACCGAGCGATATAGAGGAAACTCCTAAACCAGAGCCTAAACCATAGCCTAGACCAGCCCCTAAGCCAGAACCTATGCCAGAACCAAATCCAGAACCGATTCCAATCGCTGGTCCTGACGACACAGCCACTGGTTGTGGTACAGGTACCGCAACTGGTACCGGCTGTGGTACTCTAACTGGTACTGGATGCGGCACCGACACAGGCACTGGGTAAGGTTGGGGTACAGGCACTGGTCTTGAGACTACGACTGGAACATGGCGGGTGACGGTTACAGGGTAGGGTTGTGGTACCGGCACGGGTACTGGGCGTGGCACTGATACTGGATAAGGCTGCGGTACTGGTACGGGCACTGGACGATTAACTGGTACTGGGTATGGTTGGGGTACTGGGACTGGCACAGCTCGGTTTACGGTCGTGATAGTATGAGTACTGCCTCCTCCTAACGCCGCACCACCGAGGCCACTTCCCAGGGCAATACCTCCACCACCGAGACCACCTCCCAGCCCAATTCCTCCACCGCCGAGACCGCTTCCCAGGGCAATTCCTCCACCGCCGAGACCACTTCCGAGGGAAATGCTTCCGCCGCTTAGGCCGAGACCACTGCTTAAACCTAGAAAAGTATGTTTGTTTTAGGAAACTGAAAGTAGACTTATTTATACGGGGTGTCCCAAACTATGTAGGCAATCCCTCGGATTTATACAGGGGGCATTAAAATAACATGATAAGTCCTATAAAAATTTTCCCTAGGACGCCCCTAACAATCGATTTTTAAATAACTTTTAAAATACTTTGTGTAATTTAATGATTTTTTAATACGATGTACAACAGGTAAGACTTTTAGATGGGCACAGAAAGAATGCAAATTTCATCGGTTTATTTCTCTTTACAGACGTAATAAAAATTATATTAAAGACTAATAGTTTTTCCCGAAAACAGTTCATTTTATCGATATCAACCATGAGTGTCTTTTTTGGGTTAAGGTTCAAGCTATCTAAAAATATTATTTTTGTGTAAAGGGTGTAAAAAAAATGACATTATTGTGCTATAGCTAGTCCGCCTTTGGCAAACCAAATAAGCCAAATTCTTTTCAAGGTTTCAATTTTTAAGGAGTCTCTTAAGATTTCTCTCCAAAATTAATACTCTTAATTTATTTCGATAAAATAAAGGGTTTTTGATATAAATCAGTTTCTGAAACAGACAGCTACAACTGAACTTATTTTGTTGGACGATCTGGTTCACTTGATCACTAAAGGTGCTTGTTTAATAAATCTTTTTTTTATCGTAAACATGTATTTTCAGCTGTTTCTAAAGATTTTTTGGATTTGGTAAATAAAGGAAGTTCATGAAATAAACTGAAAAAATGAAACTCTTGTTCAATTTATCGAAATAAACAGTACCTTTTGCAAAGAAAATGTTCAAAGTATCTAAAAAGAACAGTGAGGTGCAACGTTAGGAAAAAGAATATACAGGAAGCAGTATCGTTATTTTGATTGCCACTAAAAGCTCCCGAGAGATTAGTAAATATTTGTTGGATACCCACTATGAAAATAATATTTACTTTTCTTTTAAGTTGAACACAGAAAAAGTGAAATAAAATTTGCGTCTTGTGTAATGGGCTGGATAAAAATTTTGAAATTTTTCGAAGCATATATTTAAACTATACAGGGTGCCCGTTCATCTTTCAAAAAAACTTGTGTGAAGTTCCTCATGGTAAAATAATGGGGGTAGTTCATGTAACGTTTTTTCTTAGACGCCCTGTTTTTGAGATACAGTGTGTTGAAGTTATTACTTTCCAAATGGTTTTTCTAAATTATCTTTAAATCGGCTAAAGATAAAAATGTCAAAATGTGTACACGAGTAAACATCAAGTGTGCGTTAAGAAATAATGTGCAAAAGGTATCTTTCTGAAAGGCAGTGTCGCCGATACAGGTAATTGAGGGGTACAGTCGAAAGAAAAATATGTTTAAAGTCAAAATTTATTACATTTCTAAACAGTTCTGTAAACTCTAAAGCATACTACAAAAAAAAGGTATACTTATCGAAATTCGGTAACATGTACCATTTTCGAAGAAAATAAAGTTGCGTTTTTTTTTGCTCACATAAAGCGGCACAAGTACATTAACAAAATATTAAATTGAAAGAGGACTTTACCATTGAATGAGCTGAAGACATCTAGCTACCAACAGTATTTGCATTTAAGACTATAAGTTTAATTTCTTACGTATCACATGAAACAGTTAAATTGTAAAACATATTATTAACTAAAAAAAAAAATGAAATTTATTTTAAGTTTCAGATTGTTGTAAACTAACATTTAAAAAAGTAAATCAAAATAAACAGATTAGGGCAATTAATTATCTATTAATAACTAATTTTAGATTTTGTAAATTACTACACTACCATTACTAAAATAAACAATTGTTGAATGGAGTGAATTGTTGATGGACATGAATTAAAGAAAGTGATAAGAACAGAAAAATTTTAGGAAACAGACTCGGATTCATATAGAACAAAACAGCTGCACAATTAAATAAATGAGCAAAACTCGAAATACTACAGTAGATGCTGAAATTGTCCCCCATTTGCTTCTACGCAACTTAATTTTTTTCGAAAATGGTACATGCTACCGAATTTCGACAAATACACCTTTTTTGTAGTATGCTTTAGAGTTTACAGAACTTTTTAGAAATGTAATAAATTTTGACTTTTAACATAATTTTTTTCGATTGTACCCCTCCAATTACCTGTATCGGCGACACTGCTTTTCAGAAAGAAATCATTTGAATATAATTTTTAGCGCACAGTTGATTCGTGTACAAATTTTGACTTTTTTATCTTTAGCCGATTTAAAGATAATTAAGGAAAACCATTTGGAAAGTAATAACTTCAACACACTGTATCTCGAAAACAAGGCGTCTAAGAAAAAACTTTATATGAACTATCCATCTTATTTTTCCATGAGGAACTTGCGCACAAGTTTTTTTGAAACATGAACGGGACACCCTTAATATTATACTTAAAAAATATATTTGAAGATGAAATCTCATGAAAGCGATTGTACCCACATTTTTCCATTAATCACAAGAATACCATAATATTAAAAAGGAGTGTATTTAAAATTTCCAAATAACATAAAAATTCATACCACAACAATTTAAGACATTTATTGTAGTCCCCTGTCAACACATTACGTGAAATTTTTATTTAGCCCTGAAAGGCTATACCAATGAGATCAAAAAAAAACAAATTTAATTTGCTGGCAAGCATTTCAATATTTTTAAATAAAACTTTGGTATAGCATTCAAACCCAATAACTTACCTAGAGATCCTCCTCCTAGACCGTGACCACCTGAAAGAGCTAGGCTGCCTGATCCTAAATGACCTAAACCGGCACCGTATCCAAGACCTATGATTCCTCTTTTGTCTTTTTTGGGTACAGCATCTCCGCACGAAATGCTACCAATTGCAGCCAGTATGATGGTACAAATCTGTGAAGAAAATAGCTACATAATACTTGAAAATTATTACAAGCTAACCAATTTTACATAAAAAAAAATGTTTGTAAACGCTGAATGATACCAACTTGAGTAATGCAATATTTTAGTTTGAAAACTGTAACTGCCTCGATAGGTACGGATATAAAAGAAAAATAAAAATAGACTACATTTACAACAATAATGATTCAGAAAAATATCTGATATATAATAATTTATTATGGATTCGATGCACTAAAATATTTTATCATTCACAGGTCTCACTCACTATCACAATATTGAAAAAAATGTATGCAACGGTTCTTACTTGAAGTGCCCTCATTTTGTTCTTAGTGTCTCAAGTGAATGTGTTTTACGAATCCCGATTTAACATTTATATAAAACAAGGCGTTTCCCCTCTTATTTTAGCAGTTTAGGGAACAAGGTATTTTAAAATTGCAAGATGAAACAGTATATAGCAACTTTCACTGATACGGTGGAAACTAGCATCGTAAAGTGGTTGTATATTTTGCATATTACGGCATTTTTGTGTTATATTTAATATTTGTAACAAATACTTGTATGTAATATTTTGAGATGCAAAGTAGTTCAAGTATTGTCTGCATATTTGCGGCATTATTCAGAGTTTCCTTTTTTCTTGGTATTTTGTCGCGTTGAAAAAACCGTTGTTATTGATATTTGTATTTACATGGAACTTGATACTTTAAACTATAAGTTAATTTTTCATTCCAGCCAAAGAATACCTCTACAGAACAGAATTTAGGTAATTGCTAAATTTTGATTTTGCTTTTTACTTAAAGAAAAAAATTTGAAAAATATTTCTAATTTGTCTAAATATAAATTTCTGGTTCTTCGCCTTTTTTCTCTTCTAGGACCTCATTATACCTCAAGACTTAACTAAAATGCTTAACTAAAATTTAATGGTGGGTATCACATTATAAATTAACAAAAATGTTCTTATACAAATGTGTTTCGTTTTTAATATACAAAAATATGCAAAATAAATAAAAATTTTATTTTGAGTTGCTAAAAACAGAGTAGGAAATGCATGTAAACAATATTTTATTTCGTTCATAGATAAACTTAGTGATTGAATTATTATAGTTATTTCTAAAATAACTTGATATTATTTCATTTTTATCAATAATTACATTTATCTCGAAAACGGTATACCTTAATGAAGCAAGAGCCCTCTTTTGCAATAATAATAATTTGGAATAATTTGGAACATCTTGTCAGATAAAAAAAAGCTACTGCGTATAAAAACGTTATGGTATGTACATACATTTATCGATATTCCCAAACTTAAGCTACACGCAAAATTTGAATAAAATATCGTATTTAATTTTCAATTTTTTTGCAATATTTAACAGCCTGTCTCGAAAACAGCAATTCCTGCGTTGTAGATCAGGAAGCAGTATCTGAAGCTTACTGTCATCTCTTCTAAACATTGCAATTTTTTATAAATGTAATATATTTATTTTATTAAACGCAAAATAATAAAGAAGTGTCACTAAAAATTTGCATAACACACTAAAAGTAATATTTTTCAGTGGAACTGTTTCAGTTAGGATAGATGAGCCACCATAATATATTCCTTTTTAATTTGTCAATGCCATAACCAGAGAAGTATATGGAAATGGCATTCAATACATGATTATTGAATATTTTGCTAAAAAAGTACTCATGGTTACACTTAAATTCAG
Source organism: Anoplophora glabripennis (assembly GCF_000390285.2). NCBI lineage: Eukaryota > Metazoa > Arthropoda > Insecta > Coleoptera > Cerambycidae > Anoplophora > Anoplophora glabripennis. The sequence goes on along the minus strand of NW_019416232.1, from coordinate 548,240 downwards.
AATACAACATTCAAAGACAACTCGAATTCAAAATACGTGAATTCAAATATTTACATGAAGACAGTGTTGAATATTTACGTTGTAGGTTAATATTTAAGTGTAATTAAAGACGATTGTAAGTAAAAATATAGCACTAGGTAATAGTGTGGGTACTAGACATAATTTCAAAATATAAAGTGATTTTAACATTCAGAGCGCAATGTTTTTACTTTAAAATTTAGAAACATTTTCTTTATTTCTAATTTTTCTTTTATAACGAAATTATTTTAAGTTTATCCAGTCTTATATATTTCTATATTACAGTTAGGGACTTCAATATACTTATTTTACTATTTTTTCGCAAAATATAGATAAATATAAGAAAATATTGATAATTTACATACACCTACTAAATTTTCCTATAATGTTGCAAAAATTGTGCCACATCTAGTGTTTCAAATGAAAATACATCAGTTAAATGTTAATGAATTAAAATATTTGATTAGTTTAATGTGATTGATTTATTTATACAAAAAAAAAACGACTTAAACTTAAAATTGAGGAAAACATTTTTCTTTGCTCTTTGCTGACAATTTTAAACAATATTTCTAATAGCTTTGTTCAAAACTTTATTGTGAATTGCGCAATTAAAAAATGTCAAGTATGATGTATACAAAACGTCGTCTCAATCTTTGGACATGCACAAATGAGTGCCGTAATTATTTTTTAATATCGTCAATAACTTCCTTATACATTTTTTATAAAACTACAATACACCTTTTAGAATACTCTACAACTTTAAATTTTTTATAATAAATATATTTATTTACAATTTTAATAAGCTACTTAGTGTTTGTGAGGGATGACAATGATATTGTGGACAGGTCTGTCTGTATACAGAATGACATTTTAAAATTTTGGAAGACTGTAGAGGATGAAATTCGGAAAACCACATCCTACTGTGGATAATCTCTGATATAGTACCTACACGAAATAATTATAAAATGCCTTTCTTCTTTCTGGTAAAGATGAATGAAATCGAAATAAAAGTGATATTTTGAGAGCGGACAGATGTTGAAACACTGACGGCTGTAAAACTCCAAAGGGAATTGAAGCCAGAGTATATAGTTGCAATTCGAGGACCAACCTGTGGATAAACCTTGGTAGCTATACAACTATCTTTCTATGCCATCCAGTTGTGGCTATGAAAGCTGGAACAATTGCAACTTACACAAGTGGATACATTTTTTACAGATAGCCAAGTGGCAAGGCGGCTGAATCTTACCAATGTAACTGAAGAGAGTTCTAGCATGATTAAGAAACAACATCAAAGTGGTTCTGGTTATCCATGGCTCCAGGGGAAGGAAAGAGCAGACTCACTAGCAGAGGAGAGTGCTGCTACGAACATCATTGGGCCAGAACTGGCTCTTGACATAGCTCCATTACCATCAAAACTTCCTTGCTGATGCGGGAGAAAAGACATTTGAACACTTGCAAGAATTGACAAAATTAGTGCATTCGAAGACGTAAAGAAAAAAGAGCTGTAAACTCGCTGAAACAGATTATAATAATTGCAAACTTTAGTTGGGAACTGCTAGTTGAGATATTATCTACACAAGTTGGACTTGCTCGAAGAAGCTGAATGTTACTTATTTATATAGTGAGGAAACGACAAAACCCATATGATGTACTTGTTCTGCATGGGAACAGACCAGGTTCTCTAAATTAGGCAAAGCACAGCCTTTGTCAGAAGATCTGAAACCCAAATGAAAAATTTGAGCTTGTTTGTTAACACACAGATTTTTAGTATACATGGCTGAACATTAGTAAATGCGAGTAAAAGAAGGCTTCTAGATTAAGTTAACTATACGGTTTTTATTTCTCAAATGAATAAATACTGGAAACTAAAAATAAAATTGTTCCATTATTAATTTATTTTTTTTTTCTTTTGGTACTTACCTGTCCTAAGAGACCACATCGCGTACACCTTAAGATATTTTCTTGTACCTCTAGGGATATGCGTACCCCTGGTTGAATACTACTAACCTAAATCATGCGGAATTTGAAATAATCAAAAGTATAATATTCTTCTGCTAAATTATTGTCTAAAATATTGACCAACTATTAATGGCTTAGAATCTACTGATACAAGTAACTTCTAGATACGAAATAATATAACATCTATAACCATTTTGCATTTCTTTTACTATCAATATATATCATCAGTATAATCATAACGGGTATTGTTTTCCGCATTTTTGGTCGTTCTATTTCCTAAATAATTTGCACAATAAAACTTAATACTTGTATTTAAATATGTTGAAGCATTCAATGCAGATTTGAAATATCTCCTAAGCGACAGGTCACTTGCTGAGCTTCATAAAAAGGCTGCATAATACTATAAACGTGTGTGCAATTGTTCTACATACGATATATTACAGTTTCTCATTCTAGAACCATGTCACATTGGAGAAAATGGATTGACGTGTTTTAATTCATTATTTGTATACGAAATATGAGTCATAGTCACAGTCACAGCCAAGCACGATGATAATATATAATGTATAGTAAAACGCTGTTATCCCAATAAATGAATTATTCGTATTAACTTGTGCTTCTAGAAAAACTAGTTGTTTTACATTTTTTTCTGTGTAATTGGGAACAGTAACGTCATATAGTCAATAGTGAACATTTCGGCAGAAGACAAAATAAAAAATTTAGTCATATTGAATTTTTTACATTAATTTAATTTTGTATATCTAATACATTTATACAAGGTGTACGAAGTTTGACTGCCATTACTTCAGCTTGAGACAGAGTAACCATAAATGAACAAAAAAGTTGTATATTGCAGGGGCGTAAGATTAACGGTATTCAAAATAAACGCGAGTATTAATATTGGGGAGTTTCATCACAACGTTAACTTGCTGATGCACACCACGTATACACGCGACAGACTTGTCCTACGGAAAAAATGTAAACAACTATTATTGTGAGACATTTAGTAAATTTTAAGACAATTGTTTTCCAGTGTTTAAATAATAAAATAAAATGTATCGATTTTGTAGTACGAAGATAGTGTTGTGCTTAAATTTTAGCTGAAATTTTAGTGATTATGAATCTTTTAAAACAGGGACTTGACTTTTAATCAAATTATGTATTTGAAAAATATGTAATTAATGTACCCAAAGATTCACATCGTCGAAATAATCATACGTATTAAAAATAATTTAGGTACTTACCAAAGTAAAATCAGTAATTTTTAAACGCACAAGTACAAAACAAACTACAACATATGCTTAAAATCTCCACCACCATTTTCGATGTACGCACGACACCTTCGAATCCAATTTTCGCGCACTCGCTGGAAAACACCTAAAGAAAAGGAGATAGTGGTACACAAAAACACTCCGACACGGTCGAATCCAGATACCAACTGAATTGCGTATTGGTGGTTGCTGAACACCTACCTCGTGTTAATTAAACGCCGCGCCGTTGTTACATTGCCCGATATGAATTTTATCGCATTTTAAATTTATTACAACGCTAATTATTTTTTAGAATTAAGCTTAAAGAAGTTCAAAAAAGTGACAAACGATGTATTTTATGGTATTCTATGCACGCAGTTATGTCAATATTCCTTAATTAATCGAACATTTGTACATCAGGTTGGTGATTTTGATAATTTTTTTCTCGGAAATGGTTGGGTTTAGGACCCATGTCATATAAGGTTTTTTTTTGTTTATTTTAATGTATTCTATCGTCTGTTAAAATTAAGGCAGTCAAACTTGTAACATCCTGTATAGCAACAGAAAAATCAAATATTTTCCCATATATAGAGTTAATATGCTCTTTGATAAAAATGGGACGCAATGCAACAACTTTCTTTAACACAGAAGGTACTTCCTTAAATATCCAGTTTTCAAATAATCATGTTTTCCTTAGTTTCTACACGTTTAAGATTAATTTAAAATTGATATATTTTATATAAGGCCATACCTTATTCAGCTTTATTTTTAGAAATTTAGTTTAATATTCTTGAAAAAGAAAATAATCTACTTAGAAAACAAATAAGTATTATCTGGTTAATTAACGATTAAAATTAAGTAACGGGTAATATGTACCTACCGGAGTTTATTTAAAGAACATATAAGGAAAATATTAAAAATAGATCCGTGATTAATGATTATATTCCATTAAACAGTTATTTTCAAGGAAATAGATATATGTATATTGCGTGTGTACTACTGCATTTGTTATATTCTTTTTGAGCTTCCTAACAACTGTTTATTTAATTTTAAACTTTTACTTTGTAATATAATGGTTGCATATATTTAGCTTCTTTGTGTAACTAATACATGTATAAGTATCTAATTCTGAAAACTCAAAAATGTATTAACAAATATATAGTAAGTGGAATACACTAGAAATTTAAAAAAAGAGTAATGAATGAATCTCTTATCTAAGCAATTTACGAAATTTTACATTTAGTTACCCAATGTGTGGAAAAAACATTAGTACAATCTTTGGTTTCATGCGCTGCCAGATAAATAACTAAGAATGACGTTTCGCCATAAATTTTGCATCGCGATCGACGTCATCAAATCTGATAAATTACGTAACAAACTGTTTTTTTTTTGTGGCGGGCTTTAGATTTGGTAGCATCCACCGATCCCTTGGCGTAATCTTTAAAACTGTGCCATCAATTGAATGGACCCTCTTTTTCGGGTTCGTTTCTAAGCAAATTTAAATTTAACTTTTTTTATGTATTAGTCAATTATTTTCAATTTACTATGCAAGATGAAACATAAAAATGTTTCAGAAGATATATTTCCAAGGAACATTTTAAGAATGAACGGTATTAAAGTTTTTAAAAATATTACATTTACATAAATATATGAAAAATCTCTCAAAAATATTTGGTACCTATTGAATTTATTTTTACACATTTAGCAATCAACAGAATATGGTAAATAGCATCTAGTAAATTTTACGCATACTTTACAAGAATACTTTATTGCTACAAATTGATTGTACATTTTGAAAACATTTAAAATTACTTAAAAAATCAGTGGCGTACGATTTTTTATCTCAAAAAAGGTTTCCTACTCTCCCAATAACTACGCTACTGTAGTGTATTTTGGAATAATATAAATATTTGAAGCTTTTAACACCCTGTATCTCCGTAGGGAAGCGTCCTATCAAAAATTTTTATAGGGCAGAACTTGATTATTTTCATCGGTAGAATACGCCATTAAAGTTTGGCAAAAATTATCAATAACACCCTGTATATAAAATTAATCAATTTTCACCAGCCGTCGCTGTAAGCCCTATATATCATTGATGACAAGTTTGAACATTAAGAGTTATTTCTTTAAAATACTATTCCGTAAATAATACAGTTAGACGAATAAGTATCGTGTATCGTTACTCCTTACACTTCAGAAACTGTATCTCAGATCACCGTTAAAAAAATGTTAATAGCCGTTACAGGAAATATTATTTACCAATAAAATGAAAACTTCCTTATATTACAAAGGTGTGGTACATACATAATAATTATAATCTAATAATTCAGATGCTATTTAATACTTATTGTGGTAACATGATCTTGTACCACATAATATAACTAGCAGGATAATTAATACACATATGTATCTATTGGCTTGCAGAAAAATGCAGAAAAAAAACAATTTACTATAGTTTCGAACGCATAAATGCATATATAGACTTAAATATAAAAAATTGGTTAAATTTAAACTGAAACAACTTAATAAATGTCGGCAATTTTTTTTTGAAAATATTTCTCTATTGTTGACCATATTTTTAAAACTGTTTAAAACATACCTATAATAAAATATGTTTTTTTATTGTTCTCTTGCCATCTGAAACTGTACTGTTATTATTTTTGGTAATATACTCGAGCAAATATTTACTTTCACGTTCAACAGTGATATATGTTACGATTTATTAACACTTACCTACCTTAAATGTGGATTTTTTAACTGGAGAAAGTTTAGTTACAAGAAGTAATCTCTAAAAAATATTTTTTGCATGCAATCTTTCCATCATTATTATAATTCAATTGAAACAAATAAATTGATAAATCCTTAATATAAAGAAGAAACTTTTTTAATATACCCATAGCAATATAATCTAACATTGCATCACAATTTAGACGGCAAATGTAACAAAAAAACTCGTTAACATTACTAAAAAATAATCCTTTCTAAAACTGACTATTATATTTATTATTATCCACCTTTAAATTTAACAATAGTGTTATGTGGTTCAATTGTAGTTTTATTGAAAAAAATGTGTCGATATTTATTTTACGCCTAAAATATGTTAACGTCCTTAATAAATTCCTACGAAATTTATTATATGTACACTATAGAACAATTTCCCTTATCTAAAATTTGACAATTTGGCATGCTTCTGCAGTGGTCCAATTTATTTTAACATATTATTTTGTTCGATAAAATGTCAACGTCAACATTGCAGCATAGATAAAAATCAGGAAGCATAATCTAAAATTTTATAAAAATGTATATTTTCCTTGAACGAAAGATATATAGTCAAACGGGTAGTTTCAATGTTCAACAATTAGCTCATACCATTGATCTGGTTTTTTATCAAAACATACAGCCTTTAAATAAACAGTGAGCCTGTCATTCGGACAATAAGGTAAACTATTGATTTTTTACCAATACAGATCATTATTCCATAACAAATTTAATATAAATGCCCCATTAGAAGAAAAAACACTGCCAGTTTTGAACTGCACTAATCAGTACGTCAAACACCAAGTCTCTATAAGCTGTACCAACATATTTCCATAAAAAGCCACTTTAAACGTGGCTGTTTTTGAAGAAGCTCAAGAAGAATTTTCCATTTATTGCCAGCGAATTTTAGGGAACATTAAGTGTTTAACGAATGGAGGGAAAAACAGAAAGTAATGACAATACATGAAGAAGTCATGCTATCGTATTTTTTAAATTTGAAGAAAAAATATGCATTTTCATTTATGTGATCGAAGTATTCGTTGTTGAAGGCTACTATAGAGGTCTACAAAAACATAGATATTGGAAAATATAACAAGCTTACTGCTTATTTGAAGAATGAATCGAGAGGATAGGTACAAAGCAAAAAAAGCTGCAGTATTGGAAAGAGCACATATTGAAGAATTTTTTACATGTTAGGTAAGTATATAGTGAATTTTGAATTATTTTATGTTGCACTAATAATGGGGGTTTCTGGTGCCTGTCGATGCTGCGAATTAACAAATTTGAAAATTAGTGACGTACTTGGTTTACCTACTTGTTTCAATATCTGACATCAAGACGGGCATTTCAAGAAAATTTACAATTGTAGAAGAAGGATTTTGCGTGAATGCTGTTGAAATGTGCAGAAAATATACATATTTCTCTTCGCCCAATTCGCCTAACACAAGACCGATTGTTTTTAAGATACATCAATCAAAAATGTACTTCTCAGCCTGTTGGAATAAACACATTGGCATTATAGTTGATTCATTCCTGAATATCGCAAATCCAGAAGCATATACTGGCCATTGTATGAGGCGCATTTCAGCAATTTATTGCCCAATAAAGGTGCTGATCTTACAACCATCAAATGATGGATGGAAGAGCTCCTCTGTAGCAAAAAGTTATGTTGAGGAGTCTATATCTAAGAAACTTGATATTGCAAGGAATATATAGCCGTTCATTACAAGAAGAGACATCCGTAACTTGTGCAAATTCTTCACAAACTTCGGCAGATGTTATGCTTTCCGAAAATGAAGGCAACAATGCTACAAGGGTTGTTATTAACGGAAAGGAAGTTATGTGATAAAACAAAAAACGAAATGTCTATTACTACAAATGTTAATGTTAATAGGTAAATAAATTAAATTTGATTTATTATAAGTTTATTATTTTTTCATTATTCTACTAGTGAAATAAAGTTAGGTACTTTATTCCATTAATGGATAAAGTTCGTATGTGTGGATAAAAGTCCTATTATAAGGTGATCGTGGATAAATTAAATTATTTTTAACTTTTTCATGAATTTTTTAGTAAATATACACAATTGTTTTGCCCTTAAAATTAAAATATCACTGATGTATTATTTCCAATTTGTTATTGTTTTGACAATAATTTGTTTGCGAACAAATTTTTTTTAAATGTTTACAAAAACTTCCCACAATTTTGTCAGCAAAGTGTAAAGCGTTTGAAAATCTATACTTGAAACGGCTTTAAACTTGTTATTTTAAAATTAAAACATTAGATTATTAAAGTAACAAGAAGTTATGAATAACCATAATTTAAGCTTTAACTAGCGTCAAATTAGTATTAAGAAACGAACGATGTATGTATACAGGGTGATTCACTTTTCATGACTAGGACTTTAACCATCGGTAGATCTCGTCCAAATAATGTCATTTTGAAGAATCTTCCTTTTAGAGATATAAGCTCTTGAAAAACATTTTTTGTTTTTTTATTTTTCATAAACTACGAAAGCTAATTATTTATAGTTAGTATAAAGTGTACGAATGAGAAGCTCGATCGATTTTACAAAATTATTGTGAAAATAGATTAATCATAGGCTTCCGTAAGGGGTTCTGATAACCCCTATTTTTAATATAATTTCTACGCTACTGTAAATTTTACAAAATGAGTATATTTTTTTACGTTGCGGTTTATTCTAAAGCAAAAAAGTCTTTTGCTATTTTTAAATTAAATGCTTGGTTTTTGAGAAAAATGGCTTCTTGTGAATTCATTACATGTGAAATGTTCTTTTCAAACAAAATAATAGCGAATAAAATATTTAATACTGAGAAAGGAAGAGATATAACAATTAACAACAGAGAATAATTGAAAAGGTATCACAACAAATGTTCGAAATGTTGTCCTCGAACCTCAATGCATTCTCACATCGCCTAATTAAGCTTAGTCGAGTCAGTTACTCTAGCTACCTGAAAATTATACCCCACTATAGTGAATAAAGAGTAATAATTTGGTTTCTGGATAGTATCAATCATTGGTCGTTGAATTATAATTTACAGCAGTTGTAATTGACAAACTGACTATTTTTTAACACGATTACATACTTCAGTGAGTACGTTTCTACATATTTATAACTTTATATAATATATGTTACTGAAAACATGTGCTAAAAGAGTTTGATGCAGGAACTGGATAGGTTAATTTAAGAAGCTGTAGGAATATTGAAAAAACTATTTAGTAACTACATTAGTTAAAGTACTACTTTTTTTTGTTTGGTTTGATTACGTCTTAATTACATAAATATGAAGTATCAAAGAGACTTACTCTTAAGTATACTTTAAAATTTGGACTTATCCGATTTCTATGCCACACTTTACTCTCCTTATTATAGTTAATATTAATTTAGTTTGCATAAGAAAACGTAAATGAACTTGCCAGATATAACATTTAAAAAAATGTGATGTGAAATATTAACTAAAACACCGATTACATTGTCCTATGAAATATAATATAATAGTTTTGGTTTGAACTTTAAATGAAATTGCAAAAATATTAAAATATTTGGTTAGGATCATTAAATCTGAAAATGAAATAGAAATGGAGTACGAACATTTTCAGATTGATTACAATAATATCCTCAAAAACTTTTCTCTTCCAAAGCTTAGAACTTCAGTCATAGAGAATCTAAGTCCCTCGTTACTTCAAATCCACCACGTTACGTTGTTCAACTACTTTTCTGAACCTTAAGTAATTACGGTTAAAAAAGTGTAGGATACAAAATGCAATAACAAAATAATTAGACTTGTAGGCTACACTTTAATTTATACGAAACTCACTAATTATATCCTGTTGTAATAATTTATCCTTGAAATATAAAGGCTCGTGTAATTTAAATAAAGTGAGTATTTGAAATGTTTCAATTATTGATATTAAAATTATCATGTCTCTCTAAATCGATTGTACACAAATTTAAAGAGAATATCAAATGACTGCGATATGGTATGATTAAGTTGCGAATTTTACAATATTAATAGGGGACAATTACTAGTTCTCAAAATATGTGGACGTTGTTAATATTAAAATATTTATTTAACAGAATATGTTCAGGTTCCTGTAAAAGTTTAAAAGTCTACTTAATTAAAAAAGTTTAGTTCAGCGTAGTTCATAATTGATGACGAAGGCTAATCTTCAGATCAATAAAACGTGGTGCATTTTCATTATCTTTCTACGAATATAAAACATGCGATTTAATTAAAGAGATGATGCTGATAATATGAAAGTGTAATAAATTAGAACAAGATTTCTTTCTTAAAAGTGGATTTTGCATATAGGTATTTAACATTTCATAACCAGAGAACGGCAAAATATACACCCACAGCTTTTAATACTGCAAATTCAGTATCTAAGTTTGTTTACTAAAGCAACAAAATCACATGTGTAAACGCATGGGATAAGTATATACAGGTTAATTCACTATATTTTCATCCCCCCATTAACTTTTTTGTTTTTAGAGTTATAAAAAAAACAAAGTTGCACGATTTTTTATGAATTTTTCGAAAATGATAGTAAAAAACAAATGAAGTCCAAACAAAATGGTCGCGGATGTTAACTTTGTTAATTTAAATGGAACACCCTGTGTATTTTTACATATTTAGATAGAACGTTCCCTGTTGAGCATAGTCATTATAGTGTTTGTTGGGTTCATCTCTAACAATAAGCGAGATACTATTAAAAAGAGAAAATACGTTTTTTTATTAAGAAAATAAGATATCTAGTAATTGTTAGACCTCTTTTAGGCTTTACTACCTTTTTTCCAATTGCGTAAGGATTTACAGATTTAATTGTAATATATTTTGACATATCGGATATTGATATGGTCCAAAATGCGTATAAGTATTTTAACTAAATCGCACTAATTAGGCCGTTAGAGACCTAATTACTCATGGACAATATTATATAGCAGGCCGTGACAGTGACACGTAATGTCATGACAACATTGTTATTGTTTGACAGTTTGTATTATTATTTAATTAAAATGGGTTACACAGAAGTAGAAAATTGAAATATTATAGGAATTAAAATAGAGTAAAGGTCTTCTCCATACTATATTTTAATTCCAAATAATATTTCAATTTTCTACTTATATGTAACGCATTTTAATTAAATAATAATACAAAAGGTCTTCTCCATACTCTATTTTAATTCCAAATAATATTTCAATTTTCTACTTATATGTAACCCATTTTAATTAAATAATAATACAAACTGTCAACCAGTGACCATGATATTATGACATTATTACCTGTCACTGTCATGACCTACCATATAACATTGTCCCTGAGTAACTAGGCCTCTCATGGCCTAATTAGTGAGATTTAGTTAAAATACCTGACGCATTTTTGACGGTATCAATGTCCGATATGTCAAAATGTATTATAACTAAATCTGTAAATCCTTACGTAATTGGAAAAGAGGCAGAAATACCTGAAAGAGAGCTAACAATTACAAGATGTCTTACTTTCTTAACAAAAAACCTTCTTTTCGTTTTTTAATATTATCTCGCTTATTGTTAGAGGTAGACCCAACAAACCTTTTATGACTATACTAGACAGGGAACGTTCTATCCAAATATATAAAAATATACAGAATGTTCCAGTTAAATTAACAAAGTTAACATTCGCGGCCATTTTGTTTGAACTTCATTTATTTTTCTACTATCGAAAACATAAAAAATCGTGCAAAATTTGTATTTCACATTTTCTTATAACTCTTAAAACAAAAAAGTTAAAGGGAGGGTCAAAATATTGTGAATCATCCTGTACATATTTCAAACTAAATAAATGTATTCAAATAATTAAAACGATTTTCAAGAAATTTGACACTGATAGTAACCTACGTTCTGTTTTGACAAAATATGCAGTAAAACTTTGGAAGTTGGTTCTACTTTTCCAAGTTTTTAAAATGAGACTTTTTTTAACATAGCTGTACATTATTTGGGTAGTATCAACATATTTTATATTAAGAAAAGGTATACGAGGTGCATTCAGAAAATAACGGAACATTATTTTTTTAAATTTTATTATTCTTAATTTTATACATGATTGTTCCGTGTCTTCTTTAAATTACTTAGATAATTTCATTTGGAATGACCTTTAAACTCTGCGACAAATTTGCTTTGATATCGTCCTTTCATCTCAGACTTTAATTACGGAAATATGAAAAAATCATATGGAGCGAGGACTAAGGAGGGCGAGGGAGGACAGTAATCGGATTTTTGGCACAGAACTGACGAATTGACAAAGCTGAGTGAGCGCATTGTCATTGTTCAAGAACCTTGAGTTATCTCGCCATAACCCTGGTCTCTTTTTGCTAATTTTTTTCGCGTAACCGTTATAAAACTCCTTGTGTACTATTCACGCGGTTCATTGTTTCACCTTGAAACAAGAAATCAAAATGCAAAATTTCGTTAAAATTGAAAAAACAGAGATCATCATTTTGACATTGGATCGAGACTGACATGCTTTCTTGGGACGCGTGGAGATTCTTTGCCAATCCATTGTGATGATTGAACCTTTGTTTCAGTGTCCGTCATAATCGTAAACCCAGTTTTCATCTCCCGTTATGATCCTCTGAAATGTTTCATCGTAATTGGAGTGTTCAAGGAGTTGCTAACAAACGTCCACACGATTCTCTTTCTACTTTTTGATCAACAAACGAGGAACAAATTTTGCTGCAATTCGATGCTAACCTTTTCTTCAATTTATCAGTTCATCAGTTGAAGTCAGTCTTCCTGGTCGAGGATCATCTTCAATTGACTGATGGCCCCGTTTAAATCGTAAAAACCATTCGTAACATACGAATCAGAGCATCATCTCCATAAGCTTGTTAGGAAAGTTCAAGCGTTTCCATGACAGTTTTTCCCAGTTTCACAAAAAATTTTTCATTACATCGTTGTTTCTGAAAATAGCACATTTTAAAAATCATCACTAACACTTAAACACGTTGCTTTCACATAACAATATCACGAAAAGTGAATGAGATATCAACAACGATACAAAAACATGTGGTTACAAAGAAGGTTATGGGCAACACAATGCTGCTAACCGCATATCACTAAATACCTCCATTAGCACGTAATTCAAATAGTTCGGTTATGTTCTGAATAGACGACGTATACATGTACATGTACTTTTATGAAAATCCACAAGTTAAAATATCAACCAAAACAGTTTTTAATTTGCCAAGAAAATACTGAAATAGATTGACAAAGCAAATAGCTGCTACTATTTTCTTTCATTTTTATTAAAATGAGAAGTATTAGAATTTTTATGATACCTTCTTTTTAAGACACTTTACCACTGTATTGTTAATCGTTATGAACAATACGAAGACACTATGTGATTTACAAGGTGTCTAAAAAAGTTCCTCTCATGAATGAGCATAGAAAAATTAAAATGATATAGTTTTTCCGAAGTCAATTGAAGAACCAATATCTTCATGGTATGTACCAGGCTCGGTCGCTAAGTAGCAACTCGGCATTGAAATATTTGAAAAACTTGTTTCCACATTTATATAGTCATACCCATCTGGTTGAACGAAAAGTGCAGGTGGTTGAAATGTATACGCTCAGTTGAAGAATGAGCGTGCGTGCAAAGAGCAATGCGCACAGTTTCTCTGGTCCATTGCGTTGTCAAAATTCAGTTGTCTACTAGTCGCCTAGCAGTGCAGTATGGGAATGCGGAATTTGGTGTGATTCAGATAATTTTAATTTATTATAGGCACCCTTCTATGAATCATTCATATTATAATTGCGAAAGGGAAAAATAAGAGGGATATTTGGTTTACTAATACTATTAAAACATGGCATTTTGGAGACCTTTTGAAATGGAACAAAACGAAATTTACCATCAATATAATAAAATTGTTTGAGGACAAATAATTAAAATATGTTGTTGGTCAAATGAACATAATAGAAATTTTCTACACATTATATACAAATTATTATAATTTTCTACCTTTAGCAGAAAACTTTTTTAGGGACGCCCATGAAACTCATTAGATTGCTCGTTTTTTTATGCATGTTCAACTGACTTTGGAAGAACTATAAGAGAACAGCTTTACTGGTATTAAAAAAGAAGGTGTGTATTATTAAAAGTGAATTAACTCGGCGTTATGTTATAAATTTTAAATAGTTGTAGTCGCCGTACTAATAAGAAAAACTATGAACTAAAAATAATGCATCTTCTCTAAATTTGTTTAATTGTACAAGCTGATCCATTTTCGTTGGGAATTCAGGACATCTCAGAAACTACTAAAGATATGATAATAAATCTGACACCACGTTCTCGAGCTGGATTTTCATGACAAACTCGACTGTCAAATCAGAAATTTGCTATCTTCATTTGTTTCTGAGTTACAGGGCGTTTCTCGTTATTATGACATTTTTTAACATGTCTGTATCTCAGCTATTAAATAAGTTAGAGTTAAAATGAAAACTGCTTAAGACTAATTCTTTGGAATTGAATGGCTGTATTAGATTTTTAGTAGATCTTAAGATTCTGGAATTATAACCCAAAGTTACATTTTTTAAATAAAAATCGCATCTGGTCATGACCTAAAAAAATGGATATTTTTTGCTTTTTAGCAATATATCACATGCTATAGTTATTTTTACATAGGAGATACAGGGTGTTTTATATATAAATAAAATCTTTATTTACATTTTAATACGGCTGGCTATGAAAATACAAATAAAACTATAATTTTTACTTTTACAAAACTCATATCTGTTGTAAAAATATGACGGTGATTTAAAATACATATTACAGATAAGAAAAGACAGATTTCAAATTTTTATTCCACTTCAACTCAAGTTACAATATTAAACGTAAATTAAACAATAATAAGTACCTACATCAATAAAAACTTCCAAAAATGATAGCTAAATGTTCAAATTGCCGTCCTTCAACTGTCACACATTTCGCGCATCTTCTGGCAACGCTTCGGGTAGCATTCATTAAATGTATATTTGAAATATTATAAAAAGAATTTTCAACATTTGGTCGAAGTTCCATGATAGACTAAAAAGGTATTTTAAATATAATGTCTTTTAGAAAACCCCAAAGGAAAAAATCCAACAGACTCAAATTAGGTAACCCAGCTGGCCATCTGATCGGTTCATTTACATGTTAGGCATTTAAAATACACGTCATATTTTTACAACAGATATGAGTTTTGTAAAAGTAAGAATTATAGTTGTATATGTATTTTCATAGCCAACCATATTAAACATGGAAAAATATATAATTTATATAAGTATAAAACACCCCGTATATCCAGTGTTTGTTTTTAGGTCATGGTCAGCTACGATTTCCATTTAAAAAAATATAACTTTGGGTCATAACTCTGAAATCTTAGGATTTACTAAAAGTCTAATACCGACATTCAATTTTACGCCAAAGGATTAGTCTTGAGTAGTTTTCACTTTAACTGTAACTTATTTAACAGCTGATATACAGACTTGTTCGAAAATGTGACAATAACGAGAAACGCCCTGTAACTCAGAAACAAATGAAGATAGCAAATTTCTGATATGACAGTCGAGTTTGCCATGAAAATCAAGTGCGAGACAATCGCGTCAGATTTATCATATCTTTAGTTGTTTTTAGAAACTTGTTAGATGTTTTTGCATACTTAGATTTCTGCAATGGAAGAACATTGCTCGACTTATCACATCTATAAAATTTCGCGAATTTAGTATTTCCTGAGCCAACTAGGAAGCAGGATGCTAACATTATACAAATGAATGCGACGCGATGTTGAAAAGTGCGCTTGTAACATATTTTATATGGAGATTCTTTGTCGTAATATATATCACACGCATTTTTCAACTCTCACCAAGTTTGGGTAGGTTTCACAATATATTACGAACACTCCTAGTCAAGGCATCGTGTTAATGTGTATATATTAATTTGAGAAAATGGAACACTCTTCCAACCGAGTGTACGTTAGTTGATAGAGTGCAATTATTTTATGAAATTACCTAGAAACTTGTAATCATTTTGTTACATAATGTATAATATTAAGAACTTTGTACCAGTGCCGATGTCAGCGATCTAAATATTGAGTATATTATTGTTAACCGAATTAAACTAATTAGCTTCACCTTAAATATTTGCAATTTTTTCATAATTATGTATGTTTTAAATTAAATATTATTTTCTATTTAATTAAAACATTTACAGTGATGGTCCTCTTTTATCTTAATAATGGTCATTTCATTTGTTGTACTAAAAATAAGATTATACAGGGTGTTTCAGGATTAAGTCGACAAATTTTAAGGAGATATTCCTCATAAAAAAATAAGAACAAATCAAGTATACATTTTTTTCCAGAGACACTTCATTTTACTAGGTAGGTATGTATTTAATAGGTACTATATTTTTTTAGGTTTTATGAGCAACGTCTTCCTAAAGTTTATCGACAGAATCCAGAAGCACCCTTCCGAAAAATCAATTTTGCCATGAAACTATAAGAGTTAGGAAAAAAGTGAATGTACACTTTTTGCCAATAACTGTTCTGTCTAAAATCAGCATCATTTTTTATTTTCAGTGGGGCCGTATTAATTTTTTTTTTAATTTAATGAGGCTGAGTCCCCATAACTCCGCCACTGATTGCTTCCGGGACTTCTACTTCTATGGAGAAATGGTATCTTATAAGATGTGTCATGCCAAAAGAGCCTTCTTTATTTAGAAGTTATTTAAAAAATCGAATATTTTTAAAAATTTTTAACGCCCTATATTTCGAAAATGAAGCGTCTCTGGAAAAAAAATTATACTAGATTTTTTTCTTATTTTTTTTATGAGGAATATCTCCTTAAAGTTTGTCGACTTAATCCTGAAACACCCGGTATAGGTATGTTTTTCGGAATACCTGTATATTTATAAATTTTGTAACAGTTACATATACAGGGTGGTCCGAATTTTATGCAGGAATCTTCTAGGGCAGATAGATCCCTTTAAAATAATATGTGTTTGCCTTATAAACATAGGTCTGGAACGGCACCGTTTTAGAGATACAGGGTGTTGAAGTTGTCAAAAAAAAATAGATTTTTTGTTTATATCTCCGGAATCTGTTAACCGATCTCAATAAAATTTGGTACATATAATGTATGATAGTAGGCCTTATATTCCCTGAAATACCTATGAGCCTTAAAGGTTCAACCAGTGGTGTACAACTGGACAGGGGTCACCCCATTTTTACAAAAAAATCTGCGCCCCTGAATTTTTTACATGTCATTGTAACTGATTTATATTTTAATGCACAAAATACGTAAAAAAGGTGACTTTAATTTTTTCCCTAAGATTCGCCGTTCTCAAGTTATTCATACCATTACAATTCCCTTGTGGCAGACACTTCTAATGATAATATTACAAGAATATTTGTTTATGTTTAAAAGTAAGTGCAATTTGTATGCACATCAGCAAAATTATTTACGCTCCTTTCTACACCACCTGTGAGGTAGTGTGCGATATAAACAAAAAATCAATTTTTTTTTAATCTGTATCTCTAAAACGGGGCCGTTCCAGACCTATGTTTATAAGGCAAACACATATTATTTTAAAGAGATCTATCTACCCTCGAAGTTTCCTGCATAAAATTCGGACCACCCTGTATATTTCAATACAGTTATTCTGCGTTTAAATTTTCAATGATATCTAAGGTTAGATAATTACCAGAATTTATTAATATTTGCTTTTATCAATACCTTTATTATTGTATTTGTTAGAAAGGAAGCATTGCAGTAGGAAGTTCGCAATACAGCATTCAATATACCTACCCACACAGTCAGATATGACAGTATTACATATTAAGTATATATTTATCAAATCAAATAAAACAAAACCGTAGCTCCACAACGTACTATAAAGTCATGACTCAACTACACCGCGAACACACCTACTCGCTGTTAATAGTATATTATACCGGAAAATGCATTAAAAATATAAATTCTGATAATAAATGATCTATATAAAGTAACAGTCCAGTACAGTCGGCTTCTAAAACTGGGATTGCGAAATATTCATGTGTGCTATGCAATGACTGACCTTAACGAAACTACTTATAACCTAATTCTAACATATTTTAATGCAGTTTCGAATGAATATTTGTACTCTGCGAATTTGGTTAGCGTATGATCCTAAAAATAAATTTTATTTGAAACAAAATTATACTCAGTAATCCCATTATTTTATTCGCATTAGAAATGTTACCTAGAACTCAAATTCCACAGAACAATTTGTAGATAATATAGAAATACTGGATCGAAAGAATTAGACTAACGTGTTTTCCAATCTTTTAACCGTACGTCACAAAATGAAGAAGATAGCCCCGTATTTTTTTCATTTTGACCTTTTTTCAGTAATGAAAAAATTATACTTACATTGCGACTTCATTAAGGGAAAATTTCAAATCAAGCGGCAAATGCAGTCATTTTTCGAATATTTTAATAAATTGCAGTGGTTACATATGTGTCACTGGTGTTACATTTTTATGAACAATTCCTTCAGTATTGCCAGCTTGACCCACTAAACTAACGCGATAGTTTAATGGATAAAACTGTGTATCTACAAAGTTAACAGCTAATAATAAGTTAACCTGTAATAATAAAATAATATCCATTAGCAAATAAAAAATAAAGCATAAAATTATAATTATACAGGGTGTCCAAATGGTTTACATGGTAAACATCAACTGTGCGTTAAGGATAATAAGCAAACGGTTTCTTTCTGAAAAGCAGTGTCGCCGATACAGGCAATTGGAGGGGTACAATCGAAAAAAAATATGTTAAAAGTCAAAATTTATTACATTTCTAAACGGTTCTGTAAACTCTTTTTTTATTTTCTTTTACATTTTCTTTACAGTGAAAAGAAACTACACCATTGTTAGAAAGATCTAAACTTTTGTATATACCAGTTCTTTACTTACATTGTATCAATTTAAAAACATCTGACCCTCAGTATTTTTGGAATTGATTAGAGATTAAAAATTTGGAATTACTAATTATACAGGGTGTCACCTAACGAATGTTACATACTTCAAGGGGACAATCGCAAATGGTGTCGATTTACCCAAACGTGCTTAAACGAAAAACGACCTTGAAGTCAAGGTCAAAGTCATTTTCAAGGTCATTTCAAGATGGCCCCCTTCTCACCCTACAACTTTTGTATGAAACATTTTTTTAAAGTGATCCCAACAAGGTACTCCGTTTCAAGATTTTTGTTTTTTTTTTTGTTTTTTTATGGCTCTTTTTATGACCAAAATATAAGTTAAAGTAAAATAATAAGAACAAGAAGTATTTTTTTTTTCGTTTTTCAATCGAAATCCGTGGTAAAAAATGGGTGTTTCCATTTTAAAAAATCAACTTCAAATCAAAAATCAACAAGTCATAAAATGGACCTTTCAATGGTCTCCTTGGTGCCCTACAATTCCTGTCTGAAACTTTTTCGAAATAATCGAATCCTACCAAGATATTATTTTGTCTCAAGATAAATGCCCCACGCGCTGTTAAGAGAACATATGAAAAACTTGATCCGAATCGCAGCAATCTTCTCATCCATTGTTTGCTTCTTTATTCACCAGATTAGGAGAAACTGGAAACTTTCGGTCTAATTCACGAAATGGGAGGTACGTTCAAAGAAAGGTACAAAACGAAGAACAAATTCTAGAAAGAGTAGAAGAAAATCTAAAAATTAGTATTCGTCGTTTGTCAGCAGTCACATGAGTGACTATACTATACTCCACACGCAGTAGTTATAATATTTTCTGTTTCACCCTGTCCTAAATTTGCTCAAACCAAATCGCCCACTGAGATTAACATTTTGCGAACGATTGTCCCAGCTACGTAACAGGAACCACACTTTTCTTGGGAGAGTTGCTTTTACAGATGAAGCTGTTTTTACAGATAGAAGTGTTTTTAATTGGAAAAACTCTCACGTGTGGAGCGAAGAATATCCACACGCAATAAAAGAGCATCACTTGCAACTCTATAACACCTAATACGGGAGAAGAACTTTGGTATAGAATAAAAGACCCCGTACGATAAGTTAGACGAACATATAATTCGTTTCCTAGCCTCAACAGTTTCCTAAAACGCTTAAGGAAATTATAAATTAGTGGACTTTTATTACTGCCACCTTTCAGTTTAGTATGTTCTAAATGCTGTTATTTATTATGTTTATTATGGATACGTAGTTATTTGCAAAAAATATGGGTTATATGTACACAAATATTTGATGTAATATCTTCATAACTGAGCATAATTTCGACTTTTGATAGGTATGCATTTTTTGTGTAGAATAAAATTCTCTACATATTTCTTATAGTTGAGTGTAAAAATTTAAACGTACAAAAAAGTTATAGAGTAAAATGAACGCCCTGTAACTTTATTTTGCCACATTTGTCGTTTAAGCAAGTTTGGTTAAATCGACACCATTTGGGTTCTAGATTATACCCTTGAAGTATGTAACATTCGTTAGATGACACCCTGTAGAAGTAACTAAAAAAGTTTTCCCCTGTATGATTTAACCTAATAGGAACATAATCACTGTATACTTCATGAAGAGAAACTAAGCAACAGCAAATTTTACTGCAAATCGGTTCCGGTTTCTGAGTTAAAGAGGAAACAAGAAATAAAAAAGAAGCTTTATCGCCCTGTAACTTTATTTGATCACATTTGTCGTTTAAGCAAGTTTGGTTAAATCGTCACCATTTGGGTTTTAGATTATACCCTTGAAGTATGTAACATTCGTTAGATGACTAAAATAACTTTACCGACCCCTGAGGTGTACAAGGTGTATTTTTGAAAATGTAGGACTGTCGTTGAAGCGGAGGCACGTCGCTGGTGTTGCTGCCAACGATGGACATTTTAATTTTGCTAATACTTGTTTGACTTGACATCCATTGCTGGCATCCATTTATGATTCGTTGTCTTAATTCTCTTTTATTTTTTACTGGTGTTTAATTTTTTTTTAAACCATAAAGTACATAATTGTTTTAAAATTGAATATGAAAGAAAAAAATTATAACTCGAAAATGGTTTATTGTGTGAAGAAAATGCAAGAGACCTTTTTTATTAAAATAATAACAGTAACTGTTAATAACACAGGTCAACATTTGATCTAAGAATAATCACCGGACCTGACCAGGGTACTTATAGGTTTTTTGGATCACTGATTCCGAATCCGAGGTTGGCTAAGGTCATTTGAAGGTCAAATGGCCAAAAATGGTCTAAAAAATCTGAAAGAATTCATACGTATGTTTTTGGGGTAGCCGAGTTCAAAGCCGCTGCTATTTTTACCATTCAAAGACGTCTAAAGGTCGTATCAAGGTCATTTGGAGGTCAAATCGAGAAATATGGTCTAAAAAATCTAAAAAAATTCATACGTATGTTTTTGGGCTAGCTGAGTTCAAAGCCGCTGTTATTTTCTCCATTTAAGTACATCTAAAGGTGGTATCAAGGTAATGTCGAGTTCATTTGTAGGTTAAATCGATAAAATCGGTATAAAAAATCTGAAAAAATGTATACGTATATTTTTAGGGTTGCTGAGTTTAAATTCAATATTACTTTTACCGTTATGAACATCTGAAGGTCATTTCAAAATCATTAGAAGGTCAAACAAAGAAAAATTTGGATACATTTATGTAAGTATATGTTTTTGAGTTTTTCGAGCTATACTGTGATGTAATCTAAAAACGTCTAAAGATCATTTCAAGGTTATTTTTTAATCAGTCCAAGGTCAATTTAATGTTCATTTAAAAGATAAATTAAGAAGGATTTCTTTTAAAAATGAAAGTGTTTGTATGTTTTTGGAACCATTGGATTTCTTCTTATTTCATCCTGCAAGGTCACATAAAGGAAATTTTGATGTCATGTGGAGGTTTTCATTGTTTGAAGGTTGTTATACGCATTAATATACAGATTCATATTTCTGTAGTATATTTATACATAGTACATTCAGTCGTCTTGACTTAATTGTCTGGACGCGCTTATGTTCTTGCCTTAACTGGCCGGGACATTCAGTCGTCTTGCCTTAAGTGGCTGGACACACTCTTTTTCCTGCCTTAACTGGTCGGAACATTCAGTCGTCTTGCCTTAACTGGCTGGACACACTCTTGTTCATGCCTTAACTGTCTAGGACATTCACTCGTCTTGCTTTAATTGGCTGGACACACTTATGTTTCTAACTAACTAACCGGAAAATTGCCTTAACTGGCTAGCCTCCTTTATGTTTTCGCCTCATTCGGCCAGGAGTCGTATACATACGTATACATTTTTAAAGATTTTTTAGACCGATTTTATCGATTTGACCTACAAATGAACTCGACATTACCTTGATACGACCTTTAGATGTACTTAAATGGAGAAAATAACAGCGGCTTTGAACTCAGCTAGCCCAAAGACATAAGTATAAATTTTCTCAGATTTTTTAGACCATATTTCTCGATTTGACTTCCAAATGACCTTGATACGACCTTTAGATGTCTTTGAATGGTAAAAATACAGCGGCTTTGAACTCGGCTACCCCAAAAACATACGTATGAATTCTTCCAGATTTTTTAGAACATTTTTGGCCATTTGACCTTCAAATGACCTTGAACCTGACGTGATGGAGCTTAGCCAACCTCGGGTTCGGAATCAGTGATCCAAAAAACCTATAAGTACCCTGGTCAGGTCCGGTGATTATTCTTAGATCAAATGTTGACCTGTGTAATTAAACTGTAACTGTAATAATTAAACGCACCTATTATTTTTTTCTGAAAATCCAGTGGTGGTTTTTCCGACAGTTTTAATGACAAAGCTCCCCTGAATCTCTGCCACTGGTTGACAGATTTATATAGAAATATACCAAATTATTACCTTTAATTAGTTACATCATCTCCCCAAGTTTCGTCAGTCTACATCTACTAACGTCAGAGATAATTAAAAAAAATATATCTCGGAAACCAGTAACTTTAGGTTCTTAGTTTATTAAGGTTTTTAGGCCTAAAATGACCCAAGTGATCTACCCTTTAATTTATAACATAGACTTAGAATACACCCTGTATTTTTTGTATATTGTAAATGTCTGCTTTTTTCATTATAAGATTTGGTGTTGGCTGATCCTTTTAGCGCAAATATCATAACTTGTTTTTTCATTTTTTTCACGAGAGAAAACGCCCAATAAATAAGGAAAAAGAACTAGTGTGCTCTACTTGCGGGAAATGGACAAAATATTATATTTTTTAATGTTCAAGTTAAAGAAGTTTTAAATTGTACCAATCATTACTTCGTTCAAGGTTATCTTATAACAATTAACAATATGCAATGTTAAATACCAGTAAATTCATGTCATCCGCATCTCGTAGATAGGTACTTTACATCAAAGCAAAAAGATATTTCAACAGGATACTAGCGCTAAGTATCAGTTAGATGATCAGGCAGCAATGGTTCTTACGTTAGGCTTAACGCGACTTGATATTATAAAAACTGGATTTGTCCCGGAAAACGTTTATATTTCCCTGTATGAAATATTTATACAGTTTATGGACACTGCATAACATTTACGGAATTTCAGGAACAAAACCGGCTCGATTGTGTAACAATGTTAACTCAGTATGTAACTGAAGCAATGCTCAATGCTCACACAACATTTGTTATTATTTCAACAAAACATATTACTTCTTTACATTGTTCTAATTAAATACTTTTGTTGTTGAATATTATAACCATAAAATAGTTAATGTGACATTAACTTATTTCATTCATCGAAACGTTACGCAACCATGCACTACATAACCCGTGTCCGTCCAATTATTTACATAAACTGTCCAAGAGACATAAATTGAATGCCCCAAGTGATCGCATTCGCAGATTTGAACGTAAATGAGCATGTAAGAAAGATCTAAACCTCTGCCTTGGTGAGTGTAAGCAAACCAAGTGCAACGAAGTCCACTTAATGGCTTCGAAGTAGAGCATCGTGGCTTTAAATTAATTCAGGTATCTAGGAGAAGTTGTGCAAACGAAATGGCAATATGAAACATAAAATGAATGTACTTGAAATAAGTAGATACTTAATTAGAACATGAGCAATTCGTTCTTGCAATGCAAAAAGTGTAAAAGTATGTTCTCAGCATCCTTCTTACATTTTTGCATGTAGTTTATTAGTTGTTTAACAATATTTGAAAAAAATGTATATCAAATGTCAGGGAAATGTGTTGCTTGGAAAAATTTAACCCTATAGTTTGCATACAGTTAATACAATATACAATCAAGTTTCACTACAAAAATACTACCAGGGAAATTAATTGAATTACTATAAGAGAGAGAAAGAGAGAGAGAGAGAGAGAGATAGATCGATTTTGCTCCGTCTTAATTACTAACAAAATCGTCTCGATTACAAAACTACATCTAAAAGCTTGGTTTTTATTTATTATTTTCTAGTAATTGCTGTTGTATGTAGAAAATATGAGTGCATGTAAGAGGTAGAAAGATTATACCTAGATCGTTCGAAAATAAAAGAGGATACGAAAAGAAACGAATCCCTAAAAATTACTGTATTGATTTACTGCAAAACTTAGGTATAATTTTATAACTGACTCGATTTCCTCTTATTCGAAGCTGCCTTAAGATATTATTATAAAATGACTGCAGATAGATGCTTTTGCAGGGTCACATTTAAAGAGAAACCCACTAAATGTAAAGTTGTAGTAGATTCAGGGAGTAGAGGGTTTCTGATATCCAGAAACTACGGTGTTACAGGATCGATTTTACCTTCGTATGTCTAAAATATGCCTGTCTATAGGTTAGGAATTTAAATAAAATCACATCACTGACGTGTCTGCTGTTTAGGGTGCAAATATACAGGATATTCCTAATTATTTAGGAATATCCTGTATACTTATGTGCCACAACGGAAAACTGTAAATTCCTCTTGAAAAAAGAAACATTTTTCCTCTTCCATTTTTCTCTCCGGGATTTCGTTTTCGAGATACACTGTGACAAATCTTTAATTTTTTTAAAATTGTTAATTATTACTACCTATTTTTTGAATTACAAAAGATTTTCGAAACGTTAGCATAATGTTTGTTTCTGTTTACAAAAAGTCATTTTTCTTGAAAACGGTTGACTTTAGAGCAATGAACCAAGAGAACTATTTTTGTGTAAAATTCATTAGCGCTTCAGAATTTGCTGTCAAATGTCAATTTTTCCAGTGGCGTAAATGTTAGGGGGGAAAACCCTTAAAATCTCCACCAATGAATTCGTGAAGGGTGCGAAAAAGTAGCTATTAATGGTGGTAATGTGTTAACAAAAGCTCAGTCCTGTAGTTCAAACGGTTCCTAAGATATTGGCAAAAAGTAAAAAAAAATAAAGTTTTCACACCGTGTATCTCGAAAACGAAAGCCCGGAGAGAAAAATGGAAGAGGAAAAAAGTGTTTCTTTTTCCAAGAGGAACTTACAATTTTCCGTTGCGATACTTATTTAGGAACACCCTGTATAATAGTCTTTAAAAAATATATAACTTGCTCTTTTTGCAATGATTAATAGGAAATGTAGTGGTGGTCATGAGACATTATTTATCTAGATGGCTTGTCATAAAATAAATGGTATTCAAATTCACTAAACAATCTATTTCATCAAAAGTTCTCATTCTCTCAGTAAACAAAAAATTAAAAAATCTAAAAAAAATAAATTAAGCAAATAATAATAAATCCTAATATTAAAAATTTCAGTTAATAGTTGCTTTTAGTAAACAGACATATACTAAATAGCATCAGTTGCAGTTAGTTAACGTTTCGAAAATACATTTAGGCCAATCAATATAGAATTAAATCAGTGATTTTGTGACAAAAATACTAGTAGCAAACGGACTGTGCCATCATGTAAAAGACAGTCTGTAGATATATGCTTATATGTTTCCTACTCCAATTCACCATTAACTCATTTTTAAATAAAAAAATTTATTGTACAAAAAAACACTTTTTTTTAGTTTTTTGCTTATTAAACCTAAACTAACGAAGCAATTTCAATGTTATACAGAGACAATTTGTAGAAAATCGAAATACGAATAAAACGAGAGGGCGATCGATCCAATCGGATAATTAGAAACAAAGGAATCCCGAAAAATTCGGAAAATTTTGCGTTTTTAAAAAAATTCATTACTCCGCTATTTTTTAAGTTGTAGAGCTGACCGTGTGCACAAATGTAGTGAATTATACATATGTACATTAAGTGTACACAATGCAGGCGCTGTCGAACTATCAGTTTTGGCACATTTGCAATTAGAATTTTTTGGTGCACTATTTTGCAAAGTTTCTGTATGCGTTGGAGGTGGTCCGATTTTAATTCTTCAGCCGGATTTTAAAAGTAGAAGTACCTATAATACTACAAAATGTATATTTTAATTTTCCGATAAAATGATGCGAAATAGGTGAAAAATTCCTCCAAACATGCTCAAAAACGGCCACGTACGCGGTCGAGTAGTGAGGGAAAGTCGGGAGATGAGGGGCAATGGATATATACGAGTAGGTATACAATTTTAAATATTCGGATCGATCGACCTCTCGTTTTATTCCTCTTTCGATTCTCTATAAATTGTCTCTTTATAGCATTCAGATTGCTGTGTTAGTTTAGGTAAGCAAAAAACTAAAAAAAAATCCGTTTTGTTGCACAAAAATGTTTATAAAAACTTAATTAATGGTAAATTGGAGTAGGAAACATATAAGCATATATCTACAGACTGACTTTTATATAATGGCACAGTCCGTTTGCTACTAGTATTTTTGTCACAAACAAAAACTTTATTGATTGGCCTAATTTTCAAAATATTGTTTGTTTATCGGTCTAATTATGGAATTAGAGATAGGTATATGATATTTACTTACTTCTTTCAATATTTGCCAAAAAATGTACAAGTTTAGACAATAATTGGCTTCCACCTTTATTAAAATAATATTTTTTTTGCAGTATTACTTTCCTTCAAAATTTTAGCAGAACCCTATTAAATTATAAGTTTTTCAAATGCGTTTGCAAATTTTTGATAAAATAATTCAAATTCCCACCTTTTTCTATAACTGTTTTTTCTAATATTTACAGATCGAGAGATCTCTCAAACATAAGGTTTAATTCTAATAAAATTTTTGAATTTTTAACATATTTATTTGTTATGAGTACTCCCAAAAACTTTCTAGTACCATATAATATATCTTTGGACCTTTTGCCATATAGTTAATGTCGCTGTTATAATCAATGATCAAAAAATAATCAAAATCCGTTCAGAGATGGATATTAAATGTCTAATGTGTTTTGTTTTCTTTATTCTATATTTAATATGTAATAGTTACTATCCTAATATGTAACCTCTTTGTTGTTTAATTAAGATCTCCTATATCCAGTGTCTGGGATTCACAAATATTTTACATACTTACAGTAATTTTGAATAGCCATTTATTCTTGAGATATCGCTAGAAAAATGTATCACTCATATAGAAATATTTCTGTAGTAACACTAATAGTAACTAATTGATATTCCTTAAATACCATTTACATGAAAGAAAGTCTGAGCTCTAGACGAATATTAACTAAGTGTTTTATAGTATAAAGAGAAAACTACCGCCAAAAGAAAATTAAGCAAGGTTATGCAACTAATAATAATAGAAATTTGTAAATTTTTAACCGACAAGTGCGAATATATGATTACATATATATTTTGCAACTCGAGACTATGGAAAAATTAAAACACAAGATAGATTTTCCATATTTGCTTGAACTGAATATATAATATAAACTTTAGCATTGGAATGATGTGTATTTGTATCAATTTTAGACAGAAAGTTAGTTCAGTCGTACTATTTTCTATTCAGTCTCGAACATTCTGTATCTGTATGCAATGTAAATAACAATCAAAGATTAATCTAAATCACAATTAAGGTGAAAATGATGCAAACAGAAATCGTAGGTAAAAACACAAAAAGAGATGTCAATAAATCTGATACGGTAGGAATAGTAATCACTGTAATTGATGCAATTCTGCTACTGCTCCTATGAGTCCTTTCGTTTACAGTCCACTGAAACAGAGATAACTGGAATGTCTTCTCATAAATCTCTCATGACGCATAATTGACGTAAAAATGTGTAATCCAATTCAAACAGCCGAAGAAAGTTTGTCGTTAAATGTAATCGCAGTTTACATTTTTATATGGATTCTATTACAAAAACGTTAGTTATGTCAGTAGTGGTACAATCGTAACATATGAAAACAGGTACTCGCTTGAACCAGCGTACTTCCTGAATAGACAACAATTGTGGTAACCGCACCTGATCTTGTCCTTAATATGATACACTTGTAGGATAATAATTTACCAGAAAACGTGGAAAGTTCGACCGGATTGTCGAGAATAATAAATTTTTTCGTACTTGTTACTAATGCTTGTTATAAAAGGCATCGAATGTCACTTTCTTCGTTATCACATCACAAGTGTCCGGTTTATGCTGACGATATTAACATTTTTGTAGGTTAATTTGCATTAAGACTGTTTGTTGATACATAACAATTTAGGTAATTTCTTGAATTATTGCAATACCAATAAATTACATCCAAATTTTAATGAATGCATTTACAATAGGTTATAACTATATTAAATACGATTACATGTGACTGTGATTTATAGCCCGATGAAAATAGACATTCAAGGTTACAATAATTCGCATAAAGCTGAAAATTAGTATGAATGTTGGGAACACCATTATAAATGAAATGTGCAAGAAAATTTCATCATGGTCAAAGTTCGCAAATATGTTTTTTTTGCGTTTTTCAGCCAAACGGTAAATTTTATCATAAAAATAGATTAGACAAATATTGTAGATCATGCAATTTTCTATAAAAATTCTCTATACACTTATTTTCTTAAGAAGCACCATTTCTGAGATATAGCGATTCAAAAATTAAAAGTTCTGGAGGAGGGAGATTAAACAAGTTTTTAAATTGTTTGAAAAACAAGATTTAGTTAATTGTGCTAAAGTTTTTAAAGAGAGTAACTGTACTCCACAAGCTGTAATCACCAACGGAATTCGCTTCTTTCTTTCTGTATGTAGAGCTCCAAAAAAATTAGATAAGTTTCGATTCTTATCTTTTGTAAAAAATACTTGTCACAATAAACGAGTGCAATTAGCTTATCTTCCCCCAACCTCTGCTTCTGCTCATCAACATCTACTTCGGGTATATTATCATGTTCAAGTGTGGCTTGGTGTTCAACTGAACCCAAAAGACTGGGGTTGGAAGTAATTGACAATATAAAAAAAAACTCCTGAATACAATTTTTTGCAATTGCAAAAAGGGGTGTAGTGCTAAGTGCGGCTGCAAAAAAGTTGTATTGTTTTGTTCATTAGCATGTATCAGTTGTTACGGCCAGTCGTGCTCCAATGTTGAATCGCCATCAGAAGAGGATCCATACAATATCAGCGGGGAGACATCTGATGCATCGCTGTTAGAACAATTTACTTGTATCTAGCAGGAAGAAGAAGAAGGAACAGAAGAAGAAGAAGACATTACACTTGAAGTTCCATTAGATAATTATCAATCAAACGAATAGTTTTCCCCAATTACGCATAATTCACACCGCTTTCATCATTTCCAATAGTACCATTTTTTATTTAATACAATATTATTTCATTAAACAGGACCACAATAATTCGTGGAATAGGCCTACCGGGGAATCCACATTAAAAAAAAACGCACCAAGTACACTACCTCACAGGTGGTGTGGAAATATGTGCATATTATGGAGAACACAACTTTTTCAACTATTTGAATCGCTATATCTCAAAAATGGTGATTCTTAAGAAAAAAGTGTAAAAACAATTTAGATAATTGCTTGGTCTACAATTTTTGTCAGACCTATTTTTATGATAAAACTTACCGTTTGCTTGAAAAATGGAAAAAACCATATTTACGAACTTTGACCTTGAATAAATTTTTTTGCATATGTGGGATCGATGGGGACTTTTTACATTTCATTTATAATGGTATTCCCAACATTAGTACCAATTTTCAGCTTTATGAGAATTATTGTAAGCTTACCACTATTTTTTGAGCTACTTTGACCGGGTTATTAGTGTTTTTGGGAATAGTAGTTGACTAAAATATGTTTAAACTTACATACTTGATTATTTGGCAAGCTTTTAAATCTAACAACCTATTAAACTAACGTATTTCGCTTATTATATTCATAAAATTAGTTTTGAAAAAATGCAAATTGAATTTATCAGATTTTTCTACTTGAATCAACTTGAGTTGATTGAATAATGTACAAGACTACTAGAAATCTTTAAGATAAATAAATACGCTGTTTTCAAGCAGACATTTTATTCTTGTATAGTTAAATTAATTCATATCAACCCTCTTGAAATATTCTTCCCAATATTTTTTTATATATACAGGGTGAGTCAGTTTTTTGTAGACAAACTTTAACAGGAGATAGAACACATGTTTTTAAAAAGAAAAGTTTCTATAAACATATGTCGTAGAAGGCTTCATTTCTGAGATACAGGGTGTTGAATATAATTTTTTTTTCTCGAATTTTCATTATAACTTATAAATGAATTCTTAGATTTTTTTCATGTTTGGGGGATAATGCCTATTGATTAAGGGGCATAAAACAAGCAGTAAGAATGTTCAAAAACTTGCACAGTGGCGGAGTGGAGGGGGTGCTCAACCCCTTTCTTAAACAGAACATCTACGCCAATGAATATTCTTTTAAAAAACTATTTTCATTATCTACATACAGTTTAACAAAAATAATGTCCCTTCTTCTGTTTCGAAATTCCTGTGCGTTTCCGAGTTATTTTGATTTTTAGTGTTTGATGTGGTACTAAATTAATTTATTTATTATCAATTATCGGCTAAATATTTAATTGTATTAACAAAACCTACCTAAATATGGTTTATTAAGGATTCTAAAAAGCCGAAATCTCATATTCTTTATCTCTTTCCAATGTAGTTAAAATAAATATTTGTTATATCAAGCCATACTCAAATACAAGACTTTTATAAATTGAAATCTGTTTAGTAGGTACACTGATTTTAACAATCCTTATTTATTATGTGCTGCGTACTAATGTACTGCAACTAAATTACAAAAAAAAAACATTGATGTTAATGTTTATGGAGAAATTTTTTGAATTTAGAACAATATTTAAGTAACAACTTCTTAAAACTTTTTGACAACTGCACAATAATGTATTGTATGTATGTAATGTAACAGATTTCAACTTATAAAAGTCTTGTATTTGAGTATAGCTTGATATAACAAATATTTATTTTGACTACATTGGAAAGAGATAAAGAATATGAGATTTCGGCTTTTAGAATCCTTAAAAAACCATATTTAGGTAGGTTTCGTTAATAGAATTAAATATTTAACAGATAATTGATAATAAATAAATTATTTAATTTAGTACCACATCAAACTCTAAAAATCAAAATAACTCTTAAACGCACAGGAATTTCGAAACGGAAGAAGGGACATTATTTTTGTTAAACTGTATGTAGATAATGAAAATAACAGTTTTTTTTAAAAAATAGTCATTGGCGTAGAAGTTCTGTCTAAGAAAGAGGTTGAGCACCCCCTCCACTCCGCCACTGTGCAAGTTTTTGAACATTCTTATCGCTTGTTTTATGCCACTTAATTAATAGACATTATCTCCCAAACATGAAAAAAATCTAAGCATTCGTTTATAAATTATAATGAAAATTCGAGAAAAAAAATATATATTCAACACCCTGTATCTCGGAAACGAAGCCTTCTACGACATATGTTTATAGGAACTTTTCTTTTTAAAAACATGTGTTCTATCTCCTGTTAAAGTTTGTCTACAAAAAACTGACTCACCCTGTATATCTGTAGGCAATAAAATCTTTCCAATCCAGTGACGAAATGTTGGAATATTAACTATTTCAATCGAATTTCTGAGGAAGTGCATTTTATCCTCGACCAATAATAATGAAGAAGATTATTAATCTTGTAAAAAGTATTAAAATAACAAATGTTTACAAATAAAATAGTTTTTTTATGATTAAGATTTACTAACATAAACCTGAAGTAGATATTTACTTTAATATAAAGCCCGACATTTTCTGGCCTTTTATTTATTTATTTTTTCAATGAGCAGATAGTAAAATAAAGTATTGTAATGTTCTAGCACTTGAGGTTCGTAAGTGTGAATAAAAGTACTCAGTATCTCAGTTACTTATCTCTAGTGGTTTATTTCTAGGTCGCCGAACAGTTCTTATTTATTTACAGGGTACACATACACGAATTACATAAAAATAAAAAATCTGACAGTTACTAAAAACAACTCTACTGTCTATATATTTTTCAATGCTAACTACCCTAATTTATATTAATTGTTCAGCTGTGAGTCAGCGGACGACATTTCGTCACAGTATTAATAATATAATTTTTTTACTCCTATGTTTAATACCCTATATTATAACAAACTCTCATTATTTTCAATAATATATCTGTTTCTACATTGAAACATCAACAGAAAAATGAACAGGAGCTCCGTCTTATTGAAATAATTTATTTGGTGGAGAACCTTATTCTCATTATTTGGAAAAAGAACTGCTAAAGCTGAGACTAAGTTTAAACGGAGAAATTCTAAATGCCTAGAGCAGACAACATTTTTTCAAAGAAGTAAGGTACTAAGAAATTACTTCCTATCATTTCAGCTATGAGATTTTTTAACACGAGGATTATCTTGTGACTAATCTTCAGTTAAAAAAAATGACAGTTCCATTCAAGAGAAAAGTGGCGTTGTTAGGAAAAAAACAGACTTAGTTGGGATTCTCGTTCCATCATAACATAAACTCATTACAAAATTGTATGCGTCGACCTCGTCGTAGTAAACGTACCTCATACAGGTGGAAACTTTTCTCTTTTTGATAATTTTACGACTGTAGAATGGTCGAGACCAATTGCTTGGTAGAAATGTGAAATTTTTCCTCAACTTATGCCTTATCATTACAAATCCTATACACTACTAGTTTCCGAACATTTTTGAAGTAGTGTGTTCAATCAATCATCTAAAAAGCCTCCTGATGAGATCTTTAACTGTCATATCCAATCATCATTAACAGTTCAGTTCTCTGTCATTTAAAAAAACCTTTTTATATTTCTGCTTATTAAATTTACATTTCAAAACTTTGCTTAACAAAGTCGACCTGACAGTAACAGAATGAATTAATTAATTTGGAACAAATAACAAATTAGTAAACGCTACGATACTAATGATTGGTCTTTGACAAGGGATAGGTACCTGCAAAACATTTTTTTCAATGCAACTGTATTTTACAATTAAAAGATCTTAGATTCTAGGGACTATTACAATTTTATATTTATTGCCCTCTATTTTACAAACAATAAACCCTAATAGGGTACCATTATACTCGAATAACTTTAAGGAATTAATTTTTGTTGAATGGAGTTGAAATTAAAATATATTGTCACGGTTAAGTACTGAATGCGTTGACAGTGAAGAAAGTTTGGAAGCATTGGATGCGACGAGTTATAGAGACCATAAAACAACGCCTCAAAGGATCATCATTACCTGAGGAGCAGTTCCGTTCGTAACGACGTTAGACCCAGTAAGAACCGAAATAAACATCGAGGCCGGACTAGGGCTGTAATAGCGGGCCCACCCCCACAGAAGCCTAGCCCGAGAACAACAAAGCCAGGTCAAAGAATCCTAGTTAAGGATAACGAACGACCAGGTGCACAAGCACGTCATAACAACCGGAAAAACGATCGTTTTTTAAAATATTATGATATTACAGCTCAGGCAAAAAATGTGAGCTTTGACCACTACTGAAATACTACCGATACTACAAAATGTCGTGCCATGTATATATTGATAAAATATTTCTACCTCAATTGATGATATTTATCTCTATATTGATTTATTTATTTTCATGGCATATTTGATAATTTGCTAGATCACTGAAATTAGTATTAAGTAGTAGTAAAGAGTATTTTAAATATTTTTCTAGCAAATTTTTGGAAAAAATCGAAATCATAATCAATTGTCAAATACATCAATACATATTGTATTCAAAAAAAAATCTTTACCAGATAAAGCAAATCATGCCGTCAAGGTAGGCATTAAGAAAAAAATCTAGGAAATATCAGTCTTCACTAATTTCTTAACCACTATTCCTTTGTTTTTTAAATAGGAGCAAAAATTGAGGAGTTACGGCTTTTGACATTTTTTGGGGACATCCAATATATTTATGTATTACTCTTAGATCTGGCACAATTTGTCGGCTGACCATTAGCACTGATACTCAGAAGTGCGAGCTGCCTAGCTGTCAGTACAGTCGCCGAGCTGCCTGTAATTGAACGATTAATATATTTATTGTACGATTTTAGTTGTCTTTTGGTGCATAAAATAAATTTAACGTTAAGTAGCTATAAAACTATTACTTAACAAAAAAACTATATACGGGGTGTCCACACTTATCGGCGCACTATTGCTAACTCCGTTATTATTGGAGATCTAAAAAACAATTGAGCATCGCGTTTTCGTAATTTAAAAAAAAACATTTTTTTTAATGGGACACCCTGTATATATTTACATATTTTAAAAGAAAAAATTATTGTAGACAAAAAAGTATTAATACATCTTCAGTTGAAAGTTCAATGAAAAATAGGCATTTGAAGTTTTTCACATTTATTTCAATGAAATGCATGGGACACCCTGTATATATTTACATATTTAAAAAAATATATATTGTGGACAAAAAAGTATTAATACATACCTCTCTTCAATTGAAAGTTTAATGAAAAATAGGCATTTGAAGTTTTTCACATTTATTTCAATGAAATGTATGTCAGTAACGTTAAAAATATAAACAATAAAAAAAGACTGCAACTAATTAGGTTAATGTTAGGTTAATAAATGTTCAAAAACGTTGCCTTCTTGTTCGATATATTTCTGAGCCCTTGTGATAACACTGCGCGCTGCACTCTGAATAGTTCTGCCATCAACGCTTCCCAAAATGTTTCTAATGCTATTCTAACATATTATTGTATTGCTGTCTATACACTTTATCCTTTAAATAATCCCATAAATCCAGCGGAGTTAAATCAGCTGACAGTTCTGGCCAACGGATTGGTGCCACTGCCCCCATCCATTGTTGCCCAAATATTGTATTTAATAAGTTAGTGGTTCTGAAATAATTATGGGCGAGTGCTCCATCTTGCTGAAAATAGACATACGGACGATCAATTAGTGGCATGTTGTCCAAGAAATCATCAGGAACTGGTTCTAATAGTTCAATAGGTATATCTTTCTCCTGTTAATAATATTCCACGATAGATAGTCCGACAAATTACGAGCCAATTAAACCGCACCAAACATTTATACTAAAGCGGTTCTGTGGATTACCTGGATCCCCTGTTATAGGATTTCCTTGACTCCAATAATATTGATTGTGTTTGTTGCACATTTCAGAATTTGAAAAATTAGATTCACCGGACCACAAAATGAACTTGTAATTATTTGGACGCAGATTAAAAAAATTTAATAACCAATTGTAAAAATACAATCTTCTTTCTGCATCTCCAACTGCGAGGGTATGTACCCTAATCTTTTTAAAAGGATAATATTTGTGCTTCTTTAAAATCTTGAGAACTGTATTTGTTTTGACATCTAATTCTCCGATAATATCTCTGATAGATTTATCTGGGAACGTTTCATAATAAGCTAACAATTTGATTTCTGTTTCTTCGTCTATTACAAAAGCTTCTTTACCCTTGTTTTCTCACATGTAGCTTTATTTTTAAAATATATGTATAATTTTAAAAATTGTCTACTTGGTACCTGACGATCCGGAAATGCATGTCGGTAATATTGTAGTGATCGTACAGAATTTTTTCTGCAATAAGGTATGCCTCCAGCATTTCACATTTTTCTAAATGATTAAACGGCATGTTATAAGCTAATAATACCGAAATATTTATTACTATCGAAACAGCATCCAACAAATTTTAGTTGTTGTTACAATTTGATTTTATTGTTGTCACAGCACTTTCAATGTTTTTTTACTGTTTACATTTTTGACGTTATACTGACATGCATTTCATTGAAATAAGTTTGAAAAACTTCAGATGACTATTTCTCATTTATTTTTCAATTGGAGAGAGTTATGTACTAATACTTTTTTGTTCACAATAATTGTTTCTTTTAAAATATGTAAATAAATATATATACAGGTTATTCCATAAAAAAAAACATGTTTTTAAAAAATTACGAAAACGCGATGCTCAATTGTTTTTTTTGCACCATTATAATCGATAGGAAAAATACTACTAGTTTGCTAATTTAATCGATTTCGTATCTCCAATAATAACGGAGTTAGCATTAGTGCGCCGATAAGTGTGGACACCCTGTACAGGTAGAAAACCAAATTGAATTAGATTGTTTCTATATAGAAAAGCTTTTTTGAAAACAAAAAGATAGTAATGAGTTCTAAAAATAAAAATACCTATTTAATAGGTAAAGTTTTTGAATTTTTTCCAAAATGCATAAAAAAAGCAAGGAATAATAAATTATGTACTCAGGTTAGCACCACAGCTTTACCAGTAGTAAAGTCCATCAAAGGGGCACTCAACACATGTTCTTTCAGATGCAGGTGATCATCGGGCGGATTAAATAAAATATAGTATTTTGTTTTATTAATAAACAACAATGTAGTTTATATTAATATATACAAATGAGACATATTAAACAGTGCACAATACATTTATAAAAATAAATTGGCAGAAGACCCAATTTGTTTTATAATTTAGTTTTCATGCTGATTGATGATTGCATTTCACATATTAGATAATGAAGCATTTCGTTCAATCTGGAAAACCCCGAGTGGAAATTACCAAGTAGGACCTTGTTACGAATAGATTGTTTTAATTATGCAAATATGTTCTTTTTGCACATCTTAATTTTTGCTTCCCTTTTGAGTACTTTAAAGTGATTTTCAAAATTTCTGACGTTTTACAAAATACTGCAAGTAATGATTTATATACTAATCTCAAAGAACGGATAATTTAAAGATATATACTGAAAAACAACGTTTAGTAAAGTTGTCATCGGATTCTGAAAACGGAAAGAGAAAACCTTCGGGATATTTCAGGTATAGTCTTTCCTATCTCAATTAAAGAACGAAGAGGTTGGCAGTATGTACCAGGTTCGATCGCTGACGCAGCAACTCGGCATTGAAATATTTGAAAAACTTGTTCCCATTTTTATTTAGCCATACCCATATACAGGTCTAGTCGCCCATTTGAAGAATGCGTGCAAAGGTGGCACAAACATAGCCGCACTGGTCCACCTGGCCATAAGTTCGGTTGTCAACGAATGGCCTAGCAGTGCAGTGCAGCAATGCGGAAATTGGTGTGATTCAGATAATTTTAATTTATTATAGGACCATCTATTAATCATTCATTCAATTGCGAAAGGGAGAAATAAGAGGGATATTTTGTTTACTAATATTATCACAACATGGCATTTTGGAGACGTTTTGAAACGGAACAAAACGAAATTTATTAGCAACATAATACAATTGTTTGAGGATATAAATAATTAAAATATGTTGTTGGTCGAATGAATATATAATAGAAATTTTCTACACCTTATATATAAATTATTATAATTTTTTACCTTTAGCAAAAAAACTTTTTTAGGGGCGCCTATGAAACTCATTAAATTTTATTGCTAGACGTTTTTATACATGTTCAACTGACTTCCGAAAGACCATACATGACAGTGATGCTAATTTAGAGACACAGGAATTACTAGTAAAAATGTTTAAGGAGGTTCTCCCCAAAAGAATTTTAGAAGGTATTACTGCTTCTGGTAAATCGAATGTTAAATATTGCTAAATTGCTAACAAAATTTAGGTGTACCGCAGTTCGCTGTTAAAAACATCACTCTATCAACTCCAATAATAAATGGTAATATTCGGAACGATTCTTCGTGCACACTCAACTTCAAATAAATCGCAAACATTGAAACAGTGAAGTTCTTGTCTAGTGGTGTGTATTTTTTTATTTGTCTGCTTTTTGTTAGGCAGGCAAAAATAATTTTTTAAAAACAACTATTTACTACAACTAAATTTTTTTATTCTAACTGCGTTTTCTATGGAAATAATGTATTACTTTTTTTATTAATTAATTAGCATACCAACTTTTATTAGAATAATAATTAATTAAGCATGTCATACCTTTTTCATGGAAACAAAGAAAAACTTGAAAATGGTGATTTCAAAGCACCCACTTGTTTCCTAGAGCCAAAGAAAGGTTGGCAAAATAATGTGTGGGGTATTAAAACGTATATATAATCCTACCTTTCCCTTTTATGCAACTGTGAGTGCAGGCATAAATAAAATAGGTAATAAATTTATACTGCTTTACTTTTGTGTCAATATCATACCAAAAAGGATAACAAAGGAATTGAATTATTAAACTTAGTCAGGTTCGAAAGGTTTAAATCCCACATTAATGTAATAGTACACATAGAAAAATTATTTATATGGCAAGTAGAATTAAGTGGCAGTAAGTATTTTCATAAAAACAGCAAAAGGTCACTCAAATAAATTAGACATTTTGTTTGTCTTCAATTTTTTTAATTTATCATTTTCAGAAATGCAATTTTGGATTTTTTCTCGACTACATTTTATTAACACTAAAATATAAATAAATAATTAATATAATAACATTTTGTTACGTTTTTTAACCAAGAAAAGTGTTTCACATTTTTTAAAAATACAGTAAATTAAATTAATTCGTGCAAATGTATAACATTAAGAAAGAAAATCGTACTGAAATAATAGCTTTATTGTAATTTATATATTTGATACCAAAATCGTACTACTTCTTTTAATGAGAAGTAAGGATCGATTAAGATTAATTAAAATTAGCTTTATATTTAAAATAAAGTAGAAGTACCGGTGCTAATATTAGAAAAGTATAATTTTTATAAAACTATTTTACACGGACAAAATCTCTTCCTGCAAACGCACCTCAATAGCCACTGGCAATAAATAACTGCGATATAATTATTTCTTGCCGTACATATTTCTCCTCTTGTGATACCAAGAACTTGTGATTATTAAATATCCTGGTGCCAGGTACAGAGTAACGATTGTCAAGGACTCCTCTCGTGATATTTGAATGAAATGATACACATTTTTTATTCGCATAAATGCCTAAACCAAAAATGCATATCATTCGCTTGTTCACAATGTGCGTTTGAAAGTACGTTTTATTGTATATTCAGCAATAATTATCCAAATAAATTAGATTAAAGTTTTAGTTTATTGTATTATGTTCTGGTTTTTTAATGGATTTGTGGCATTGAATACTTCTTTTACTCACTTCTAGTGTTATAACCAAAAATATATATTTAATGATCAAAATAATCTTTCAATTTCATCATAAACATTAGTTTGCCATATACGGGGTGTACAAAAATTAACGTAAAATCCGTGAAAGTCTTAAATAAATATTGTTTGTTAGTTTTTTCTTTCCGATGCACCGCTTTCGCATATTTGATGTTTTCTGAGGTAGTGTCATATTCCAGATTTAATTTAAGGAATTACAAAAAATTTATAAAAAAAATGTAAAAACTTACTCGACTAATATTTACGCCCAAGAAAATATCACAACAGTGTTTTTCTCTAGAAATAATTTAACTTTAAATTAAACCATTAGACTTGTTTAGTTAGTTGCGGTTTCTAATTTTTTTATTAGACTACCACAGCTTTTGGAGGTCGTTAAATTACAGACACGAGCCGATGTTTGGTTTCTGCATGATGGACCACCACCACGTTTCCTTCTAGTGACCTAAACCTCAATCCCCTTGACTTTTAACTGTGTGGACATCTGAAATTCTTGGTCTGTGAAGTACCCATTGATAATAAAGAGATGTTAAGGCAAATATCGAAAGCTTGTGAAAGAATTAGAAATATTTCTGGAATCATTAAATTAGTCCGCCTGAATATGATATAGCGTCCATTTATTCCGGTGGAAGCACTTTGAACACTTGCTATAAAATATTTAATTATTTTATTAATTTCAACAGTTCCTTATTGAAGAATAAATAGTTGTGTCATAGTCACTTTTTTAGAAAAAAGTTGTTTGTGATTCCTTACATTAAATCTGGAATCCGGCATTACCTCAGAAAATACCAAACAACTTGAAAATAGTGTATCGCCAAGAAAAAACAATGAACTTTTATCATTTAAGAGATGAACACTGTAAAAATGCTATTAGACTTTCATTGTGAAAAACTTGAACTTACCAATTATAGGCCTATTAGTATTATCTGTAATTTTACCAAGGTCTTTGAAATTATTCTTCATAACCTCATTTACAGTCGGGTTTCAAATACAATATCGATTGAACAACATGGCTTCATGAAGAACAGGTCAATGGTTACTAACTTGGTCACAAAATGTCAATATATAGCTGAAAAGCTTGACCGTCAGAGTCAAGTGGATGTTGTGTATACTGATTTCTCTAAGGCGTTCGACAGACTCGACCTAGGAATTTTATTGGATAAATTAACAGCGTTAGATCTCAGCATACCAATGATTAATTTGTTAAAGTCGTATCTGCAGAATAGTTGTTCAGTTTCGGGGGTATAAATCGGAAAAGTTTCAGCAGAGATCGGGTGTACCACAAGGATCTATTTTGGGCCCGTTATTGTTCGTAATGTTTATTAACGACATAATTGCGAATGTTAATTGGGTATAGGTACTGTTTGTTGTATGCTGATGATCTGAAATTATTCACAGAAATTACATCTGAATCTGATTGTGCTCTACTTCAAAAAGCAATAAATGTGGTAGCTGTTTGGTGCAACCAAAATAAATTACCTCTAGATGCAGAAAAATGTAATGTAATGTCTTTTACACGTAAAATTAACTGCATCAAGTATAACTATAACATTGATAGTTCTATGTTGCAAAGGCCTCAGTACATAAAAAATCTTGGTGTTGTTTTCGATGCTAAATTAAATTTTATAAAACACATTGACATAGTTGCATCATCTGCTTATAAAGCTTTAGGTATTATTGTACGTTATTCTCAAGGATTCCACAGCATATATACTATGAAATTACTTTATGAATCTTTTGTTAGGTCAAAATTGGAATATGCATCAATTGTCTGGAGTCCTTTTTATAGTGCACACATTGAATCTTTGGAAAAAGTTCAAAGAAAATGTTTTAAATTTGTTGCACTTAAGCTTGACGGAATATATCCTGAAAGAGGATATCCACATAATGCACTACTTGATTCTTTCATTGTAATGATTTAAAAACACGCAGAATTACTCATCAAATTGTCTTTTTACATAAAATACTAAACAACTTAATTGATTGCACCTGGTTACTCAACAAAATTCAGATCAAAGTTCCTAGACTTGCTTCTCGTGAAAATAATATATTTAAGTTACCCACTGTAAGAACTAACATTATGAAAGCATCTCCTTTATATCAGATGATTGTCAACTATTGCAATGTTGAGGACAGGTTAGATATATTTTCTTGCACTATTAATGAAATTAAAAAGCGGATTCTTTACTGTTAATTTATAGTTTTAATACTTTATTTTTGTTTTTACTATTTATCTATATGTATAAGTGAATGTGCGTGCATATGTATCGATATTTTTAGGTATTTATTTATGTGTAATGATTTTATATATTCTTTATCTACCATAGTTTTGCTATTCTAATATATATTTTTCTCTGTGTGTGTATATTATATTATGTCCACTATATTTTATGCTGGTATATTGCCATGTTCATTTATTAATTCTATTTATTGACATATATTTTTGAATGCGTTGTGTGTTGTATTACTACATTGACTTTGTATCCTATAACTGGGCATTTGCCTGTTGGATATGTAGTGAAATAAATAAATAAATAAAATAAATAAACAAATTAGAGGCAGTGGTATAGAAATTTTATCAGAAATTGGGCTGCGATAGGCCTATCTGTTAGTTGATTACACAATATAACAAATTCTCTTAGCCTATACAGGGTGGTCCGAATTCTATGCAGGAAACTTCGAGGGCAGATAGATCTCTTTAAAATAATATGTGTTTGCCTTATAAACATAGGTCTGGAACGGCACCGTTTTAGAGATACAGGGTATTGAAGTTGTCAAAAAAATTGATTTTTTGTTTAAATCTCCGGAATCTATTAACCGATCTCAATAAAATTTAACAAATAATGTATGATAGTAGGCCTTATATTCCCTGAAATATGAGCTTTAAAGGTTCAACCAGTGGTGTACAACTAGACAGGGGTCACCCCTTTTTTACAAAAAAACCTACGCCACTGCATTTTTTACATGTCATTGTAACTGAATTATATTTTAATGCTCAAAATACGTAAAAAAGATTACTTTAATTTTTTCCCTAAGATTCACAGTTCTCAAGTTATTCATACCAATACAATCCTCTTGTGGCAGACTATTACAGAAATATTTGTTTATGTTTATATGTTTATAAGGCAAACACATATTATTTAAAAGAGATCTATCTACCCTCGAAGTTTCCTGCATAAAATTCGGACCACCCTGTATAAACCAGAAGCTCACAGTGAATTTACTTAAACTGGTCATATCTTCTGTTATTTTCAGAGACAATAAATAAAGAATCTTAAAAGTCCTTTAAGATATTCATGTTTAGGAACTTAGGCCCAGTTAGTTGTACTAGCTCTCTCTAATTGACACAGTATTATTCTATTCCCATAGAAGCAGAAGTTTCAGGAGATGACTTCGCTATTTGATGAAATAGTTGGGGATACACAACTTTTTTTTTACCTAATTAAAAAATCGATCTCTAGAGTATTAAGGAAAAAAGTACTTACATAGTCTTGTTTAATTTGAATATATTGAACCGATTTTGAGAAATTTCTTTTATACTCCATATTTTTGCTATGTAAAAATGTACTGCTGTTTAATTTGAATATCTAATATTTCGAACAATTGCTGTAGACCAAATACTTTATTTGTGTTATCGCTTGAATAATTTTAAAATTTGGTGTATCCATAAAATACAGATTATCTTGAGCGTATTTTAAATTTATCCTAATAATTATATAATATAAACAAAGTATGAATTGAAACTGTTGGGAATGCCTCATATTTCATGAATATTAGCCAATTTTATACATATAAGTGTATATACTTTTTAAAATGTAATATAAAAATAAATAAAATACAAATGGCATATTGATTGTCATCCTATAAAACTCCCACATGACAAAGGATTTCATTAAGGCTATTAATTTAATTTTTTAAGTTCTTGTCACATATTGATTGTTCCTTGGATAGAACCATTGGAAAAAATATAGGAGGTAATTCTGGTCAAAAAAATTGCGTCCAGGAACGACTTATGTTGGTAAGCCCTAACCACTATGAAAACCTGGAAAACCTCAATAATTAGAAGTGTCAACAGACATCGACCACCCAAGCTAGTTGACCATTGACCCAAATTAACGTTCCTCCACCCTACCATACCCGCAGAGGGGGTGCCTAATTTTCCTCTACGACTATATTTTTATTTCTATCAACATAACTAGAATCTTCGTTACTTTAAGAGGTACAAAGTCTGTCAAATTGGGAAAAATTGCGGAATTTGATGACGAATAACTTGCCCAACAGAAATTTTACCTGTCTTATTTCATTTTGAAGTTATGGTCGAAAAACTATTCATGATTTGACTTTTAAATCATAATCGAAAAGCAGTAGCACCAGACGCACATTTTTATGTGGCATATGATGATTTTGTTTTTGTCACAATACGAAATTTCTACAGGCAATTGAATTAGTTAAATTTTTCTCATGAATGTCAAATTTCAAAACATTAAAATTGCGATGGTAAGATTAAACACAACCAGATATTTTTTACATCAATTAATCAATAATTTTGAAGCAGTTTTCACTCTTCTTCATGTAAAAAATGTATCTTTTGTTATCTAAGCTTTGATAATGTCAATGAAGATTTAACTGAACTGTCAAAATACATAATTACATATTTTGTCTTCAATGCTCTAAAAATGAATAATTTGATATTTTGACGAAAATAAAAAAGTAATACGCCATACTATTATGGCACATCATTGCAATCAGAAAAATTCTAAAATGGGAAAACAGAATAGAAATAGAGATACAAATGGAATAGCGATAGGAAACAGAATAGAAATTCAATAAGGCAGAAAACCAAAAGCTGCATGTCATTTATCTTAAATTGATGGACGTTGTATTTCTTAGGATAACCGAAATGATAATATGGTGCTACTTGAAAAATGGAGACCAGAATTTGAACACAAAGATAATTTTGTTTAGTAACTTTGAGAGATAAAAAGTTATGACAAAATATTAATTTGAAAATGTTAACTTTGAGGTTATGTACTGAGTTTTCAAAAATATGTCTTAGATGTACCATTATTTTATCACCCCACAAATATTTTGCTCATGATTTCCGTATATTCTATATTATTTTTGTGAAGTATTTATAATTCAACTCATTATTTTTAATGAGTATTTACAATTTCAATACAAACGATATCTTACGGTAAAAATGTTTTCAAGATGGCTATACTTCTAGTTATATCGGAAGTTGATATCAAATTACTACATTACTACAAATAATATGGCATATTTTCATGGAATTTAGCTTTTATGTTACCTGTGGGGTAG
This sequence comes from Anoplophora glabripennis, assembly GCF_000390285.2. Lineage (NCBI taxonomy): Eukaryota > Metazoa > Arthropoda > Insecta > Coleoptera > Cerambycidae > Anoplophora > Anoplophora glabripennis. The sequence continues at coordinate 503,443 of NW_019416232.1, read as the reverse complement.
AAAAATATTGGCTTTATCGATGTGAAAAAATGATACTCAAGATTGTACACGCACCAAAAGATAAAGTACGTAGTTTTTCCCAATTTTGTAGAATTTTACCTTCAAAAGTAATCAGCTACTATAAATTTTGCAAACGTAAATTAAAATCTCAAGAAAACGATTTAAATTTTTGAATGTTTTCTCTCAACTTGTCCATTTTTATTTGTAATATTTTACATAAGCATAAATATTATTTGTCTCTGATAAGTAACAAGTCCAAACACTCCTCCTATATAACGTAAATAATCCAATAATAAAAAGAAACATTGCCCAGTATAAAATGCTCATTAAGCTCAAAGTATATAATAGAGAATAGAGAAAGGACGAAGGAAATAACTGAACACTGAAGTCAATACAAATCTTGAGAAAATTTTAAAGTGGAGAGAGGTGCAATCGTTCTTTTTGAAATTGTATTATACGAATTTAGTACGATAATACGTTTAGAAACATTCCTGACTGAAGAGTGGCTAAAGTTTACCAACTAAGTTGCTCCAACTCCAAAACTTAACGATGCTTAGAGTTAGAATGACGAGTAGAAATATTATTATTATTATTTAAAGGTCTCTTTAAATTTCCCTATATCTATCTAAGGATTATATAATTTACAATTCCAACAATTATGATATTTTATGTAAATGGAGGTAGAGTAATTACGTGTTCTAGTGTATAGAATTAGAAACTAAGGTGAACCGTATTCCGTCACATGATATCACAAGACCTTGGTTGACACTTAAACATGAAACTGTTAAATTGTAATTTATTCATATTTCTGCGTAGTTTGACCTTTGACTCCCATACTAAAACGTACAACAATATAGGAAACTGCTCGAAATTATTTATTTCTAAATTATGCAACTATGAACTTGCTCCCTGGGCGTACCTACTATGGTTACATAAAGTTTTAGTTGATTAGTAATCATTACAGTACAGTACATACACAAACATTATCATATAGGGTGCCCCTTAAGGATCAGGATAATGTTGATTGACTATGATAATTAGATAATATGATAAAAATAACACAGGCATACAATTTTTTTTTCGTAGTTTTTAACAGAGTAGATATCCCCCTGTATTTTGATCGCCTCAAAATTTTTCCCTAACCTCAAAAAATAGCTCAAAATTAGTGGAAATCTCGATTTTCATGTTAAAATAATTAGGATTTTGAAATTAATCTACAGACATTAAATAGGATCAAATTAAAAACTTTTTATTTCTACACTTTTTTCTCTAAAATGCCTCATTATTAAAACGTCTATAACTCCTCAAAAATGCATTTTAGAAGGAAAAGTGCAGGAATAAAAGTCTTTGTTTTGACCCATTTAACACGCCTGTGCGGTTGTTTTCTTTATGTTTAGGGCTCATGATATATTCCTTTTTATTAACAATCATGATATATTCCTTTTTATTACTCACGGTTTGTATTATTTGGTTCAAAATAAAAACTTTTTATTCTCGCACTTTCTAAAATGCATCCTTGAGGAGTTATAGGCATTTTAATAATGCTCTAAATTGATTTTAAACTGCTGCAACTCCAGAAGGAGGCATTTTTGAGAAAAACATGCTCGAACAAAAAGTTTTTATTTTGACCCTATTAATAACACTGTGTATCTTAATTTCAAAATCATAACTGTTTTAATAAAAAATTGAGATTTCCACTGATCGGAGCTATTTTTTGAGGTTCGTGAAAAATCCTGACGGGATGGAGCATTTCTAATGGCTCTATCTACGACAGCTTTTCAAATATTTTTATAAATTGAACAACTTATTACACAAATGTAGATACTAACTTTTAGAATTAAAATCAATCTTTATAACATCAAACCATCAATTTTAACTTCGGTCACAAAAGACTATATGTATACAACCTTTCCTATAATTAATATAAAAGTAATTACAAGTTACTAGAATATAATTAAAACTTGTAATTGAAAAGTAAAAATTACTAAATATTCCAAAAGGTTAGAAGTAGTTCTGGTGTTTCAAATATTTCGCCTAATTTATTGAAATTTTAAAATTTACCACAACTTTTATAGTATTAGTATTTAAAATACAACTTGGCCAATTTATGGAATCAATAATTTTACAAAAATTTTAACGACAATTGACAACTTACTATTGCATAGACTACCAAAATTGATATTAATTAAGAATTACTTATGATTTGTTTAAGAAGTTCAATTACAAAAACTACTAATGTTCCATACGGAGATATGTATGTAAAATATTTTAATAACAAGTATACCGACAAGGGCAATACTACAATTAACAATGAGAATAAATAAAACGCCAGTTTAGCGCGTAATTATTTCATAAATCAATAACCAATTAGAACAGCTCTATTTTTTCATCCCAGAGCAAAATTCTGAGTATATTGTGGAATTATGCGAATAATTAAAATAATGTTTTCAGGTATTCCAAGGCTTGCATTCAAAGTGTACTGAAATCGCAAAATGCGTAATGCATTAGAAATAGATTGTTTAATTTGGAAATAGAAAGTTGTGGTAACTTCCGGTTAATTAGGAAGACCCACTACATTTTTTTATTACCACCGCTATAAGCAAATAAACCAAATAAAAATACTGAAAACTGTTTTCCACACGGATTAATCAATACTTTGTCCTTTATGTTCCTCTGGCACGATAATTTGATATAATTTTAAATTTAATACAATTAATATAGGTACTACAAATTAAGAAAATGAAACTTTTTGTGAACTGTTGCAGAAATTATTCCCCAGAAAAGAATATCCTCTGTTATTTTATGAAAATATAATAGAATATAGGGAAAATTAAATATTTACTAACAAAACTGATTTTTGTAGTATAAACAATGTCTTCTATTACCTACTGTATACTTAAATGTGTTTTTGGCACTAGTATAAATAAGATTTATTTAGTTTTTAGCACATCTATAAGAAATTTCGTGTTTTATTAAAAAAAAAACATTAATGTTATATAAATATTTTTGAAAATTCAATACAATTTATTAGGTAGCTAATTAGTTGATTTTTGTCTTAAGAACAAATGAATTTAAGTATATTTTAATGTTTGTTATTTCTATTTCAGCTAATACTGTTATAGTAAACCTAAAGTCTACAGGAATTTCATTTTATACAAAAAAGTAGGTAGGTAATTTATATAAATCGGAGAAAATCCTAAATATTACTACCTAAATAATATTATTAAGTAATGCGATATTTTTAAGAGAACTATTCATCAAATATACATTGGTGCATAGATGCAGAACTGTAACTATAATATAAAATAATTCGCCTTTGATTCCGTTTAACTTTTTTATTATACCAGACGTTACCAAAATTTTCTGTTCCGGTTCTTCATAAAATTACAATATCAGCATATATTTTTTACTACACCATCGTCAAGTTATAAAAGAGCATTTTTTACATTCTCATAAAGCGATTTTATAGTATCCACAAATTTTCAGTACCGTGAAACACTTGTCACACAATGATAAATTAAATAAAAAATGAAGTATGTTATCTGATTACAATCTCAAATGCAATTTTTCAGTACACTATCCTGAAGAAACAAAAAAAACAATTCTTACCTTTGCATAAAGCGATTTTACAGTATCCACAAATTTTCAGTACCGTGAAAAACTTGTCACACAGTGTCAAATAAAAAAAAATAGAAATATAGGCATGTTATCTGATTAGAAAACAACTGCAGAGAAAGTATTATTATCAGGTATCCCTGAATCAGAATTGGTCTGATACCCGGCTACAAGAAGTATTTAAGTGGGGGGGTGGTTCCAACTTATTATAAAGATATCGTCGGACCTTCAAGTTTCAGTGGCACCCCTGTGCAATTGTCATTAAGAACAGTGATTTTTTAAATTATAATGAGGACTTTGGTACGTATACCACAATAATTTTTTCTTATATAGTATTGTAATATGACTAACTACATTCTTTTTTGTTTTGTCAAACTTGTAATATTTTTGAATATTTAAAAAATATTAATTTTTCATTAGTTTTCACTTTTTTATTAGTAGCCATATTTTGAAAATCACAAAATTAAAGAATTTTTTTGCAAAAAATACAGACTTTTTCTTTGATTGAGAAAGAAAGATATATGTATACTAAATTTCTTAGTTTTGTTCGCCATCTTTGTAAAATTTTTGTTTTCTCTTTATATACGCAGTTCAAACAAAATATAGTTAATAATTTCAATAACTCTTAAATAATAAAAGAATATATTAAAGTTATTCATGAACAATTCGTGAAACTTTTTGCCCAAATATAAAAATTTTGTCGAAATGTGACATTGATGCTTCTTGTTTTGAAATTCATATATTTTTCGATTAACTAAAATAAAATAATTATTGGTATATTCTACCAATTATCACTTCAGAAACTCTTTTTCTATTTTTCCTTCCTCAATTTCATTTTATTGATTCAGTGCCAATAAAATTTGAATGATTCCTTTAAATACTGAATGAATCCTTTAATAACATATAAAGTTCAACGGAAAGTATTTCCCACGACAATTACAATAAGTACAGTAATCCACTTGATGTGCACTTAACCATTTAATAATATAATACGTATTTTTTCTAGAATTTCCTTGCTACAGCTTACTCATTTTAGGACAGAAAATAATACCATTATATGGTAATGAATACGTACTAAGTTTAAGTAGGTCCAACGTTTTTTAATTAATTCATTAATAATACCATTTATATGCAATATGTCTAAGGTGATAAACTTGGCTATTTCAAATATAATTATAGATTATTATTAAAAGTAGCTTAGAGTAGATTAAAACATTATTAACTAATTTTGTTGTAAGGAACAACTATTCTGCGGACTACAGCTCCGTCCAACATTAAGTTACACCCGTAATATTTAGTAAACAGCTAAAATTATTTATTAACACTAATCTTACCATTTTACTATCCTTGAGGAAAATGGAATAGAGATACTATTGCAATTTGATTAAGAAAATGTATATTCTAATCTGATAACATTTCTAAATTCTGAATTTAGTCATGCTTATTATTTAGCACATTTTAATATTGTAAATATTATAAAGAAAGTCCGGCATCGAAAGTAGCTTGGATTAAAATAAACCTATTTAGGTCAAGTTACCTTTGTAAAATATTAACTTCAAAACGTTTGCTTTAAATGCATTTTATTTCAGTGTTCAATTTTCAGTCACAATTGTCACTTATGGATAGCCGAATAATTCGAATAATTAGGAGTATTATAATTTAAACTTCGCCTTTTTTTAGACTAACTTTTCTCAATCGGCCTGTAACTGTTGTTTCACGAAACTACATCAAAGTTGATCCAAATCGTTAAAGTCGAATAAAAATACATATTTAGCAATTATAATTTGAAAAGGCAACTAAATTTTGATAATAGTTACCTAGATATACAAGAATATCCTGAAAAACTGTTGAGCCTATTCATCACAAAGAAACATATTCCTATGTTAGAAATAATTAAAACAATAAGTTGTTATTAGTATGTATACTTTATTGCTATGTTAATGTTTATCAATTCGATTAAATTTTGTTTCAACTCGAGCTCATTTTGTTACTATAAAAAAGTTTATTAACATATTTTTGGTTTCCTAATGGAAGAATCCATTATAATGATTTTTATAGCAAATAGTACAATGGAAAAACTAAACTTCCCTGTCTCATGACATTATGTAGATGACTCTTTATTAACGATTCTAAAAGATAAAGCAAATGTACATAGTTTTAGAAGCTTTTAATATTATAAGTAACCTACAATTCGCCATGATGATTAGAAAAAGATAGTAATATTCCTTTTCCAAAAACCGGTCTTTAGTCCATTGGACATTTCTCATCAGTATTCAGACAAATGGAAACATTTTTTTAGCTCGTTATCCTTCTACACAATATTTAGCAAGAGAGTAAAGTTTAATTAGATCAGAATATTCCCAAATATTCGATTCTCCGTAAGTAATAACTTCAGTGTTTTAAAGTCGGTGTCTCGTCACACGTGTTAGTGGCACGCAATAGTTTTTATACCTTTTTAATGTTTAAATTTTAAATAAAGTCTAACATTTTTTCAAAGCCTTTACCAACAAAATATGTATAACAGAAAGTAAAAGACTGATATTCTTAGCGACCTCTAAGTTTTAGATAAAAATTAAATCTAGGTTCATCTTTAAATGCCTTTAAAATCCCCTAAACCAAAGCAAAATTGTACTTGGAAGGTAACTCGACCTAAATCAGTATATTTTTGTTAAAGGAAGCTACCCTTGAAGTATGACCTATTTGCTTCTAGACATCCTGTATAAAATATTAAACTAGTATAAAGGGTGCAACTAAAACTGTTGACCGAACTGTAAAAATTCTATGATACAAATTAAAAAAATATTCTTTCAATAATTATGTGCTTCGTTTACGATATAGGTATAGATTGCTATAAGTTAATGAAAGCTGCAAAAAAAATTGAGAAAAGCTATGTAAATAACTAACGTTTTTTTCCAAGTAATTTAATGTTTTGATAACTGTAGCAATACTAACCTAGACATGGTTTTAATATGTTATTCTTATCTTGAAAGGGGTGCATTTTTGCACGCACTATTAATAAATCTTTGGAAGGTCCTTAGCATTATGTCAAATTTGCTTTAAGGGAAAAAGAAATGCAAACAAAAAGTTCTACTTCCATATACGGAAATACGCCCCTACATGTATCATGGATAGTGTGGACAATCATGAAATTACTTAAGTCGCTTTTGGTAGTCCTTTTTCTCAAATTTAGCGTCTTGTATCTTGAAAACGAATAGTTTTCGGATACGTGGTTATAGAGACTTTTGTTGATTTATGCATTAAATTTTGGAAAAGCATTTTATCAACATCCACTAGTAAAACAAATCACGTTTTATTTAACGAAATATTTGTTCATTTACATCAAATTAAAGGAGATCTTCATATTTTTATTCTTATATTATTCATTCGTTTCATGAACATAAATATTGTATTGTATCTACTATAAAGTAAGCTGAAAATAATGAATAAATGATTTAATATCAAATTTAAATAGGGAACAATTTGAAATAAATGTCTTTGTTATAAAAACAGACACGTCTACAATAAAAAAAATTGTAACTAAAGCGTGATAAATTGAGAGAAGGACAATTGCTTTTATATTTTTATTGAAACGCCTAAAATATCACGTCTACATATAAGTACTGTGATATGAAATAAATTCATACATTGAACAAAAAATATTACAATAGCAAGTCATCGACGTCTGAAGGTAATTCAGTTGTTTTGTTCCCGAGCAATATGAACCCGAAGCTGAATGAAGCAAAAGCTTTACCGAGAACTAATACTGCAAACGTAAAAGCTATCAAGGATCAATAAAAACCCCGACACGCTTCGCTTGTTGCAAGCTGGAACTTGCGTGTTAATACTCTTTAACTTTAATACACATTAATCCTTCTTATCGAAAAAATTGATACGCTAATATATTCCCCATTAATTAATAAAGCATGTGGGCTAGTTGGAAAGAACGGATCCTTATTAGACATTACGCTAACGTAGAAAAGTTGCGTAACGGTAAGGTGATTTGCTAGTGGTTGTTCGACGCATTATAAAATTACTTTCTCTAATTCAGACCGTCGAGTCCTGGCACCCATACATAAAAGCTCTCGGGGGTTATAAATCAAACAGAAACAATTGCCAGTAAAGGTATTTGTTGTCGCATTTAGTATTCAGAAGGTGAAAAGCACGTGATCAGTACTGTTCTTAATTCGTAAATTATCTAATTATGGTTTCGCTTGTGTTGTTAATTAACTTTCTTTTCACACGATCTAGAACACCTTTATTCTTGTACAAACTGCTAGATATGATATCTATTTGCAAAATTAAAAATTTGAAAAAATAGTCCCAAAAGGGAACTTACTGTTTGCCCTATACACTTTGCCCCTAAAAATTTTTCCACTTTTCTAATTTTATGTACAGTGTGTTCAATTAAAAAAAGTTAAAAGGATCTGTAATCCATTTTCGTTAAACACTGAGGTATGTAAGTAAGGTTTTTTAATGGTAAAGGTACATTCCTTGTACTGGATTTTTAATAATAAAAATATGTATGTTACAGGTACAGGGTGATTCACTATATTTTGACCCCCCCTTTAACTTTTTTGTTTTAAGAGATATAAAAAATGTGAAATATAAAATTTGTACGAGTTTTTATGAATTTTTCGAAAATTATAGTAGAAAAATAAATGAAGTCCAAACAAAATGGCCGCGGATGTTAACTTTGTTAAGTTAAATGGAACACCCTGTATATTTTTATATATTTGGATAGAACGTTCCCTGTTGAGCATAGTCATGTGGGGTTTGTTGGGTCCATCTCTAACAATAAGCGAGATACTATTAAAAAACGAAAAGAAGGTTTTTTATTAAGAAAATAAGACATTCCAGATTCAGACTTGAGAGAGAAGGTTATACAGTTTTATTGTTTTCGCGTTTAGTTATTGAATTTTGGATGATTTATAGAGTTCATTCCTGGTGTCATTTCTTTTCTTAAATTGGGTATTTTAGTCACATTGAAATTAAAAATAAATTTAATTTTAAATAAATATACAGATGTGCCAAAAAGATTAGCCAAGATATCAAATTTGTTTTTGCCGAACTATAAATATCTCAAGCGGAGAAAGTAACGTTTCGAAAAACTCCTCTTTGCGTCCTCAAAACTCTAATCAAAATGACTAAAACAAATTTTACTATTTTCTTGTCACATTAAACTAGTACTGTATACTTCTTCTAAATTTTGACATACTACTTGGTAGTATAATGTTCGCACTATAAGAAATATCAAGAAGAATATCAGTGGAATTTCCAACGTTACAAAAATATTATAATGCATAATCTAATGATAGAACAGAAAAATTTCTATCTGAAATCATTCGATTTTAATTAATTATCATTTGTTAAATAAGTGTTGCCATAATAATTACGAGAATTATGAGTATGTTTAAGACACTAATATAAAATGAATAATATGCAGTATAATTTTTTGTACAAACAATGGAAATATGTTTTTGCCCACTGTTTATAAAATAACATTTTTATAAGGAGTAACATTTTCTTAAAAGTATACAAATAAGAAAGTTTTCCATCTTCGGGACACAATTGTATGACACACTGTATAAATAACATTGAAATATATTGTTACAAAAACTTAATGCAGAGTTCTTAAAACTGTCAGCATTTTAAAATTTGTGTTCATAGAGCCAATTTAAGAACATCATAAGTATTCATATTTTCGGACATTTCGATCCTAGACATCTCTAAGAAGTTCAAATTAAAATTGTTTACAAGGACAAAAAATTAAAATTAAAGAGTTAATAAGAGTATAAGTAAAAAAATTAGTGGCGAAAAGATTTTATTGACACGTAAAACATTTTTGCTCAATTACTTGTTTAGGAGGAAAAGCCAGACCCCTGTAACAACTTTTGCGTGTGCCACTGAAAAAGAATAACAAAGGATGAAGGATAAAAGATCATTGTTATGGTTATTTAAATTCCATTTATGAAAACAAAGGCAACCAATCTTGTTAGCAAAACATAAATTAAAAGAGAATCATTTCGTGTAAAATTAAATTCTAAACTAAAATAGGTACTACTGCAAGAAAAATAACACATAACAATAACATGTACTAGCAGCAAAACTTTTAAGATTTGTCCAGTAAACTATTCAAAAAATAATTTTCAATAGTCTTTACAATGTAATGTAACATCAAGAAGAAATTTCATTTTATTTGGAAAATTCTTGAACTTTTTCTGAAAGTATGTCAACTCCGTCCTTCATAAATGTCAAGTTGTCCTATCCTTTATACTTTTACTTTCGCAAGGATTATTTCTCTGTGTCCTGCAGGTTCGTTATTAAAGTGTCCGTAGCTGCATTTCCTGATACCAATTACTTGGAAATATTGCGCGCAACTTTCCATTTTTATCAGCGGTTCATTGTTTGAATCGATTACCACTCCCAGTTTATTCGCCGCACATTAGAATGCGGATCAAAAAACGCGCGCAAAGTCTGCAATAAGCATAAATAGTGGAGCAAGAGGGACAAAATGTAAGCGTATTGTCCTTGCTGAATCTAAAAGGAACGGTAGTAAACGGAACGTCTGAAAAAAAATCTCCAGGATGGAGTAAGAAGTTTATTATTCCTTTCACAATTCGACGGCCGCAGATTTATATTGCCCTGGACGAGCCTCGTTATCTTGTAATCTTTGTGTACAACTGTTATATATTTACTGTAACAAGATTAGAAAACTAGTGATATAAAAGTCAATTCGTTACTTTAAATTGCGTATTCTTAAGCTTAAGTAGAAGAAAGTAAATGTAAATAATTCTCGTAGATTTAATAAAATTAACCTGCATTTTCCATTTTTTGTCCGTCTCGATAAAATTTAGAAGGGTGTACTACTACTAAATCTTAATGGACCACATTTGTAGAGAAAAATATAAAATTTGCTGTTACTTTTGGAATAGCCTCGTACAAACGCACAATCGCTTTAATATTCGGAGACTCTTTAACGGATAATTCCTTGCGAAAATCCAAAGAGAATGTTCTTTATAAACTTATTTTCAAAAACAATTGCTATCGGTGTTATACCTCTTTAAGGGATAGGTTAAAATTCGGTTTTTATTTGTCACATTTGGAGGAACATGGAAAATTTTTTAAATCATCTGCAACCCTCGAAAGAGTCGAAAATTGCAACCTTTAAAGATTTTTTCATTGTATTTTTTCACGGAAATTTGCGATTCAAAAAATGACAATTAAAAATATTTATTTTTCTCATTTTCTGTAGTATTTATCATTAAAATGTAATGTTCTTTAGTAATAAAAATAAAATAAGTTTCCTTTTGAATAATTAATACAGAAATACTAAATACTTTACGAAAACTCTTAGCGACCTTCAACTTTAATAAAAGCTTCATCCTGCGATACATTGATAGAAAAGAATTCGTAAAAAAGATAGTGAAGTACCTATATCGTTTATACACATATTAGTCTAAAATAAAAACGAATCTGTATTTTTAATGTACTTTTCTTGTGACGCACATATACTTTATATTTTTACAAAAAATCTTAACGTTTTGTGAAAAATGCAAAAAAGAGAAATATTTCTAAGAAAGCCATGTTTATAAATGGTGCAATGAAAAAATAGTAAGTGTTTCAATTTTCAAAATCTTTCGAGGGATTACAAATAAGGTCAGTGTGGGAAAACGTTTGTTAAAATAAAGTCCTAAACATCCCAAATTGGATTCTTTTAGATTTCTGCAATTATGAGAAACAAAATAAACAACTGTATTTTAATCTGCTACCCCAAACTCCGATGGTAGACGTTTTTGGAAATAAGTTTGTATAGAAGATCTCCTTTACTTATTGGCAAAGAATTTTGGAAAGAATGACAAGAAAGTTTCTCACAATATTAAAAAAACACTCTATATAGGTACCTTCACAGGTTTTAGAATTTATTCAATGTCGAAGTCCAGTTGTAAATGTAAATCATCTAAAGAATATGATCATCTAAGGAATCTTCGGCAAATTACACTCTTTTAGCCTTAGTGATTTTCTTCATTTTTCAATTTAGTCACATACCATTTTTATAGACTCATTTTCATTATGAAAATCATTTTCAGGTTTGCATCTGTCTTTTGGTGGCTCTCGCTGCAGCTGCAGAGAAGGAACTGAAAGCGTCCAAAGAGAAGAAAGTAGATAAACGTGGCCTGTTGGGACTCGGTGTTGCTGGTACGCATCTGAGTTTGGGAGGAATAGGCATAGGCGCCCCCTTGGGACTAGCAGCTGCTCCTTTAGCTATAGGTGGACCAGCCATTGGAGGAGTTGCTGTTGGAGCTCCACTTGGTACAATCGACCTAGGTGGACACACTCATACTCATACTACCATCACCAGGAACATTGGAATTCCTGTGGCGCATCCAGTTCCAGTACCTGTTGACAGACCAGTACCTGTCTCAGTACCAGTCAGAGGTGAGGACATTTATATTTAAAGATATCGTTTAATTTTTATTTCCAACGGGTTGCATCTAGTTACAGGAAAAATTAAAATATAATAAATAAAAATATAAAAAGCAGATAATAATAAAAAAAAGTGAAAAGCTGTAGTGTAACTGAATTAAAACTAATATTGCTATAATAGTAAGACATTGCTGTAGGGAATTCGTTATTGTATCACACTAACCATCAAAATTATTATAAGAAAATGTACGTTGATGTTAATATCAGGATGATATCACGTTAAAATAGTCCAGATTCACTACAAGCAGTACATTATACACAAACTTAATTGTACCAAGTTTCCTTATTTCTATTAAAATCAAAAACTAAACAGTGGTTCAGGATTTCAACCTTAGGTCGGACATGATAAAGAGGTGGTGTAAAGTGATGATTTTTGACTCCTGATTTCAACAAACTGCTGATGGTCAGTTACATTTGAACGGAAAAGAGGAAGTAATTGAGTTGTAGTTGATTCATCTAGTTTATGTATAGTATGATCAGTGTGATCAAAAGCTTTCCGGATAACAATAAAATAATATAGCAACATAAGTTTAGCCTTTTTTTAACTTGTTCACTTGTGTACCTTGAGAGAAAGGCAAGATTCGTTATTACATAATCTTCCAAAAAGAAAACCATGTTGGTCCGTGTCTAGGATGTTCTTAATATCATTAAATAAAAAAATTAAATAAATGATTACTTGGAAAAATTTCTTTATATGAACACAATATAATAAGATGTACCACAGGGAACAATCCTGGGTCCATGGTTATCCAATATACCTTCTAACAACACTGTCAACAATTCGAATGGATCTCATCTTACAAACTTGCAGACTGAATTAATTACAATAAAACAGTGACAGGAATCTTTGGTGTGGGTTGACTAAAATTGCTCTTAAACATAGGGAGATGTAATGTTTTGTCATATTCTAGGAAGAAAGATAATTCCAATTATTCAGAACGTATTGAATATAAAGTATTGGTAAAGTATCTCTTAACAGACCAGAATTCGTTAAAAACTTAGGAATTACTTAGGACTCCAAATTAAATTTATAGTAATCAAATGCATCACATTGTATCAAAAGTCAAGAGAAGACTGGGATTTATAATATGCAATGCTGATTTCTAAAGTATTGACACTATAAAGCTGTTATATAATTGTTTTGTTCGATCTCTATTAGAATACTGTTCCCATATTTGGTGACCGAATTAGACCATTAGTATTGGTTTGTTAGAAAGAACACAATGCAGATTTTTTAAATTTTGGTCTTATAAAAATACTAACTTATATGCTGCCGTAGGATATTTCTAGCTCCTACTCCTCCAAAAATGTAGTTACTAGTCTTAATATCTTAAAATTCATCGCGACAGGCATAGCGTAATATTTCTTTTTAATGAATAAACAAAAAATTGAATATAAATATTACATACATTAAAGATCAACTTTTCTATACAGATTTTTATGAAACATTTTATTTGAAACCGGTGAACACTAATATATTACACTATTCTCCTTACAACTAATGTATCCTTAGAATTGCGCAAATTATGATCCCCTTCCTCAAATCTGCTATTTTTCTATGCTTCAAGATATGTGCAGCATTAAACTAATACATATTTTTACATTTCATTGCCCGTAGCAGTAGACCGTCCCGTACCAGTAGAAGTTCCTAGACCATATCCAGTCACTGTCGAAAGAACTGTTGCCGTACCAGTTGACAGACCTGTAGCCGTACCAGTGCCTCACGCAGTACCAGTACCTGTCGCCAAACCCGTAGGTGAGTACCGAAATATATACATTATACAGGGTGTTCCTAAATAAGTGTCGCAACGGAAAGCTGTAAATTCCTCTTGAAAAATGAAACATATTTTTCCTCTTCCATTTTTCTCTCCGGGCTTTCGTTTTCGAGATACACGGTGTCAAAACTTTAATTTTTTTTTTAGTTTTTCGCCAATATCTTATAGTGGTGGAGATTTTAAGGTATCATAAGAGTTTTTCCCCCCCTAAATTTTACGCCACTGGAAAAACTGACTTTTGACAGCAAATTCTAAAGCGCCAATGAATTTTACATAATAAGAGTTCTCTTGGTTCATTGCTCTAAAGTCAACCGTTTTCAAGAAAAATGACTTTTTATGAACAAAAGCAAACATTTTGCTAACGTTTCGAAAATCTTTTGTAATTCAAAAAATAGGTAGTAATTATTAAGAATTTTAAGGAAATTTAACAACAGATAGGATTTTAACTTTTTTTTTTATCAATTTGGCGAGTAAAATTTACAGAAACTGTTCAAAATTATCTTCTAATCATGTTTATTTCTGCCGCTGCTGGTTTCACCTCTATCGGTCAACTTTTCGATAGTATTGACATGGATTTCATAAACGATGCATTTTGTTCTCCTGATGTTCTGTTCAGTTACTTGCACTTGCAAAATGTTCAAAATGCAAAATGCAAAAATGTAAAAAATTTTCGAAACGTTAGCAAAATGTTTGCTTTTGTTCATAAAAAGTCATTTTTCTTGAAAACGGTTGACTTTAGAGCAATGAACCAAGAGAACTCTTATTGTGTAAAATTCATTGGCGCTTTAGAATTTGCTGTCAAAAGTCAGTTTTTCCAGTGGCGTAAAATTTGGGGGGGGAACCCTTAGGATACCTTAAAATCTCCACCACTGGCACGTCCAATGAATTCGAGAAGGGTGCGAAAAAGTAGCTATTAATAGTGGTAATGTGTGTACAAAAGCTCAGTCCTGTAGTTCAAACCTAAGATATTGGCGAAAAACTAAAAAAAAATTAAAGTTTTGACACCGTGTATCTCGAAAACGAAAGCCCGGAGAGAAAAATGGAAGAAGAAAATAATGTTTCTTTTTTCAAAAGGAATTTACAGCTTTCCGTTGCGACACTTATTTAGGAACACCCTGTATACTGATAATTACCCATCCTTGTATTAATTTTGCGTTGGTAAGGTAAAATAATGGAATATTAAAGTATTCAGATTACATTACATTCTTATGTATTTTCTTTAAACTTAGTCATTATTTTAAGGGTAGGCTAAGACTTAGTTAACTAATCGGATCAGAATACTTTGAAATTTACATTCTATTTTCACACCATCCAATACTGGCCCTAAATATATCATCGCAGGATCTTTTGTTAGGGCACAGCTTAATGGGAGATTCCTGAGTTTAAAACAGGCCTCAGTCAAGTTGAAAATTTTAACAGTTATGTTTATTAGAGTTTATCAGTTTAGTTAAGGGAAACCTCTCCTTAGTGGTCTAATAAATATGACCATGACTTCTTTGTTCTTTACACATTTAGACCAGAGATAACAAAACTTTTCAGTAAAAATGGTAGATACGATGGTTCTTAGGTTGTTACGCCATGGCCTATGTCCCTAGTCGTTGACAATTACAGAATTATATTGCACTTTCCTAGCTTTAGCTAGCAATCTTTGACCTGCTTTTGTTGTTCTCAAGCTAGTCTCTGTGGAGACTGACCGGCTATCCGAACCCCTAGGTCTACCCTGATGTTTATTTCGGTTCTTGTTGTTGGTTCTAAATTCACTAAGGACAGATAATGGTGGTCAAATAAGACGTTCCGTAGTGATCTCTATAACTAATCGCATCCAATGCTTGTATGTATCTATAACTGGTGGAGACCAAGTACATAGGCCATGACAAAACAATCCGAAAAACCATCGCATTTTCAATATCAGCACGAACTGTGCCTTTTCAAACCATTACGGTATTCTAGTTAATTGACAATCCTTTCTGATTTTTTCGTGTCATAGCAAAATTGAATTCTTGAAGTTGGATTCAAGCAATTTATTTAATTTTTGGTATATTCTAATGTTTAAAAAGTATCTACTTATATTACTATCTTCATTGATATATCTCGTCCCAATAATGTTCCTATCAAAATTGTTAATTGTTCTTAAATTAAATTGGACCCTTTTTCAAATCTTATGTAATAAGGAAATGTTTCTGTTTAATATACAGGGTGTTAAAAAAAGAGTGTAAAATATTTCAGGAGGTACTAGTATGAACCAAAATAAGCAGAAAAGTCTTAATAAACATGGGTCCGCAAAGTAACGGTTGCGGAGATATGGACCACTATTCGTTTTTCAAACATTTTATTTTATTAGGAATAAACCGACAGAGGAAGCTTTTAACGAACAAAAAACAAAGTTACAGAAGATGTTCAAAGTGCCCTCCGTCCATTTCCAAACAGGCACGACATCTTCGTCTCAACGATATTCGAACTCTTTCGAAAACACCCTCCTTGGTTTGAATTTCTTGACACTTTTGATTAATCCGTAGCTGCAGCTCTTCCAGGCTATTTACAGGAGTACCATACACTAATGTCTTCAAATATCCCCAAACAAAGAAATCTAGAGGGTTCAGATCAGGCGATCTTGGAGGCCATAAATCAGGTCCAATCCTTCCTACCCATCTATGTGGAAAAGTTTGGTGTAAATGCTCTCTAACGGCCATGGAAAAATGAGCTGGAGCACCATCATGCTGGAACCACATTTGTTGCCTCTGATTCAAAGGAATGTCTTCCAAAAACTCATACAGTGTGTTCTGCAGAAAGTGCAACAGGACCTAGAAACCTGTCACCTACAATACCCATCCAAATGTTTAATGAAAAACGTGCCTGATGTCCAGATTCTATTAGAGCATGAGGATTTTCGTCGGCCCAAATATGCGTATTGTGAAAATTAAACACTCCATTTCTTGTGTAAAGTAAAAAGAATGTTTGCAAGAAAACGAGGGTCTTCAGCATCATGACGTAGAAACCAGCGGCAAAAAACCAAACGTGATTGATGATCATTTATTGGATTTAAGGCCTGTACTCGTTGCACATTGTATGGATAAAGCAGTTGCTCGTGAAGGATTCTCCAAACAAGAGGACCACTAATTCCTACCTCGGCTGATATTCTCGGCACACTCGTACCTGGATTCTGCTCTACCAGTGCTAGAATTTCTTCTTCTGCTCTAGGAGTAGATATCGACCTTGGTCTTCCGGTTAAATGGCACTGTTTTCTCAAGGAACCGGTATCACGCAATCTTTGGTGAATTCTTCCAAACATGCGTTGTGAAGGAATCTGGTGATTTGGATAAGCGTCAACATAAAGACGTCGCGCTTCGGTGGCGTTCCCATTAGCACGACCATACATGAAATGCATGTCTGTTAATTCTGCGTTAGAGTAACCAACCATAGCGAAAGAAAACTTGTGCACTGAGAACAACTGTCAAATACGTACTGTTTATTTCACTAAATATCAACCAACCAATATCAACCAATAAGAAAATACACAACGTTTTTGCAAAATAAAAAAAGGGTCTAAAAAACATAAAATTTGCGGACCCATGTTTATTGAGACTTTTCTGCTTATTTTCGTTCATACTATTACCTCCTTAAATATTTTACACTCTTTTTTAACACCCTGTATATACCTATAATAGTGAAAGAAAAAAATGTTTTTTTTGAGTTTCAACTGTAATTTTATCCAAAAGTAATCATTTTTTTTGGTACAATTCAAATATGAGAATAAGAAAACTAAAAACATATTTACTTCATCTGTGACGATAATGATAACTATTTAAATTTTCAGCTTGACCTTATAAATTAATCCAAAAACAACATTCGATAAACACATGTTTGTCCAAATTAACCTAACGTAACCCCTTATATCTTTCATTAAGCTGTGTCCATTTCTTAATTAAATATCGTGTATTTGAATATAAAATCATATTAGGAACTTAACTACTACATACTGTAGTGGAAATAATATTTAATTTATCTTAAAATATTTTCTGTTTTTTTCTTTAGGTATCGCTGTACCCGCTCCATACCCCGTAGCAGTTCCAAATCCAGTCGCTGTTCCCGTTGCACACCCCGTACCTGTTGCCATTTCTAAAACCATCATTGCTGACACTCACCCATGGTGAACACTGTAAAATTAAAATTTTTGTACGTATTTAAAATCCTTTAAATTTATTAATTTTGTACATAAAATAAAATAAAATAATTACTTTCTTGGAGTTTCCTTTTTCTTAAAAAAAAAGAGTTACAAGTATGTGTAATTGTGTACCGCTACCCTTAGAAATATTATTGTCACTATATTAGGTAAACAGGGTGCATAATTAGCAACTGAAATAATTAATCCTTAGCCAGGTTGTATATTTAAAAATTGAAAAAAAAAATAATATAAATAAGCATAATTATCTTAAAAGGGCTTCCTCTTGCTCTTTGAAGGATTAATCGAAATCGAAATTTTGCAAATTTATTGTTTTTAGATAATAATAATCATTCTAAAATATCTTCGAAAGTTGAAAATAGAATGGTATAAACCTTTAACCATTTAACAATTATTCCATTTATAGCCGAGATTCCAATATATGCAACACAAAAATGGACCACCCGTTACATATAGTGCTATAAATTCAGGGGCTGATAGAACATCAAACAATATGGAGACTTTTTCCTGTGGATCATGGACATACGGCCCCTCATTTTCGAGATACAGAGTGTCAAAAGTATTGTTGAAACTAAATGTTTGTTCCAAAAAAGGCTCTGTATCTATTGCAATGAAATATAGTAAGGTTACGTTTTTGAGGCCGTTAGATAGGTATTATATGGTAGAGGTTACGACCTTTCCCAGTGATGACATAACTTTTTTGAGGTTACGTTTTTATTTTATTTTTCGTAAAACGGTACTCTTATTGTATTAACTGCATCGTAAATCAGCAACTACTCCTCAATATACAAATTGTTTGCAACCGATTGAGCCATAATCTCATGATAGCTTTCGTGGATGAAACTAAACTGTTTCAGATCAAACTACTTTAAACAATTTTTTATGAGAAAAGACAATAACTTTTTAAACAAGCAAAATTACACTAAGGTAACTTGTCTAAATCAGCTTACTTTCGTCCAAAGTATGGTCCATTGGTTTTAGAAAACCCTATATATTAAAAATTAAAAGCTGTTTAACTTTGCGTCAACAGCAATATCCTCAAAGAACATTGCGATTATAGCGACTTCAACAAGAGTACCTTTTTAATATAAAACGAAATTCAATGTTGTAATACAGGTGTACTGTTGATCTTCATTTAGCACTCTTAAATACTTTCCATTGTTTTTTGGCAATGATATGGCCAAAATTTTAATAAACAAAACATCTTTGACGCCTTCAAAAACAAACATGGCCAATATGTAGCCAACAAGTTCGAGTTCCCTAGATACTAAAGGATATAAATAATAATAAAATAAACATAGTATGATATCTCCAGCAGACAAAACATAACGCTATTGCTAAATATTGAACACAAAAAAAAACAGAGTTACTATTGAAAATGACGGCAGTAAAGAACGGCTCCCACAAAGACTATCCCCAGAACAACAAGAGCAGCTCAAAAATTCCCAGCTAAATTTAGGGAAGTGCAAGATAATTCTATAATTGGCGACGACCAGGTACATAGGTCACGGCATAACAACACGAAAAAAAGCTTTAAAGCCAGTGTTACAATTTTGACATTATTTTACAGTTTGTCAGCATTACAATAACTCTCATTTGAAGCTTCCAGATTCTAGATATTAACTTCATGACAATCGCACGCACGTGCAATTAATTAAATAAAATTTAATGGGGTTAAATGTTCCTTGTTTCTATAACATTTAATTGTAACGTTTACGTTGCCTACTTGTAAGTTGCATTACGTTTCTTTAATATTTGATTGAAAATTCTTATAAATCAACTAAAACACATTATTTTAACAGTTTTAAGTATTATGTGTTCATTGGGTAGGTATAATAGTTGAATAAATTGAAAATTGAAAATATAATATAATTACAATTCTTAATTTTGTTATAACAAGAATTAAAAAAAATATCCGCCATATTTTAATTGTAATACACGTATTTGTATTAAACCTTAATACCAAAGAAACATTATTAGATCATTGTTTGAAATAGCTAATTATCTTAAATTACTTTATTATTTATCAGAAACTAAATTTGTTTAAGGTAATGTCGCGGGTTCTATTGTTTCTTGCAGAATTCAGTCCGCTGTTGGTCGCCTGGTTGTGCTAGGAGATATGTTGGTTGCCGATCTATGGTGGCGGTCCCACGTTGGGCACCACAACACCGCGGCACCGTGAATGCGCCTCATCCTGATTCGATTCCGGCTATTGAGACCTACTAGATTCTCACTTAACCATCATCAACGTGCCGGAGACCCGCATAAGCGGTAGACGCCTGCTCGGGGGATGGACAGTTCCCTAGCATCTCATTCCTCTCCCTCTTATTATATGTCCCTGCGTCCATCAACGAGGAAAAATGAGATCTCCGATCCTCCGCAATCGGTTCGAGGAGCTCAGGACTATCTAACTGTTTGGAATGTGTGACCTACACGGCCATTGAAGCACTTCACTGAATTTGGTTTCCAATTTAGGATACTTGGAAAAGTGGTTTGGGTTCTTGTGTCACCCTGTATGCACTCGATTCGGATCTTATACCCTAGTGTCTGAAGATGTTTTTGATTCACTATGATTTACGGACTCCGTAGAATGCCTACACGGAAGCTTTTAGAAAGCATAGTTCAGTGTGGAGCTGAGAGCGTTAGAGCTGGAAGTTTGGGTATTTTTTGTAGAGAAATAATAACTCGAGAAATAAGGTATATATAAATCATTTATTTCTATGCTGCTTGATAGAACAGAATGTGGCTATGAATACGAATCCTTTTAGAACGGCGAGTGCAAGACTCACAAGGTGCTAGGCTCTGACTGATAAACTACAATTGCCGCGGATGCACATTCAATTACCGGCAGGGTAGATTCCGGTAAGATGACTACTGCAAGGTCTGGTTCAGCGACATCTCATTTTGGCTCGCTATGTTGGCATCTTCGCCTGGTCTGGTCGTTTGGTGGTAATTTGTTATCTAAAACTAGATAGAGTTAATACCGACCCGGAGGTTTGGCAGGAGACGGCTTTTGGTGTCTCTTGAAAGGTCTCTCCTGGTGGCTCAACGGTAGAAATTCGGAAAAATCAGTGATTTTTTTAGTTTTGCCTCTGAATCCTGTGGATGGTTACAACGCTCTTTGGTGAACTCGTCGATACCGTTGTGGATGTCCTCAGGGTGATTACACGTCGATCATACCATTTGCGGGGCTTTATGCGGATTTTTCAAAACATACGCGAACAACGTTGTGCTGAACGTCTCTTGGCATGATAGAAGGCTGTTCGTAGCGTCTGAGGAACTTCGAGTAGAATCTTGAAACATCTGTGAATTTAAAAAAAATACTATTCTATAATGTTGCCACCGAAGACTTACGAGCATACTTGACAGTAACTTTTTTCAGGATTATTACTTCAAACATTCCGTTATAACGAAAAAAGAGTATTAAATCCAGAAAAAATAGTTATAATGACATTTTAGTGATTATATATTTTATTTAATAAAGTATGATGGAGTTTTGACAAAATTTGAAAATTTAGTACTGCAATTTCTATTTTTTAAAAGAATCATCCGAGGATCTGTGGTATTTTGAGAACCACATTATTTGATCTTTCCCGTTTTCAGAAAATGTCAATAGAAAACCTTACTTAGAACATGTTAAAAATGTTAATGTTGTGCTAGATCAGTATCGTGGAAACAAATTAAGCTAAAGTTCATTTTGATATTCAGTTGGATCATCTGACAATCTATACACATTTTTCCCTAAAATTACAATTTGAAGAAATATAAAATGACAAATAGTTTGAACTCTTATCAAAGAAACATTCAAAATAACAAATTGCTCCAAAACCTAAAAATTAATTACAGAACTAATTATTTACAAAGTAAATTGGCATATTAATTACTCACGAATTAAATATGAATATAAACACAATATACAGTCCGTAGGACTTTTGTTGAGATGGAATTCGAAGAAGACCCCTGCGTCACTTTCTTAGACTTAACCGCATTTGACCCCCGAGGTAGAAAGACATAGGCGGCGTGGAGTTCACCGTTCATCCGATTGAAATGATATGGACTCAAGTTAAAAATATCATACCAAAGAAAAATGTATTTAAATTTAATCTCAACAATTATAGTACGGAATTATTTATACGACATATAACTTTTGGTATGCAACATTCATTGCACCAAAGTTTTAATATAGTCTATGATTAGAAATCTTGTTTTTAAATAATTGCAGTTTCATATTTACGTTTTTATTAAAAAAAAGCTCGCAATAAAAGGAATACTATCCTACAATGTCACACGACCTTAAGAAGAAAGAATAAACAGGTGATAACTGTCTAGTGGATATGGAGTACCAATATTTTATTGATGTTGTGTATTCAGGACTTTTTAAAAGTCAGATTTTTTTAGGAAATGAACTCATGCTATTTTCCTAAAGTCTGACTAACATAAGCAATTGTACTAATATAATTGTATTTTACTCAAAATCGTTAACAATACACTAAGGCGTAAAATAGCGAACCTCGCATTTTCAACCCAGCACAAATTTCAGTTGGCTGGTCTCTTGCAGTTATTATTATTTTACCATAGATTGAGTGTAATCCTCTTCTGGATCCAACTTTGGTTGTTCATAAAGAACCTGTCTTCTGTGGTCTAATGCTTCACGCTCGTATATGCTACGATTTTTGTCGCTCAGGTTTGCATTCTGGTCGGTATCATTCTGTCCCAGTGTCAAAACGCAATATCATTTGAGGGAACCTGTTACTATTGGTAGCTAGCTAATGAGAACAGTCTCCATTCTTTTTTTTTGTTGGTTGTTTGCTGTAAATCTCACCGTGTTGGTTGGTCTATTAGATAAGTTGTCCCCTCAATTTAATTGTTCACCGCGTTCAGGGCAATACACAAAGACTGAAGTCTTCCTAGTTAATTTGTCAGCTTTTTCATTACCCTCAGTACTTGAGTGTCCCCGAACACATATCAGATTCTCCCCACATCCACATATTCCCATACCAGTTTGAATTTGACTGACGGATTTGTATCTCCGCGTTGTAGGTATAATTTCTGGTTTTAAATCTTATGCTTTACCTCGAATCGATGTGGCTAACATTTCTGATTTTACGTAGTTGCTGATAGCAAACAACTTTTGAATCTAAAATTCTTCCAGAATATTTTATTTCTCATGACAACTCTACTCGTAGTTGTTTACCTTGAAGTTCTAGTGGTTCCAATTACTCCTAGTTTATTTATTTTGGTGAGTGTTGCTCTGATTTATAAGGACTAATTCCTTATCTATCAACCTGGGACAATATTCAGGGCATTCTGCATTTGTTCCCTTGTTATATTGCTGTATTTACTTTCAATCAGAATGAGTAAATCAGCTGCATATGAGTTTTCTGTCCCTTCCTATTCTATTTCCATAGTTGCCCGTCGATGTAGTGAGATATCTTCCAATAATACAGTCTTCTCTTAGTCTTCATTCGATTTATCCACCAACAATATTGCTGCAATAGGATTATAATGAAGTAGTAACCTACTAACTGGGCTGAATTAGAAAATTAAGTTCTTAGAATTACAGATAGTTTAAATTTAATGTCACTGAAAATAATTGGAAGTTTTTACATTGTCTCGGTTGTACAAAGAATATATAGTTATTTTTGTTTATTGAAACAATTTTTTTTATATTTATTTGAAAGTAACTAAAGCAACTGCTATGCCTATAAGGCACTACATATTTCATACGCAAAACAAGATATATCTTAGTACATGACAGAAATTATAGTGCCACAAGACATACCAACTTTCATTGCTTTAACTATTTTAAAGTAAAGACGAGAAACTGGTATTTACGGTTGTATAAACATTTAAATCATATATGGAAGCGCAAAAAAACTAGTTCCAGGTGTATAAAATTGTTGATTCATAATTCTTGGTATGAGTACACTTTAAAAAATGTGCGCTGTTATTACATGGGTTTGAAAGAGTATATATTCTATAAGATGGATATTCTGAATTAACATAACAGTGATGCGTGTTTTCCATCTTGAAATTGAGAGAAACATTAGTAAAAATATATAGTGCAACTGTGTTAGGATGAGGAACTAGAAATTATCAATAAAGAGAGCATTTCTAAAACAGTGAGGAATTAGAAGCATATTTTATTTACTTTCTACTTCTGAAAAAAGCAAAAATTATTTGTGCTAGAAATATGAGTAGGTCACTTGCTCCTTATTAAAATAAAAGAATTGCCTAATACTTTCTTTACAATTAATGAATATCTAGGCGAACATGTAAATTTATAATATTTTGACTTGTTTGTTTCTATTTAACAACATACTTCTACTTTTCCATATTATTTATTCCTTATTCTATATTTCTTTCCTTTCGCGAATTGCAATGTTATTCATTAATATTGATATATATTTAGATAAAAAAATAATGGATAGTTTTTTATGTGTGGCAATTATTGAATATTATCTTTATGTATATACATAGGTAGTGAAACTTATTATTTAAAAATTAAAAGGTTTCAATTTAAGTTCGAATGCAGCAAATATAAGTAAACGAAATGTTGACCTTTTTAAATAAAAAAAATTTCATTTTCTTAATAATGTGTTTAGAGCCCTTTTTAAAAAATATTGAATCTGTGAGGGTATGTAAAAAATTTTCTGATTACTTTTTCAAGAATAGTACGAATTGCTGGGAAAACACCGATTCTGAACTAAATGTGGTGAGTGATGAAAAATTACTTATGGATTTTATTTATCTCGAGGGCCTATTTATATAACATTTTGTGTTGCAGAAAGACCTCACAAAATAAAAAAAATTAATATTTATATTGATTGATTAAGTATACAGAACTATTTATACGGTTTTAGGCGACGATTTTGCAACAATTTTATTCGGAACCATCAAACACGAACAAAATGTATTCTTACGTATTCTTGAATTTTTTTGCAGACACAAATAATAAGAAAATGGGGTTTTAATGCAGAAGAGCATTATAATAGAACAGAAGATGGTTATGAAATTTTGATAGTTCGATCCTACTCGAAAATAACTCGATCTACACCAATTGTTATTGGCCATGGAATATATATGAACAGTTTAGCATTTGTGGACACTGGAAAAAAATCTCTAAGTAAGACATTTTTCTATTAAAGCGAAATGGGAAAACTGAAAGAAAATACGCTATTTATTTTCTTATTTTCTATTTAATGTTAAACTACGTTTAATAAACATAATAGTGGTAATTTTTAATGATTTTTTAGTTTTAGTAAGTTTCAGAAAATAGTAAGTACTTATGTTATTTATTGTAGATTACAATTTTGTCTGGAATTATTTATTTGTGGAGTGATTATAGTTTATTCTATATTTATTTTGATAGCACCTATGAAAGTAAATTTATAATTAATTAAACAAACCCAAAAGTAATAGCGTTATAATGTATACTTTTTATTTTTTATTTATCTGCCTTAATTATTTTTTTTGATTGATTTAAACTTTAAACTTATTTTTACATGTGACAAAATACCTAAATGAACAAAAAACTATGTACAGGATGTCCCGAAATACATGCATCAAAATTTGGTCACAGATTCTTAAGAAAAATTTAAGCGATCCGTATTTTTTATTTTTGCCAAGTGGCCCCCTCTTTCGGAGTTACAGCCCCCCGAAATCCGCCCCTAAGAATAATCTTCTTTTTTTATATCTCAGAACCCATGTGAAATCTGATGGTGCTACGTTTTTTGGCGGGAAACCCCCTTAAGATAATTTTTCGTAGACCCCCTCGTCTTTGGAGCCAAAAAAATTTGATGGCATATTTAAATTTCTTAAAAATTATCAGTTCACTAGAAAGCCATTAAATTTAGAAACTTTTTGTCTCTTTATACTTTTTTCGTAAAACGCAATGTTTTCGAGAAAAATGTCAAAATGTGATCGAATGCATATCGTGATTCGCCATTTTCCTCAAAAACATTGCGTTTTACGAAAAAAAATATCAAGAGACAAAAAAGTTTCTAAATTCAATGGCTTTCTAGCTAACTAATAATTAAAAAAAAATTCAAATTTGCGACCAAATTTTTCTGGTTCCAAAGACAAAGGGGGCCCACGAAAAAGTGTCTTAAGGGGATTTCTCTCCCAAAAGCATAACACTGTGAGATTCCACATGTCAAAAAACCCCTGTTTACCAAATTTAGTGATTCTCGTACAACATTGTTTCGAGATATAAAAAAGACTTCTTAGGGGCAGATTTCAGGGGGGGGGAACTCTGAAAGAGGGGGCCAGTTGACAAAAAGAAAAAATACGGGTCCCCTAAATTTGTCTTAAGAATCTATGACCAAAGTTTGTTGCATGAATTTCGGGACACCCTGTATCAATTTATGAGTAGTACAAAATTTACAAAAATCTAATATTTTCTCGTCATAATCTGCTATAAATGTTTTAGTTTTAATTCGGATAGCTATTCACTTTTTTAATAAAAGAATAATTTATTTTCACGAATAATGTAAAAGTAGTTAGCATAGGTAAAAATAACGTTTTAGTAACTTAAGGTGGCCATATCCCTGGCCGAGAAATGGTGAAATTTCTGGCATTTTTAGGTACTGAAATCTTGAAAAGTAAAACGTGTAGAACAAAAGTAAGCACAAAAATAAAATCCTTGATGTTTTGTTTATTCATTGTTACCATTTAAATTTACCCAAATAAAATAATAACTAAAAAAAAGCGTTTGTAAAACATGCGTTTTCTGTTATCCTAACCCCACATTTTAAGAATTATTTTCACGTACTTATAAATAAAAGTAAACAATTTTATATGTAGAACTAAGCAAGTAAATGTTATAAGAATATTTACATGTGGA